>NW_021621338.1:11806937-11807169 GCF_004785775.1 Grammomys surdaster | reverse complement strand
ATCCCACTGTAACCCCGTGTCACCATCACTGACATCCCACTGTAACCCCATGTCACTATCACTGACATCCCACTGTAACCCCATGTCACCATCACCGACATCCCACTGTAATCCCATGTCACCATCACTGACATCCCACTGTAACCCCGTGTCACCATCACTGACATCCCACTGTAACCATGTGCCACCATCACTGACATCCCACTGTAACCCCGTGTCACCATCACTGACA
>NW_021621338.1:11806811-11806927 GCF_004785775.1 Grammomys surdaster | reverse complement strand
TGTGCCACCATCACTGACATCCCACTGTAACCCCGTGTCACCATCACTGACATCACACTGTAACCCCGAGTCACCATCACTGACATCCCACTGTAACCCCGTGTCACCATCACTGA
>NW_021621338.1:11799672-11806711 GCF_004785775.1 Grammomys surdaster | reverse complement strand
ACTGTAACCCCGTGTCACCATCACTGACATCCCACTGTAACCCCGTGTCACTATCACTGCCCCACTGACAACATCCCATCATCCCTACTATCACCATTCCGATCTTTCCTTCTCAACCTCATCTGCTCTAAGCAATAGCTGTCCAGGGTCCCTCTACTTGGTTTCTGCTAACAGGCACAAAAAATACCAAAACCCAATTAGGTTCTATTAAGATAGAATGTCTTCTCCTGGGTTTTTTCAGATACTACTGAAGTCCAGAGCAGTCGCACATACAAGCTCAAAAAAAAAAAACCAAAACAAAACAAAAAACAAAAAAAAAAAAACAAAAAACTTCCCCAACAAGAGTTTTATGCATAATGAGTTTACTATTTTCTTTAGTTTGCAGTGAGCCAAGAACTATTTTCCTATGTCACTTCCACCTGCCACCAGCCCCAGCTACCAGCGCCAGGCACCTGTTTGTCACCCTTTGCTTGTTTTTTTAAGTCTTAGCTCTGATGACATTATCACTCTGGAGCCTGGCTGTTCTGTAGAAAGGAGGCCACTGTGGACCTCCATGTCCACAAGCATGTAGCATGCACATGCGTCTCTGTCCTGATGCTGGAGCTGAACTGAGAGGGTTTTCTCTCTAAGTCTCATGATTTACACAGTTGGTCAACTAAGGCAGGTGTGGTGGAGTGGTTCTCCCAAGGTTACTGCTGTGGACTACTGAGTTTTTGAATTATCACTTTCCATTCTTTGAGAACCTGGGTTAAACAAGTCTAATGAATGATGGAATTTCTCTTGTTTACTTTCCATTTTTTGCTTTTAATTGAAATTCTTAATCTTCACCATCAAACTACATTATCAAATCTATACTAACCCTCCCCCACCCCCAGCTGTTGCTCTTTATCTATCCCTGTCCCAGCCAAGGGTGACAAATTCTCATATAAGCAGAGGCGGCTACCTGGGAGGATGCTGTGATTCTCGTCCATGATTGATAGGACATGGTTCCTGAACATGAATCTGACCAGTGTGTACTGTCTCTTACCTAAATGTCCATCTAATCCTGGCCCCTTCAGCTCAAAGCTCAAGGTCTCTTGGTAAATGATTGAGCATGGCAGCCTTTCTTGTGGAAGGAATAGTGACCTCAGAAGGAAGCTTAGTCTGTCTTACATAGTTTTTGTGACTTAGTAACAGGTCAGGTTGGTCTTCTGTGCTACTCGTAGATTCTTTCTAGTCCCACTGGTGTTTGGTGTTATGGGAAGAGGTTTGTTCTTGCTGCTGTTGTTGTTTTGTTTTAAGGCCTCAAGGGAACAAGCTTTCTGGAGCACAGCACACATAGGTTTGGCTTGGACATTTAATCCATTGGAGGAGCTTTTAAAACACTAAGTTTCCTCCAGGCCCTCGGTGAGACAGTGAGACACAGGGATCTCTTCACTCAGTCTGCTATGTTGAAGGTCCTGGTACATGGTAGGCACACATCAAGAGTCCATCAGAATTCCTGCTCTACGTTTACAAAAAGAGATGTGGGAGGTACTTGTACTTTTTCAAGAAGCTTTGTTTTGTAGAGAAGTTTAAATGTCTATAACTCATTCCTACAATTCAAATTTAGCCCCTGGTTAAACTGTCCTGCAAGGATTTTCTGTACAGATTGAAGGGTTTTTTTTCCTAAAAATGGAAAGATATCCAAAAGTGCTTTAGTCGATCTTTATGACTTTATGAGGCTATAATGAACAGGATGGTAAAGGGGTCCAGGGAAGGGGAAGTTTGATGCAACGGCTTCCTTGCTTCAGCACCGTCCAATGCAAACTGCTATTGCTGTTGCTGATGCTTCACATTATAGTACGCATGGATTCCTAATGCAGTCAGATCACAGGGACCCACCTTAGACGTGTGCTGGAGCTCGGAACTCCCCAGGATATAAGCTTAGCAAGCGTGATTACATCCTGCAGAAAGGGACAAGAAGTGGCCAGGAGGGACTGGTTTTTAAAGTCACGGGTTCTATTTTATTTTATTTTATTTTATTTTATTTTATTTTATTTTATTTTATTTGCACAGTATCAGATTGTGGCTTCTGATATCTTTCAACCAACAAATTCTTATTATTTCTTTATGCCCTTCACACTCTATTGGACTCTGTGTTTCTAAACATGTTATCTAGAAGCAACATTTGCTAACAGAATTCATTGGCTTATTTTTAGTAAGCAAAGGCATTTAAAGATGAATCTTACCTTTTGATGTTCAGGATGAAGTAACCAGTGTCCCCACTGGACCTAGGCGAGACTTTTTCATGCCTTTATTAAAAGTCAGGGGGCATAGGACTCTTAGTGGGTGTGGCTAAGCTGTCTCATATCATTGTATCATTCCCCTTGAGCCTTTTTAAACTTTAAAATTTCTCAATGTTTCTTTCTGCCAGTAGTGTTTTTATAGATCTCAATTAAACCCCATTTGAATAACCAAATTTAAATATTCTTAAACCCCAAATTTCTCAACTAAAGACTTCCTATACTATTTATCTAAATGGAATATAAATGGAGTTATCAGGAACCCAGTTACGCCAACATTGCCTTTAGGCAAGTGGCAAGTCTTTTAGTATTATTGCAAAATCAAGATGAGTCTTTAAAAATGAATATTAAAAAGCTTCATATTCAGTAAAGCATAATGAACATATTCATGATGAGCTCAACCTATTTGATGCCATGCCCAAAGTTAGATCAAGAAACAATTGGCAGATGCTGGAAAAATGGCTCAGGAGTTAAAGGCACCTACTACTCTTACAAAGGACCTATAGTGAGTTCTCAGCACACACAACTGCCTATAATTCCAATTCCTGAAGATGTGTACACATATGGTGTACATAAACTCATACAGGCACATATACATAAATAAAAATAATAAAAAAGAAATCATTGACCTAAACTTTAACATTATCAAATTCCTTGAGTTTTTCAACAAAAACTGTTAAATCAATTTAACACTGGCATCCAAGACACTGTTCAGCATACAAACATGGGCGAGGACAGCCTCACCTCCTGGGAATCCATGGGAAAAGATCACAGTCTCTGAGCACATGAGGACAAAGGACACTTGGAGACTCTGCAGTCTGTACACTGACATGACACATGAGGAACCTAAGACCATTACTGTGAGCATGCTGTAACATCTCAGGAGCGTCCTGCACAGATGCTTAGCTTGAGCCTTCAAGAGTCTCATGCCTGAGGTCTCCATTGGATCCAGCTGGATTTCAGAAATTCTTAGAAATACAGTAAACAGAGAGCCTTTTGGAGTCTGTTGGCCTACTGTTAATGAAATAATGCTTTATGGTACAGTAGCTAAGCTTCTTCCCAAATCTCAGTGACTTTATAAATCAGAATTATAATCTTGATCATAAGACTGGTGCTGTGTGTATTTGGATGGCAGGTGACACTTCTCAGCATCATTTGGAAGGGACACTTGTCTCCATCGTTTGGAGGCTCCATTCTTCTTCAACCCCATCTTCTTCATGTTTCACATGGGCTTCAAATGTTTCTACAAAATAAAAAGTGACAGAAAATAAAGAAAACACACAAGGCCCAATAATCCCATCCCTTTTATTGGCTGAAACTTAGTCCAATGTTCGTATCTCACTACAAAGGAGGCTGGGAAATACAGATGAGCTATACAGCAAAGTGTGGAGCACACAACTTTTGATTATGAGTCTGTGTCTCAAGTGACCATACAAAGCACAGTAGTATTACATAGGTGTTAAAGGCCTTTGTCTTCATAGTGAGGGGACTGTTTCAGCAAAAAAACAAAAAATAACAACAACAACAAAAAAAAACCACTTCCAGTTGTTTGATCCTTCCCAGGCAAAACCAACGTTCCTAGTCAGAACAAGAGTGGTCTGTTGTGCAGACCCTAAAGAAGCAACTGTAACTGCATCTGGAGTTGGAGTCACACACGTGTCTTTATTATTAGCCTCGTGGCTTGACCTTGTCACTTCACCTCTTGGTCCTCACTTTGCGATAGGAGGACAGGCAGAGTGCATCTTAGACTTATGTTAGAAACCTACTTCAGCCATCCACAAACATGAATTTAAGCACTTCCTCTATGAAATCTCCTAAAAGTGCAAAATAAGACAAGAGGCAAAGAGCCAGACCAGAGCAAGCAGTGTGGACACTGCCCCTCTCTCCATTGCCTACCTTACAGGTGTATGAGTCTCCCTTTTCAGTCCTATGCTAAGAAGATAGATGTAGCCGTAGAAATCCCAGCTAAAAAAATTGTTACCAATGTACCCATGAGACAGACAGGTAGGGAGCATTTCAAGTGCCCCTATTGTCTTGATTGACAGGGCAATATTATGCCCAAGAAGGATCTTAAAACATAATGATTCCAGATACAAACAAATACTTCCTCAGTCTCAAAGAAGCATGGAAGTGGAGAGTCCTCTCCCAGGCTCATTGCCTTTTCCTAGCTCATCTCTCTCTAACAAACCAGGAAGAAGGTTTTCAGAGATGCTAAGTGGCTTCCTAGAAGATGCCTACCATCCTGCCTGCCAATAAGTCAGGAAAGGCATGTAAGCCCCCAAGAGAAGGAGGTTAACAACCTAGCTGCCTCCCAGCCTGGGACAATCTTACATCTGGACTCCTCTCTCAGTCTTTGCTTTTCTGTTTTTTGTGTTGCCCAATAGGATAGAAGACCTTTACATTCATTTTGTGTGACTGATGATGTAGTCTGCTCATTTCAGTCTTGTTTTGCTCTCTTCTGTTTCTCTCTCTCTCTCTCTCTCTCTCTCTCTCTCTCTCTCTCTCTCATCTCTATTTTTTATATTAAACACAGAATAGCATGGCAGTTGAGGAAGCAGGGACACCATGTCTTCACCCAGGAAAAGTATATACCACCCTACCTCTAGTCTGCCCCAAAACAGTCATTTTTACGGGCCCCCAACTCTTGCTGACTCCTAAAGCAACAGGGGATCTATGAACACAAGCCTGAGTGGGCATCTGCCCAGGGTCCAGCCGTGACATTGGGCGAACCACTTGCCTTTCTCATTGCCCAGCTCCTTCCTTCGGGAAAAGTAGACCACTAAGCTATGTATTGATGGGATAAACAAATGGAGTGCTGCACTCAGTACCGTGGCTGGGAAGCAGGGGGCACCAGGGACCAGAGACACACATCCACACAGTGTCTAGTGGTACACACTGCCATCATGCCCCACCTGCTTGTACAGGCCCAGGGGACTGACCTGCCAAGAAAGTATGAAAACATGCAGCAGAGAGCATCCATGAAGCTCCCCAGGGAGCTTCAGAACAGCCCACTCCACAGTCCAAGAAGAAAAGGATTCCAGTAACTGAGACAGGTCTCCTGGCCCCGCTTCCCAGGCTTGATCCTTGAGGGTTGTGCATGAATTCTGAAAATACTGTGTGATATTTGTGCCAGAAATACCTTGAATGCCTATGACTAAAGTTTCTGAGAGCCTCTGCTGCTGGCCTCCTGTTTCCACAGTCTGGTTCCACAGTGTCTTCTTTTCTGTGCCAGGATTTTCTGCAGAGCCTTCTCTATGTGGTTCTTACCCAGCAGAATTTGGGAAATTCGACAGGCTGAGTTTGGCTAACCTGACTTCAGGCAGGGCAGCTTGTCTCTGGTGGGTTCACTCTTTTCCAAGCATACAATGTCAACCATGTTTCATTACTAGACATCCAGTTGAAGCCCACATTTTCAAGATTAAGAAGGTTTATTTTGCTTCCTGATCCTACCAAGCCCCAGATCTTCTCAAGAGTTTTTCATGTGCCACAAATAAAGGCCAAGGCGACAAAACACAACTTGGTGAAAGGGTGAGCCGTGGTCAGAAACTCCCTGACTTCCACTGATAATTCCGTCAACACGTTAGCTAGTCAGTTTCTCTCCTCCTGATGCTCCTCCTCCTATTCCTCCTCCTCCTCCTCCTCCTGATGCTCCTCTTCCTATTCCTCCTCCTCCTCCTCCTCCTCCTGATGCTCCTCTCACATTTAAGCTTAAGTCATTTGGGATTTACGAACATATTTTTGGGTCTAGAAGATGTTTTTAGGTCTAAGAAAATACTTTCAGGGTAGTAATGCAAGTTACGATTAAAAACTAGGCACTGGAAGTTTCCTGAACCCATTCTTCAGTTCTTGGAAAAGAACTGTGGTCAATACCAAGTGCTTATGGGAAAAGGGCATTCATAATTCTAGTTCACTGACATCATACCTAATCTCTGTCTATGTAAATTTAAATTTTTTAATTAGAAATCCTTTAGAAATTTCTCCATATTTTCCATCTTCTTAAACTAAGCCTCTAAATTATCTTTACTAAAAGTCCCATGAATTGGAGCTAACTTTAGATTACATTACAAAATCAGTAGATTAATTAAAATACAATGTTCCCACTAGTTGCAAACCTACCAATTATTCACACCTCTGTGTATATTAATGCCCCCAGTCTTCCTTCTTCCTTCTGGAAAAAGGGCACATGAATCAGTGGAGAGGAAACAATAGCAGAATAGACACAAACCCCAGTGCCAGGCAGCCAAGTCAGGGATGGACATTTTAAGCTATAGTGTAGAAACTCGTGTACATCATGGCTTTACCTAGAACAGGGTTTCTCTATGCCTCTTTTTAAGCTATTTGGAATTAACCAAATGTTCTTACATGGACGTCCTATCCATAAAGGGGTCTAATTCTAGGGTGGCATCAGCGTTCAAGAGTTGCTTCCCTCCTACCCATCTTCTCGTCCTTCAGGCAATTGTAATCTAGAGTTGAATGGGACCACTGAGATTGGGCTCCCAAGCTGCCCAGGCTGCTAGGTGCAACCAGTTTGAGTCACAGTGCTACACATTCCGTCAGCCACATTGTCCTAAATTCTTGAAAACAATGATTGTGTACAAAAAGCAGGCCCCAGTGAGACCACGGTGCTTGGGTGGTGCCATGCTGGTTGCTCAGTTCTTTCTTCACCACACAGACACATATGAGAGATAGAGATAGAGATAGGGATAGGGATAGGGATAGGGATAGGGATAGGGATAGGGATAGGGATAGGGATAGGGATAGGGATAGGGATAGGG
>NW_021621338.1:11754991-11799572 GCF_004785775.1 Grammomys surdaster | reverse complement strand
GAGAGAGAGAGAGAGAGAGAGAGAGAGAGAGAGAGAGAGAGAAACAGTAGTTTCTAAAGGGCTAGACTCACCTCTTCTTCTTCCAGTCACTATCAGGGCAGAAGTATCTCAGGCCAGAATTCCATAAAGCTGAAAATGTTTGTAATCTCAAGCTATGAGTTTCTTGTATTTTATCTTATTATTTATTTCATTTTGTGTATGTGTGCATGCATCTGGCCTCACATACCATGATGCCCTTGTAGAAGTCATGGGACAACTCCCAGGAACCGATTCTCTTCTTCTACCTATGGGAACCAGGAGTTAAAACTCAGGTTGTTAGCTTGGCTGCAAGTACCTTTACCCACTGAGGCAGCTCGCAGCCCTCAAATGTAGCATTTTGTGTTCCTTTGTGACAGAGTCTTGCTATGTAACCCAAGTTTTCCTCGAACTCCCGATTCTCGTGCCTTTCGAATATCTGGGTACCAGTGTTCTTATCTGTGTCCGATAGAATTGGAAGCCTGCACGTCAGACAGTATCTGAAGAACATCTCCTGGCTTCAGTCTACAATATAGAGTGTGCTTTTGTAGTTCAGTACTTATTGACTGTACAAGTAACAGGTTTCAGTGCAAAATCTTCACATATGTTCACCAAGGGCTTTGAGCATCTTTCCTGAGGAGACATCACCCGAGGAAATGACTGGCCTCTCTCGAAGCACTATTCCTCGTAAGAGCCAGATTGTCTTAACTACAGGCACACCCCACTTCCCATCACCCCTCTGCCCCAACTGGAGGAGAAACCCAGGCACTGCTCTGCCCCATGCTACCTCACCTGTGGAAGGCAGCAGAGGAAGCAAGGTGAGAAGGCAGCTTCCAGATAGTACTCATCTTTGGAGACCACCTGTAGCTCCTCTCCTGTGCACTAGCTAACACTGCACAGCTAACACCTGCCTGCAGTGTCAAGCCACTACAAGGCCTGTTCTGAGGGTCCCCCTGATTGTCCTAAATACAAAATAAAATTAACCTTTTGTCAACTCTAAATCATTGTCAAGTTTTCTCAAATTCCAAATGAGGAATTCAAAAGCAACTCAGGCCCTGACCCCTGGTGGCTTGGTTGTTTTTGTTTGTTTGCTTGTGCACCTCCCAAACTTTTCACCACTCAGAGTGGAAGCAGAGCCTCTGCAAATGCATTTCAGATCCCTGCCATCAGCACCATCCAGCACAGAACACAGCCCCATAAACTGCTGGGAGGAAAGAGAGGGTGTTAGAAAAAGAGCCTAGTGCCTGGGAATGAGTGAAAAGACACCATTCCCATGGCGCTAAACCTAAGCATAAACCCTTGTTCTGCATCAAAATGCACATTATGTTTTCAAGAAAGAGATTGTGGGCTCAAAGTCAGATGCATCTGTGCTGTCTGATATCCCATGACACACAACAAGGATGGGACCTTCTCTGTGAGCTGTACTTTCTTTATGTCAAGTCTTTCGATTCAAGGAGTTCAGGGGAAAGGGTGTCCCTGTCCTAAGTCACTGGTTATTGGGTACCAAATTGGAAAATACGATGTGACTGGCTATACCATCTTAAGTCTGGGTCTTCCCTTTATCACTTATCTACTGTGTGACCTTGGGTAGGTTGTCTAACCTCTGTGCCCCAATAGCCTCAATAAAATGATAATGTTTGTATATAATACATCTTTATAAAGATAAAATAAAAACATTCAGAATGGATCCCTCACATATAAGAGGCATACGTACAATGTATGCATTGTATTCTGTTGCATCTATAGTTTTGTGGAACGTCTTTAGAGAGAAAAACTTTACTTAGTGCCAAGGAAGAAAAGAAATCATAATCAGAAATCTTGGCATTTTGATTTTCTCATTTCATGAACTAAATTTACCAAATAATTGATTAGGAAACGGAAGCACTCTATGTGCTCCCTTTTGGAGTCCAGTATATAATTCCCTCGACTTGCAACACATCAAATGCCTTCCCCCCACCCCACTCCCTCTGTAGGGTCCTGAGCAGGAAATCAGAGATCTTAGCCCTATCTAGCAAATATTAAATCCCAGCAAAGATGAAATTGGGTAACTACATCTTTACAGTTGGTTCTACTTTATATAGAAACTGTGCCTGAGACCAGGGGCTCTCAGACTTGTGGTCACCTTGGTAACATGCAGCTGCACTCACTCACTATCTTGCAGGCTCCCTATGATGATGGAGCAGGTCCCTAGGTGACACAGGATTCTTAGGTGACAGACCGAGTGGCATGTCTCAGAAATTTGCCACCACTTATAGTTGATGGACCACGAGGTACACCTGGACCTCACTGGGGAAAAGCAGGTTGGAAGGGGCACCCTCTCTGGCACCAGGCTCTATTTAAAGTCATTGAAAAGTTAAAGACAAAAACTAGAAAGATATGAAGAAACCTACCTGCTATTTATTTGTATCTATAAACATGATGTGTCTGTAACCATAGCTGGCCATGAACTCTTAATCCTTCTGCCTCCATCTCCCAAGTATAGGATTATAGTTTCATGACACCACACCAGTTACTCTTTTCTGCTTCTGCTGTTGAGACAGGACCCATAAAGTGCAGATGCTAAACCAGACCATCCTAGGGGATATTCGCTACCCAGAGGCATTTGTGTCATGTTACTAGGGCCCATTTCAGAAAATATATTTTGCTGTATTACATACTATTTGGAGGAGCTGAAAATCCCAAAGCCCTCAGTGTACTCTGTATGCCAGGCATCAAGGTGACTAAGACAGGTGTTCTTGGTGTTTGAGAGCCTCTGAGTCTCACAGAAGAAAAGCCCAAACATTCCCAGGTCAAAATGACCCCAAAGGAAGGAAATATCTGCACAGACACGTATCCTGGTTTTTAGGCAAATTATACTGAGATTCTATTCTATAAAAACCCAGAGCAGAGCAGAGACAGCTTATAGATTCTCTCTCTCTCTCTCTCTCTCTCTCTCTCTCTCTCTCTCTCTCCCTCTCTCTCTGTGTGTGTGTGTGTGTGTGTGTGTGTAAAGAACAATTAACATTTTACATTTACTTGTTTTTTAGTGTGTATGTGATCATGTATGTATCTGGTGGAAAGCATGTTTATGCCACACTGTGCATGCGGAGGCCAGAGGACAACTTGCAGTATTCCACTCTCTTCTGCCACATGGGTTCCAGGGATTGAACTCAAGTTGTCAGGCTTGGCAGCAAGTGCCTTAAGCCATTTCACCAGCCCTGCATTGTGTGTGTATGTGTGTGTGTGTGTGTGTGTGTGTGTGTGTGTAGGTATATGTGTACATATACGTACATATATGTGTGTATCTGTGTGTATGTATGTATGTATGTATATTCATCCTTTTTTATACTTGAATGTAATACAAAAAAATAATCCCTGTGTTTCAGTGCCGTCCCATGGAATTCCTCTTATTGTGAGAGATGAGAAATTGGTCTGCTCACCGAAGACTCTATTTTGCCTTTTATTTGAAAATTTTTAAGTCTGCAAGTTTGTGATTTATCTGTGAATTATACCCTGGTCCTCGTTTCCAAGGTTAAGATAGATACAGATTCATTTTCTACTTTGGAAAAAGATATTTCACATGTGGGACCATAAAACAAGGCCAATCTGTTTCTTCAAAAATGTGGGTTCACTGTCAGCAAGAATAAACATTATTCCCTAAACAAGAGCTCAAGAGAATTCTAACCCCGCAGTAAACAAGTATCTGCCCCTTGTGTAAACCTGTGAGGCTCTTGAATAGGGAGGTGTGTACAGCTGCTGTAGCCTTTCTAATCTGCTAAGTAGACGCTCTGTGGTCTTCAGTGTGATTACCTCAAACTTGAGCCATCTAACCTGAGAATTCAGTGCTCGGATGCAATGTGAATTATGAAAAAGCAAGCATCCATTCCTGAGGATCAGGCCAGTTTGTGTTCCACAATGTGCTTTCTCTGCTTTCATAGCCTCTGGCCAGTGCTCAGCACCAAGCCAGGAACCTAGTCACCGCCATGTTGTCTCCAATGAAGGGATTTTGCCGTCTCTAAACACACCTTATACTTTTTTGCTTCTTAACTTTATTTCGGGCTGTATGTTAAAATAGACTAAGACACCTATTTAAATGTTCTAAGCACATGTGTCTTTTGTTTGTTTGTTTTTTTCAATGTTGATTATTTTCACTTTCTGGGAGAATATTCTTACAATTTCTGGCTTCAGAATAATTATTTAGGGACTCAATGCCCACAGTGATTATTTGAAGTCTCTATGCCCACAGTGATTATTTTCCTGGAGGCTGCCAATCAACCTGTTCACAAAATCTGCAGCAGAAACAGAATGGGAGCCGCCAGACCTAAGAAAGATCTGTCTGTATCTTATGGGCTCCCAAGTCTCACCCACAATGCACTGGGAGTCCCTGCTAGTGAAACAAGTTAATCTTTCTCTGACAGGAAACCTAAGTCCACATGCCCACACGGACAGAGAAGCTCAGGCTCAACTGGAGGGAAACTAATAGGCAGGGGCTGGCAAAAGGAAGACAAAGACACACGGCAGTGGGTGTAGGGCTGCCAGCCTGCACAGACTGGTTTTCCCAACTTGCTGAACAAGGGCCCCACAATCTCAGGGGTGAGGCAGTAGATCTGTTCTTGAGATGGGCACACCCCAATCAGAGCATCTGAGCACACGCATCACTATCACCTGGCCTTCCATCAGTTCATCTGCTCACTCGACGTGTGAACAAATGTGGTCTCAATGTGCTTGCTTCCTCTTTGATTTCCAATAGAAATACAAGAACGCCATTTTCTTCCTGGCTCCTTTTTATCTTCTGCTCTAGATCTTGAGATGGCCGCTGACACTTAACTCTTGGAAAGAGGAGGATGTGAGGGAAGAGAGGTGTGGTAAAGCAGTGTGGGGACTAGGGGAAGGTAGACAGCACCAGCAGGCACATCAACTGCAGGGATCTTTCAGGTCTCCTGTTTCCCTCCAAGTTACAGAAGAGGGGGAAGGGCATGGAAAGCTATGGGGCTTGATTTGATTCTGATCAGATGATGGGTATTTATTCATATACCCAGCTTCAGGCTAGATAAGCAAGCCAAAGGCTCAGGAGTTCAGGAAGCCAAGCAAAAGGATTCCCAATTATAACACATTGTAGCACAGTCTAAACAGGAATAAAGGAATCAGTGGGCTTCCTACCTGTTCTGCTCCTGTTTATTGGTTGAAAGATAATCTAATATTGTTTGAGTTTCTTGGTACAGATGTTTATTTATAGTAGATGAGGTGACATATGCCATCTGGGTTATACAGACAGCACTCATGTAACAATTCTTTTAGTGCTTTATTAGTTTGTCAAATAGTAAATTCTTAGTGATCCTTTTAAGTCTGTTATTTTATGTGCATTGGTGTTTTACCTGCATGTATGCCTTTGTGAGAATGCCTGATTCCCCTGGAGCTGCAAGTACAGACAGTTGTGAGCTGCCATGTAGGTGCTGGGAACTGAATGTGGGCCCTCTGGAAACACAGCCAGTGTTCTTAACTGCTGAGCCATCTCTCCAGCCCAGCCCAATTCTTGGTGGTTTTTAACTGTGGTTAATTTTAGGATTGCCATCAATGTACCTCACACAAAATAAACACTTACCTTCTTTTATCATCCTCCCCACCACCAATTTTTTTAGAGGCCAGTGACCTAGAAGGCCTGTATACGGCTGTCATTCAAGCCCCCATCCCTTACAATGGCCAGATCTTTCCACTTTCTCTGTAAATCTAAATTATGGAAAGGACAAAAGAAATATGTGGGCCCAATCTCTAGACCTACCTGAGATTTTCTACTGGGAACACTGGCATTCACAATAAGATATTCAAAAATGGAACAGGATTACACACTGTCAGAGCACATAGTATCTTCCAAAGGATGGGAACTCATCCTAATTCTCAATAGTGAGGGAAAGCTGAGCCCAGGAAGCCATAGAATGTTTCTGTCTGCTGAAGGAGAAGGAGAAACTTGGGAGGGGCACATACAGGGTCCAGCTGAATTCAGCAGAGTAGTGCTGTGCTCTGTGGTTGTTAGTGGTGAAGAAGGAAGGAGGCTCAGTGAGCACTCATAGGTCTTTGCATGCCACAACATGCCATCTACATTGGCCTCTGTCATGTACCCATAAACATGCCACACCATGCATACATGTTGGCCTCTGTCATCTACACATGAACCCTCTCAAATAGTTCTACCCTAAACTTGTTAATGAAACTGCTTAATGTCATATAATCTCCCATTACAAATACTTTAAAAACAGTCAACTGTTTGGCTTCTACTCCAGAATCACCCCCCTTCTCTTGTTTTTTGACCTCACCTAGGTCAGTTCTCCCCCCTAAGACTCATAAATAGAAGCAGTATCACCCCAGGTCTGCTCTTGAAGATGCCCAGGCCAGGCAGAGCCACCTAACATGGATCCAAAGACACCAAGAAACACCAGACCTGCCAGTGGCCCACCCACTTAACCCAGATGGAGCCAACTAATAGAATCTCTTCAAGCAGCCTTGTCTCAGTGTCCTCTGTGGACATCTTCCCCAGTCACAAGTCTAGGTGGCAGGTAATGAGCTAAGCCTGCACTTTGGGCAGTGTTCATGGAAGACAGATGTCAGGAATGGAGCCCATTTAGATGATCTAAGTCTTCGTGTCTACAGGTTTCACAGAGTTGTTTGAAGCTTTATAACTACATCATGATCCAGCTGCCTTTTGTTCCAGAACTTTGATGCTAATTAATACAGATGACTTCCCCGCGTTAAGCAGGTTATAGTTCAATGAATATGAACTCCTGGATTAGAAGATCACATGGACTTTGTTCAACCTCAAGGGTATTTAGAGCTTTCCTGACTGTGTTGAGTTATTTCAAGTACTAATGGGGTGATGTCATTTTAAGGCTAAGAGATGGAAATATGGACTAGAATCTAGTCAGGCAGGACAAGCTTGTGCCCTTGGCATAATCATGGAGGATGCAGCATGATGTTGCCTTGCATAAGGGAGTCGTAAACAAGGACTATGGATATTCAGGAAAAATATGCAAAAATGTGGACAGTCTGCCCCAGATCACAGCCCATAGAAGGCGAACCCAGAGTGGACCTCTGACCAGCGCAGGCCCACAACCAATGCTGCAAACAGCTTTCCTTTCCCTTGCAGTTCTGGGCAGAGGAAGAGCAGGAGCCTGTCTGAGGGATCAGCAGTGATGGCACACATCTATGGCTTTTGGATAAGAAAGCTGGAGTCTGCTGAGGAAATACTTTACTCTTTGTAGAGTGTTGTGGTTTGATGTGAGGTGTCCCTCTCCAGGCTTGGGAATTTGAATGCACAATCCCCAGTGGGTGTTCTGTTTTGGAAAGTTGTAGAAACTTTAGGAAGTGGAGCATCACTTGAGGAAGTGGGGCACTGGGGAGAGTCCTTGAGATTATAGCCTGGCTCTACTTCCCATCCATCCTTTGCTTGCTTCCTTCTGTGGATGCAGTGTGGCTCCCGTTATTCTCTTGCTACATGCTTCCTACACCACAGTCTTGGAGCATTCAACAGCTTTCCCTTCCTTGGTTGTTTTTGTCAGGAATTTTGTCACAGAGGCTAAATAAGCAACTAATAGCTTGTTAGGGAGGGGCATTAAATATCAACATAGGATGTTATACTAGGCACTATGCATATTGTAGCAACATTGACAGACAAGAACACTACATGAATGTATGTAAGAGGGATCATGGATAGAACGCAGCACATGGGAGGATGGTGTGGGGAGAAAATGTCAGGGAAAGTGGGAGGGTGGGAGATTATGTCATGTAATCTTGGAAAGAGATATACCTTCAAGGCTGCATAAGAGTCAAGCTGTGTCTTCACCACTGTTCTCTGAGCCCCAAGACTAAAAGGGACCCTTCATTATAGCATCCCTCATGATGTCTCTCATGGTCGCTAGAAATTTGGTTTTCAAGCCAATCCTTGGTCTGTAGCCCAACACTTTCCAGGTATTGTCCTTAAATCACCAATTCTGCTGGGAGGAGATTGGTCTAAGATTCTCAGTCACTGACACGGTGGCATGAAGTCATTGACCCAGCTCCTTTCTTTCATGGGTGATCTTTAAAATTTAAGCTTAGAGGAGATGGAGTTGGGAGGATGAAGGAAGGGAAAGAAAGGTGATTGGATGCATAAAGGAAGGGCTCTTAACATGCCAGGCACTGTTTCAAGGGCACTGACATGTTGAATGTGTTTATCCCTTGATAGAGTCATAACATGGCATCACTGGAAAGTAGCAAAAGAAGATGTAAGTCACCTGAGGTGGTTTTGGGGTCCCTAGCCTCCGCGTGCCTATTTTTCTGTCCTTTGATGACTCTGAAGCTCCAGTACTATAAACCCCCACTGCCATAATATTCTTCCTTCAGAACAAGCACAGACACATGGAACTCAGGAGTCGTGGGCAAAACTTTATGTATTTACTCAATAGTGACTACTTAAAATAGGGTACAGCCACATCTCTGAATTTGCAAAAGTAACCCTTTTATTCCTTTCTTCATTCCTTCCTTTCCTTCTTTTTCTTTTCTTTCTGTTTTTGTTTTTTCCTCTCTAATAAACTTCTCTTTTGGAGATTCCAGAAATATGAGGGAAGAATCATTCCTCTGAAGGACTTGCAGACCACACAGGTGTATGACCTCTCACAATTGGAAGCAGCTTTAACATAACAACAGGAAGTCAGGTTTTAGACTCTGGAGACCCGGGTATGAAGCCTTGCCTGTCATATGTATACATGGCTCTTTCTCTTTCTACTCTTGGTGCCTGCTTATATCCCATGAGCTCACATACTTACCATGTGGAAAGGTCCCTCCCAGGGGCTCAGCACACAGCAGGGGCCCTGACAGTGCTGGCTCTCCCTCAGGAATGCTTACATCTCTATTGAGGCAGACAAGGAAGTTCTGGAGAATAAAGTAAGATCTATAGAAAATGGACGAATTGGTCAGGAGTGTTCTTGCAGGAATGTCCCTGTGGAGGGACCAGCTATAGGAGGGACGTGCAGGCCTAGTGAAGAACTTCTACAAAGACTCTGGGGAGTGGGGTCCCTACATTAGCTTCTGTGGCTGGAGTGTATACACCAAAAGGCAAAGCTGTGGAAGAGTAAATCATTATGAGACATCTTAGCAGGTGGGAAATAGTCCTGGGTGCGCGAGACCCCCAGAAAGATGATTAAAAGCACTGGCTGCTCTGCGAGAGACCCGAGTTGGGTCCCCCCCTCACCGGTGTCAGGCAGCTCATAACTGGCAGTAACTCCAGCTCCTAGTGATCTGATGCCCCTTTCTGGCGTCCACAGGTGCCCCCATGCACGTAGCATGCCACAACATCACACAAACTCACTTATACATATCAAAATAAATCTTTAATGACCTGATCTTCACAATTCTACACACCCAGGGTTTTCAGCTAATGTATGTACATCATCTGACTCAATATCTTGTATCAATGGCCTTTTAATACAAGCTACACACTTTCAGACTGTGTAATGGGAAATCCCTGCCTATTCAGATGACCCTTCTGACCCCTTACTCGGAATCTTGCTTTCTTTATTTTAGTTCTTTTCTAAGATATCAGCTGGATTTTATGTTCTTAAATACTTGAATACTTTGGTACAATTTTCCTTCTTTGACAGATTCATTTTCTATCACTTTTAGCAAAAATAGGATGTAGGTGGTTAAGTTATTAAAGTTTATGTTCATTTCTTGTTTGCTAAAGACTGTTTAGGTCAGTATTGTAGCATCTAAAGCCATTAGAATGACAGCAATGAAATGAAGACTCAACCATCTGTCTCTAAACTCTCTGAGACAAATTTGTCTCTCAGGTACATGTTGCTCTAATGCTAGTCCGTGTCCCACCAAGTTGTTGACTTTTCTTCATCTATTAACTTGTATTATAACTGACAAGTTATATTGATTAATGCTTTCATGTAGAACATCATGTTGAAAGCCAGATATCAGCTAAGAACAAATGGTTTAGATCATGTGAATTATAAGATATGATTATTTCTAAGATCCTCCCCTTTTTGCAGTGCTGATGAACACTCAACAAAGAACTGGCTCCCTCCTGTTTTTGAAAAAGAGTCTCATGTAAGGCAGACTAGCCTCAAACACTCTGTGTACCCAAGAATGACCTTGATCCTTGGGCTCCTGATCCTGCTGCTGCCATCTCTTGCTGAGATCTGTGCTACTATGTCTGGTACTATGTGTGCTACTGTGGTTCTGGGGATTGAGTCCTCGTGTGTGCTAACCGTGCCCTCTACCAATGAGCCTTTAAACGCTTCATTTCTAACACTATGTGTGGTGTGTTCCAGAGCATATCTAAAGCATCTCTTTGAATAAGAACTTACTTATACCCATGCCTGCAATCTTCAATATCCAACCAGCACCTAATAGCTTTGCTCGGTAGACCCAACAACAGTTCAAGGATTTGTAAATGTTGGTACAGTCTTCTCTACCTAGATTTCTGTCTGTTGCTGTAATAAACAACAAAACCTAAAGCAACTCAGGGGAGGAAAGGGTTTATTATACCTCACATTGCCAGGTCACAGTCCATTATTGAGGGCAGTCAGGACAGAAATTCAAGCAGAAACAGTGGAAAAACACTGCTGCTGACTGGCACGTTTTCAGCAAGCTTCTTACACCAGCTACCTATAGATAGTAATGCTCACAGTGGGCTGGGCCCTCCCACACCAATCATCAATCAAGACAGTATTTCACAGACATGGCTACAGGCCATTATGAAAAAAAGGCAGTTCTTCAATTGAGGTTCCTTCTTCCAAAGTGACTCTAGGTTGTATCAAATTGACAATAAAAACAAACTGGAAGATTATCTATGGCTGTGTAAAAGATGTTAGAGGATTAGAAACTATATAATTTATTTCAAGTGCCAATAACTTGTTTTATTACCTTAAGTTTATCTTTGGGTCTCAAACTCTGAGGTGTCTCATTCACCTGGAGAACTCAACAGAATCACACATCCTGAGACTCTTGCCCAATTTAAAAAGTCAGGTCTTCAATGCTGTGATTAGCACCTGCAGTGATTCTGATAGGTGCCAGGGTTGGGAGTCACAACTGACCCTTGAGGATGTTCATTCCTCTAAAAGGAAATAATCCATTGGCTTGAGCTTTGGGGGAGTGAAAGGATATGGACACATGATATAGTCATAGGAAAAAAATCCTAAAGACATTTTACCAGCTGCATATGTATGGAGCTGGTAAAATTGACAAAACACCCAACAACTAGAATTTATGGACCTGACACAGGGGGTGTCCCATGCCTTCTTGAGAATGCAGTAAGAATTGCATGGACTTCCCAGTTCTTGAGTGGATAAAATCAAGTATTCTCTTTAGAGAAATCCATATTGCATTTTCCCATGACCCAGCCAGGGCTTCTCAGTCTCGAGTTTTCCCAGCAGTGTGTATCCCATAAACCTGCCAATTAAGCAACTGAATATCATTCTTGTGAATATAATTACAGACAGTAATTATGAACTTGTAAATGCCTACTGTTGATGGAGCCCTTTCCCCAAACCATCTCAAGTGATTTTCTTAGGAAAGTGGAAGGCAATGCTCTCGCTCACCTTATCCCAAACATAGTCTCCCTTGCTAGAAGAAACCCACTCTTGCTGGCCCAGGGGACATGCAAAACAAGCTTTTAACGAGCACTGTTTTTGAGTGAAAATGTCTCATTTGGGTGGACATTCCTTAGATGTGTTTCATCTGAGGCCCAGATTCAATAAGGAATAGCAACTGCCTGATTTCTTCATTTATTGTTAGGGCTGGGGAATTACTACCATAATTAGAAATTAATGCAAAAAGATTATATACTAGAAGCTTTAAAAAAATCCTCTGAGAACTTTAATATTCTTTAAATTGAACTTTACAGGGTACAATTTAGTGGGGAATAAATCTCTGAAAGTAAGGCATAGGGAGCAGAAATGCGCATGGGTGAGCTTCCTCGTGTCCGTGGGAGTAAAGTAAACCAGACCCATGGTTAACCTTTGCATTCAGCCACTTAGTAACTAATTCACATGAAGCTTAAACCCTCATGGGTAATAGGTGCCTGAATGAACTCTACACAGATATGTTTAGTTGGAAATGCAATACATTCTCAAAGATCTTTCTTTCCTTTCAAGGGATAGTGAGAATAAATGCCTGTAATTGCACCAGCAGTGGGTATGGCTGGAAAGTGGAAGAGTTGATTCATCATGCAATGAATAATACCTCATAAACCCCAAGAAAAAGCACCCGTGTTTGTTTAACCTGCCTAATACAATGGCTCACACAATCCTAAGCATGGACAATTTCCAGTACATTTCCATGAATCAGAGCAACTGGTACAACCCAAAGCCCAAAGCACAATAGGATTCTCCTATGAGCTACTTCAAACCCTCGTGCTTCCATTTACTATGCAAAGAAATCCTGCACCGGGAGCTAGAGAGACAGCTCAGCAATGCAGTGTGCTTGCCGCTGCTCTTACCAAAGATGCAAGTTTGGTTCTAGTACCCACATTAGTCAGCTCAGAACTCCAACAGTAGACACTTAAGCTCACAGGTGATTCAAAGAAAAAGCCTTAAAGGAAAACACACCCAGCAAGGACATGCCCAATGATGCTACACCAGCCTGGCATGTAGAAGGCCCTGGATGCATTCACCCAGAACTACCAAAAACATCACTTACAAATTAGTCTTCCAATCAGTGTATATGGCCACCTTTTTTTCTAATTGTGAAACATAGTTGCTAAGAATTTCTGGACCAGGTAAATTGTAAAATTGTACTGTGTGTGTGTGTGTGTGTGTGTGTGTGTGTGTGTGTGTGTGTGTGTTTGTGTCTGTGTGTGTGTGTCTGTGTGTGTGTCTGTGTGTGTGTGTCTGTGTGTGTATGTATGTGTGTGTGCACATGTGTGTGTGTGTGTGTGTGTATGTATATGGATGTTTGTGTGTGCTGTATAGACTCCAACTTTAGACACTTAAACCCATAGGGGTATGTGTGTGTGTGTGTGTGTGTTTGTATACATGTAGGAATGTGTGTGATATGTGTGTTATGTATCTGTGTGAGGTGTATGTGTGTGATGTGTATATATGTGTGTGTGTGCATTTGTATGCATGTTGTGTGTGCATGTGTATGCATTTTGTGTGTGATGTGTATGTTTGTGTATGTGTGTGTGATATGTGTGTGCATGTGTATGTTTGTGCATGTATGTATGTGTATATGTGTGTGCATGTGTGTGTGTATACCATTTCTGTCCTCTGCTATATCTTCCTATATAGTAAAGGCATTGAATAAGGTGAAAATTGTTACTAGAAGAGATTCTTCCCATAAGAAATTAATTTTGCCCATTCTAAAAACAGACATATGTACCACATAGACCGAACTCGAAAACAAATAAAATATTAGCTATCTGGTACCCAGCCTAAGAGATTCAGGCTCATCCTTCTATCTTTGGTGCTCTTAATTTGCTACAAGGAGAAAACATGACCTGCTCCCTTGTGTGTGTTTCTGGTTGGGACTACCTTGAAAACACAAAACTTCCATGTAAAGATCAAGGTGTTTAGACTTGGGAGCTGTGTTGCTTTGTGTTGTCTTTTATAATTGGTGCTCCTTCCTGTTTCTTTCGCTTTGCCATCAGAGTAGAAGACAGTCAGAACAGATTGTCAGGCTCAATGTGTAGTCACTTGAGTGTGGCCAGCTGAAGTGACACAGTGTCCCTCAGGTCGGCATGTGATAGATCCCAAGTCAAACCAGGCTGCGCCTGGATGTATGTATCCTAAGGATCTGACCTAAGGTCATGGCCAGCTCTGACTTTCAAGACCTCAAATGGTCATCTAAGCAGTGCTATAAACGGGTATCAGCTTGCTCTTGGGCCACTGCTGTAGTGGTGAGACCAGTAGAGACTTGCTGTAGAGAAGTTCGGAAAATAGAGGGGGAAATATGTTGGTTTCTCCAGCAGGCAATCCAGCTTAGGTGGCCCTTTGCCCTGACATCACAGAAGTGCTTGCGGGCAGTGGCAGACCAAAAGAATTGAGCAACAACTGGACTTCTAAAATGCAAAATCTCAGCAAAACCTTGGCAATACCTACAGTCTGTTATCTCGTGTTTTCCGCTCCTCTCCCACCAGAAAATGGCCTTCCAGCCTGGGACAAACAGAAGCCCCGTCCAGACCGAGGCCAGGACTGGAAGCTGGTAGGAATGTCTGAAGCCTGCCTGCACAGGAAGAGCCATGTGGAGAGGCGTGGTGCACTGAAGAATGAGCAGACATCCCCACACCTCATCCAGGCCACTTGGACGAGCTCTATATTCCATCTGGATCCTGACGATGTGAACGATCAGAGCGTCTCAAGTGCCCAGACTTTCCAGACTGAAGAGAAGAAATGTAAAGGTAACCACTTGCTCCTAGACCGTTACCACGCATGCGCCTCCCCCTGACTGCGTCTCCATTTCTTCGCCTGCCTAGTGTCCATGCTGCCTTTCCCGGGCTGATCCTCCCTGAGGTTTTTAACCTTTAATTTTCTTTTAAACATAAACAAACAAGTGGGGTCCAAAGGCAAGCACTTTACACCGTACACCGACACTCGGGAAGAGATCCTTCTTATTTTTTTAATGAGCAAATATGTTGATATTTTGGTTCTTAATTCTGCTTGTGTCTGAGTGGAAGCAGACATTGCTGCACTCATATCTACTTGCTTTGAGCTGAGTTTTGTGAGTGTGTGCACATGAATAAGTTTCCTATCCTAGTTGCACCAGTAGCTAGAGGGATTGTGATGCCGGCCTTTAACCTACATAGACGATTCATACTTGACAGGGAGATTTTAATGTCTGTGGTCCGTAAATCCTCTGTCACCATCACCAAGAGAAGATTAGGGTGTTAGGAGGTTATCACCTCATGAGGGGAAACAAAACCAGCTAAAGTGCCCCAGTTTCTGATCACATAAGACTTAGCCCTGTCTCACCTCAGGCCACCCTACCTGACAGATGTCTTCCATGTTGATCGCTTTATGGTCTTATGGTTGCCCAAAATGTTTGCTTCTTAAACCAGTCTGTGTCTTTAAGTGTTCTAGTTCTTATAAGTACCCATTCTTTGCCAGTCCACAGTTCATACGCTAAAACTATCATGACTGGCTTTTTGGTTTTTACTTATGATAAGTTTAGATTGTATTTTGTAAACTGAACATCTCACAGTCAAATAAGAATACCTCACATAAGAGGAAGGGAGCCATGATGAAGCCTGTCTTGACCATCAGCCACAGTTACACTTATCATTTGTGAAGAAGAACCCAGGTCCTCCTTCCTTTCTGGAAATATTTTAGGACCTCTTTGTACCTTTCGGTTTCCCTGGGAAATTGAGGCAGATGTTTTCATTTGAAACACATTATCTAAAGATGGCCTCCTTGGGTCTGGCTGAAGAATAGGCAGAAATGCCATGTTCCTTTTGAAACATGATGCTTGTACTTCCACATTGATTATTTGGAAGTATAAAGGGTTTGTTCTAATGTTCTAAACTGAAATAGCATTACATTCCCTTCCCTTCTCCCTTTCTCCCCTCCAGTCCCTCCCAGGTACCCTCCCTCCAACATCTCCCATGCCACCTCACTCTCCAGTCGATAGTGTATTATTATTATTATTGCATACATATGTATGTATGTGTGTATGTGCATATATATGTATATATGTGCATGTATGTATGTGTGTGTGTATGTGTATATGTATGTGTGTGTATATGTATTGTGTATGTATGTGTATGCACAAACATACAAATACAACCTGCTAGTCTGTTTTGTTGTTTTCACACATATTGCTTCAGGACAACCAATAGGGAGCTGCCCCTGGAGAGACCAGGTCTCCCTTTCCCAGCAGTCATTAGGCACCTGTACCCTCTGCCTAGGGGTGATACCTGTGTAATTTTCCTACTTGCACATTAATGTGCCCATTGATATAGCTAGCCATTATTAAAGTCTTGTTTATGCAGACATCTGTAAGAGAAATTCTTTGAAATTTTAAAGAGAATATTTTTTTAAAAATGGCAAAATAAGTCTTTTCCCCGAAGGAGTCAGGATGTAAAACAAGTGGGTCTCTGTGTGTTAATGATGTGTGCTCATTTTACTTGAACTAAAGTTCAGATTTACTAGCAGGTTGTATCTTCAGATTTTATAGGTTGCAGTAAAACCATGCCTGTCTTTGGTTTACAGCAAAATGCCAGCATCCCCGTGATTTAAGGACCTAGTGAAGAGTTTGACTCATTCACAACTGGAACCCAAATTAATTCATGCACAGAGTGTTGTTCCTATCATGTATAAGGGATTTTGTTCTTAGTCATGTAGAGTTCAAAATATTAAACTTTTGTTTGTTGATATATTTTGAAAGTAAGAGGAGGGGGGAGTTCCAACACACAGGATGCTAACTAAGGCAGGGGGATAGCAAATTGAGGCTAACTAGGGATAAATAGGAGACCTCGTCAAAAAATAAAAGAGAAACAAACAAGAGTCAGTCTTCTGATGTAAAATTCTACAGTACAGGGGCTAAGAACACAACATTTTGAGATTGACACATTTGAGCTAGGACACCCGCCTTCCCACTGGTATGTTTAGAGCAAGCATATATATGTTATGTTGATAAATCTATGTAAGATACCGTACGTAAATATTCATCACAGTACTTGACTTGCACTTTAAATGGCAGCCATCATTTTTCCCTGTGGCTATACATCCTTACATCACATAAATTCCTCACTTGCCTAGCAAGGAATTCAGCCATAGGAGTTAAACAGATACAGACAGTGGGGTGGGCTGTTTTATGAAGCTTGGATCTTCTTCCAGCTCTTTCCCTAAATCATTAGAGTGAATTTTCATTATTCTGGTGTTGAAAGTAAATCAATAGAGGCAAACTTTGTGAAGTTTCCAGAGATACCACCAAGGTTCACTTGGATCTGAGTTTAAAATCATGCACTGATTCAGCGGGGAAATGACAACTGAGTGGACAAGTCACGCAGCACAAGAATCAACGACAGTAAATTTCCCTCCTATATTAGGACACCAGTGAGTGATGCCTTCATTTTTCCCTTGGGAGTTGGTTCTGCTTGTCTGCTCCATGATCTGCTACATCTGTAGAGTCCATAAGGAGATTGTCTGATGGCCATTCATCCTGGGCATTTACTTCCTAGCTGGCCACCAGCCTTAAAGCAGTTGATGCTCTAGTCTACTCTTGAATGCATCTTCTAGTGCTTGGACAGGGCCTACTGTGTTCAGGTACAGGGCCTACTGTGTGCAGAACATTATGCTTGATGTCTAACTGTGGGAAAAGGAACATTTGAGCCAAAGGACACATTAGCCTCACTCCAAGCACCCCAGATGTCACCCATAAGAACCAAATGATCTTGAGTTGATGATACACAAAGGTTTACTTGGGGTTCAGTGCTTCAAAACAATAAACTGGATGCTTGAAGTTACACAATAAGCCCCACCCAAATCTGTAGTCTATCTTAACTAGCTCAGAATACTTTCATGTGTGGTTTGTGGGCTGCAAACCGATCCATATCTCTCTCTACCAATTCAAGGTCAGAAACGGAGAACGAGCTTCAGGAAACTTGCACAGTGCTTTCTCAGCATCCACAACCAGATGCAACACCAGCAGTCACTGCCCCTCACTGAGCCAGGCACAGACCAGTTTGGTGCTGTCAGACTTGCCTGGTCAGCAACATGTGGCCAGAACTGTGTCAAAGTCTTAAGCAAGAAAAGGAATGTGTTAAGTCTCTAATGCAGGGATTTCTTAGTGGTCTTTTATTTCAGTCTGCAAATCATTGACTTACATGTAAAATGCTCTTAAATGTATTTTGCTTGGAGCTTGTTTGGAGTTTCTAGCTAACATTTTGAGCAGCACATCTGTGTGGTTTATTAGCAGCAATCGTGCTAAGTGAAAAGCCCTGGAACCCCTCATATTCTGCATCAGAGACTGTGCCACCTCCTCCCTTCCTAGGTCCAAGCCGATTTATTCTGTGCTCAGTGCTGCACACCAGTTAGTGGCACTAACAGTATTTCCAGCATTTCATAGAGATGAGAGTTTAAGTGGAGTGTGATGGTTCACTCTGTAACCACCGCACTCACAATGCAAGCACAGAGGAGGGTGAGCTTGAGATTAGCGTGGACCTCATAGAGAGTCTTCTAGTAAGAGGACAAGAGGGAAAAAGAAAGGAGAACCTGAGGGTCAGGTGGATCTTTGAATTGGAGCACCTAGAGATGCTCCCGACCTCAGAATCTGTATTTCAACTGTCCCTTCTAGTGACTCTGAGACCAGGCAAGCCTTCCAGATACTCCTATGGACTCACGGCAGGAAAGGGCCTGCCACCTAGTGGGCTCTCAGAGATATGTCTGTCCCTTTCTTTCCTACAGCCCTTGGAGTCAGCTGACAATCAGCCTTGGGGACTCACTTAGGGCCTGAAAACATGCTAGCTCGCCTACCTTGGTAACACTGCATTGTTGATAAATCCCTTCTGGAAAGTCCCTACTGCAGTATTGGAACTCGACTCCCCTCTGAAACTATTCCAAAGCTTCTCCCCTCTGCCCACTCCAGCCTCCTAAACTTTTGTTGGGAATCACAGAGTTCAGCAAGCCCAGAAATTTGATCACAAACAGGGAGGTGACTCCTCAGCAGCTCACTGTACCCATAAAGTGGGGCCTCCATAACAGCCAGGAACTTTCTGGAAGGAGGCATGGGGGCTGTTGGGAGGACAGCAGCAATATAATGATGTCACTGCAGTTTCTGAGATTCTTGGGAAGAAAAGAATCAGAAAAATGTAACCCATTATTTTTTTTTCTTTCGAAACATTCTATACGGCTTTGCAGGAAAAATGAAAATTTCAGGAACTTGTAAAATTACAAATAATTTTTAAAAAGTATTTTTTGTTTCATCTACCAAGGACAAACATTATTACAGATATTATCACATTTCATTTGTTTCTTTTTTATCTGTTTTTACAAACGTGGGTCACAGGAGGCACATCACTTTTAACCAGCTTTTAATGCTTATCAATAGATCATCAACATTTTCCTTAGCCATTAAAATATTCTACTGAACACTGACATTTATTGGCAATATATTATCCTTTCTTGCAGCTAGAATATCATTTATTAAACTGTCCCCCAAGGCTCAGATAATTTAAAGTAAATTTTAAATAATAAAATTTCAATAATATCTTATGTCAGGGAAGGGGCAGACTATTAATCCAGGATCTTCGCAGAGAACGGGTGACATAAATTGACAGTGACACTTTAAATGGTTCACAGCTCCTATTCACCAAGATGACAAAGTGTGCTGAAAGTCAGAGACATAATCTACAAGTTACTGTATGCTTTGCAATCCTTCAAGGTAGACATTCAACCTTTCAGCAGTCAACACTGTCTTTGTCCTTAATTAAAACACCAGGCCATCAGGAAGTGCATTAGTATTGAGAAGGTTGGATTACAGAGCTGGAGCCCCTCCTCAGGTGATCATCTGCCTCTGCTGCCCACTGTTCCTTATGCACCTGAGACCATGGTCTCAGCCCCACTGAGTAAAGCGGTGTTCCATACTCCTTAGGCTGTCAAGGAGTGTTAGTGACCAACAGGATATAAGGGCTCACTATGAGGTCCTGGAGTGCACAAGATAGCTCGGTGGTTTCATACTTCAAAGGTAGGGGACATTCTCCATAAGTAAATAGGAGCAGAAAGAACTAGAAAGGAAGGGCAAGGTACCAATCAGCTTGAAATGGAGAAAAACCAAACTGGGAATGGTAACAGAAGGAAGGGGAGCATCAGAAGGTTGGGGCTCAGGTCCATTCAGCTCACTTCTCCTTGAGATACAGCACAGAGCCATTGATAGACTACTGTGAGCTCTCCAAGGTCAGCCTAGCTGTGTCTACAATATGAAGAAAGTCAGATCTGATCCCTCTGACCCTTTTATGATACTCTGCCCTTAGAAACACTTGTACAAGGGACTGAATTTCAATTCTTCGTACTTTGGCCTTGTGGCTAGTAAATTGGAAATAATCTAAATCTTTCCAGCCATGAAAGTATGTTTAAGTAAATCAAACGTATCTAAGCATTCAAAAAATTAAAAACTTAGTTTGGAAATGTGCTTTAGGAATATCTAATGCGGTGGCGCATGCATTAACAGTATGGCCTTACTTACGGCTTTGGAAGCCTGTGGAGTTGTGCTAATACGCATAGGATACACAGCACACTTATTTCTGGAGCTCCCAGGGGGGAAGAAAAAGCATGGAGTGAGGATGGTGCCGATCTTAATTTTACATACAAGTGTGTTCACAGATCTTTCCAACTGTATAATGAATGCTTATATGATGTCTTAGTAGCAAGAGTGTGTTTTCAAATCAGATGTCTAAGTTCACTTCTTACTTTCTAACTCAGAATGAATTTCTGAGCCTCTCTGAGCGTTAGAATAGGGTAATATGATCGAGTGACCTTTCGAATTTCCGTATAGATTAAAAAGAACATGAGTAAAGCCTTCAGTACAATTTCTAATATTGAGTGGAGATGAATAAACGCTTACTATTCTCAGTATATAAATAATCTTCTGACCTTCAGGCCTTTCTGGTTTCTGTTACTGTTTCTGACCTCATGTTACCCTGCGGACATGTGCTCTGAAATGCTGAGTACTGAAAGGTAAATAATGCGTAACAGAACATCACATCAGGGGTAGAGCAGGGACACAAACAGTTGACAGTGCTCATAGTAGCAACCAAAATATTTTTTGCAAAGCTTTTAAAATTTTAAAACCTTGAATGAAAAATCACCAAAGATGGGAAATAGCTGAATTAGGATCCCATTCAGACATTCTAGCAGCGAGTGCCAGGTTTCTCTGAGATGACCCTGTCCCTGAGATCCTCTAAACCAAGAACTTCGTATAGCAGAACACTGGCATTACACCAGGCAGAGGTGCCAGGAGTCCCATCCACCATGATGGATACAGTGTGTTCCCACATGCTGATTGTACAGTCTGGGCAAGTCTTCCTGCTTCTGCCACCTAACACCTCTTAAGCTTAGGCAAGGCCCTTAGCCTTTCTGACTCCATTTTATTATCTGAACACTGGAGAGTTCTGGATAGAATAAGCTCTTGGATGGTGTTATAGAGACTTATCAGTAGATGGAAGTTTGACTTCTCTGGTGAGGCCAGAAAGATCATGAGGAGTAGTATAGGTATTAGGAGAGTCAAATACATGGGGAAACAACTACTAAATCCACTCAGCCTTGAGCCAGCTCTACTATGGATTGAGGGGCATAGAAACAAATTCAACATCCCTTAACATGTTCAATGGATAGTTCTCAAAGTCAGGGACAAGTGAGTGGTTACACTGACGTAGCACTCTGAAGACACATGTCATCTGCCATTTCTGACACAGATTGAAACTACAAAGATATTCCAATCAAATTTAGACAAATATATAAATGGCATATTGATTGTAGGCTATAAGGACAGCATGAGAATCCTCGGGTTCCATGGCATCCAGTCAATGCTTGGGAAATTTGTGACCAGACAATTATGGATTGGTTCTTGCCTCTGAAATTAGCCACTTAACATTGGATAAATAACTAATTCTTTCCAATAAAGAACATGAAGATTAATTGATTACCAATAAAGTACAAGGATGTATAGTTAAAGTCATTTTCTCAATATTGAAACCATATCTCCACTTGTGAGGAAAAGAGGGCTGAATATGTTAAATCAGCACTGACCAAAAAAACCCCAACCCAGAATGTCTGTGAAGATATGGAACACAGTACAAATTGAGTTAGAAAATCAAGTATCTCATGCCATCTCTTTCAGTGGTCTTATTTCCCATTGGACACTTCTCTCCAGTGACCTAGAAACCTTCAGGCTTTTCCAGACCCCATTTTCAATTCCCTCGAAAGTTTCTGAGAGCATTTGTGTCCTCCATAATACACTTCCCCCCTGAGGGTGTGGCCAGCTGCTTCTGGATAGATGGTTTGGTTTTGAGTATCCCAGAATGCAGAGTCATCAACCAAAGGTGGTATCACAGATGATTGTTGGCTTGCCTTGTCTTCAGGGTGATCCCTCACTCTGGGGACTATCTTTGGCTGATTCTGATGGTGAGCTGTATTTACAGATTACTCTTTCAAGTTCAGATGAGTTTTGCCTACTTGACACAAACCTGTTCACGGTACCAGAAACCTAGAACTACACGACCTTGGACATAAGACGAGTCAGAAAGCCCAAGCCCCATGACCCAAGGTCATTCTCCATGGCATTGTTCTGACCCAGGATTATGAGCTTTTGCAAAGCCCATCCCTGTGACATCTGTCAGCATTGACTTACACAAGGAGATTGAGTTTATCAAACATTACTGCCTCTTAAAATGCAGCACTGGACTGAACATGGGACTGTCTCAACTCCTACATCTCTGTTATGCAGCCACTTGGCATTTGACTTAGATTATTGTGTGAGGACTGATGGTTTATTCATCTAGATGGCAATATTCTGTGACTGGCAGGCTTCACCCCTGATTCCTCATAGTTATCCCACAGTATATAACTCTAAAGGCCATAACTATTTTAAGTTAAACCTTAGAATTAATGAAGAGAGATTTACTGGGTTCTTTGTTTGACTTGCTCTGAAAAGAACTCCTTATAATAAGCCTCAGATATAAAAGTAAAGGTCAAAATCCATGTAAGTAGGATCCACTGCCCTTTAGAAAGGGGAAAATACATGTTAATCTTTTGCACCACTTTCAACCAGATAGGTTTCTATGGAGACAGATATCTGATATGGAGTCATCCCACTTAATATTCATGAGCTGTCTTAGGGTGCAGTTTCTTCTTCTTCTTGTACCTGGTGCTCAAAGATGTGATGCTCAATCCTAACTTACTTTGGAAGATGATTCTGTGCTTGTGCCTATATTTCCCCCAACAAAGGACTGGAGACGATCTGAAGGCTTTACAGGTGCTCACAATCACTCCAAAGCTCACTACCTAAAGCAGAGAGTCACACTAATGAGCTGGCCCATGGTTTCCTCCAATGGGCTGAAGATCACTTGTATTTATTTTGGAAGCTGGTTTCCTCTGGTTTTCAAGACAGTGACTTTTTTGGAGATATGCAGGCTGATCTGCACTTTCCCCTCAATTTTGTCCTTTAAGTAACGTGCTTCTTAAAGATCTCGGACCAGATCCCTGGATTGCCTTTAGTACTGTTTTGTTTTGGTTTTGTTTTATTTTGTTTTGTTGTTTTGTTTTGTTTGTTTTTTACCCATACACTTCTCACCTACAGCGAGCATTCTGCCTCCTTCACTTTATCTGCATGTGTGGCTGAGGGTATTGCTTGTATGTTACTTAGCATTATTATTTCACAGAGCCGCTGACAGTAAGTTACAAAGATCGTCCCTCTTAAGGAAACACTTCAGAACATCTCCTAAAACAATGGGATTTCTCCTAGATGACCATGATGGCATAATGATCAGGATCGGGACATTTGACACTAGTGCAAGTGACTTTCTAATTGACAGACTATACCCAGGTGTCACTGAGCTGGAGAGAGGACTTGCCTCTGCCACCACAAGCTGTGCTTTATTCCTGTCTTGCTTTCTTGGCCAGGGTACAGGGTTATGTGCTTCCTTTAGTTGTGGGCCATTGGGCTCTCATTCTATGACTTTATTAAGATATCATTGGCAAATAAATATTAAATATATTAGTAGTATAGAATGTGTTCCTTTAATATCTGTCTACCTTGATGATTAATTAAACCACGCTTGTTAACATGCTCGTCACCTCACATCTTTATAATTTGCTATAATCAGAATATTTAATATGTAATTATTTAACAACTTTTAAGGAAAGGACACATTGTTGTAAACTGTATGCATCATGCTGTGTAATGGATCCCTAAGGCTTCTTCCTCCTGACTTGAAGTTTGATCTTTTTCCAGCATCTGTCCATCCATCTATCCCTACCCCCACCCCCACCCCCCCCGTGCCCTCTGTGGACACCTTCTAGGCACCACTGCTCTCTTTGTTGGCTTTAGATTCCATATCTAAATGAGATCATGCAGCTTATCGTTCTGTGCCTGGCTTGTTGCAATTAGCATGGTGTCCTCCAGGGTCAGGTCGATCTACTTGAATCTGGATCCAAGTCTTTCTCTTCTCTGCCGTTCTTGTTGTTGGTATTTGACAAAATATGTTGGCTTATTCTTCTGTAGTCCCCTGAATTTAGAGTTCACTGGTGTTTCCTTGTGATTGTTAGCAGAAGTACTAAAAAGTCACAGAAGCATTTAATGACATGACCCAGAGAATATCTATGTTCCAGGCCCCCATCTTCACATCCTCAAGTGAGATGACCTCTGCCTTCCTTAGGAACTGGTTTCTTATCTCACTGTGCTCAGCGGAAGTGAATTCCTCTTTTTAAGCAATTATTCTGTGCTCTAAGGGGGAGTGCCTGGTCCTCTTTCTCTGTCAGCTCTGACATATTTGAAGCTAGTGCGTGTCTGATGAAACTTGGGAGAAACAGTGGGAAGCCTCACAGCCCAAGGGCCTTGTGTGGGTCACAGAAAGGAGACACCATGTCAGGTGTTGCTTGTGCTTGGCCTTGTACTTCCTACCTTCCCTTAACCCAACCTGACAGCTGACATTGGAGCATATTTTATGATCATCTTGGTATTTACTAGATAATTTCTAGAACATTTTAACATGTGAAATAAAATGAAGACTTTCAATTTGCAATTTCTAACTGTGAATCTTGGGGATACCAGCAAGAAATAAAGAAACGATTGTTTTTAAAATAGGAAAAAAGAAGAAAAAAGAAAGAAATCCTATTTTTAAAAACTCATATAATAAATCCTCTTCCTTTCCCTCCTCAAAGACTGCTTTAACTGTAACCAATTCTCCATTTTCCATCAAGCTAAAGTTTGTGTCTTTCCAATAACACAGAATAGTGTTAAAGTACTTCTGAGTTCTTTCTTATTAATTGTGACTTTGTAACATGCCTGTTTGAGACACAAGACACTGAAATTGTCTTGATTTTTACCAAAAAGTTTTCACTTGAGCGTATTCTAAGTCTACAGGACTGTGGTACATACTGAAGTTCTAGTTAATGGAGACAAACATGGACTCTGGGCTGTAAATCTTTTGAACACCAGGCAGTAGTGAAAATTCTATTGGCTTTCTGGCATTAACTTATAATGAAGAACATTCCTGTGTTTGAAAAAAACATTAGTTTCTTAAACAAGGTACATATGTCAAAAAGTGATAGTGGTACATGTATCAAAACCTCACATGGTACCCTGAAGTTGTGTACAATTTTTTAGGTGTGTTTCTTTGGGATGTTTTAAATTTTTGTGTGCTAGGGCTTACTCCCAGAGCATCATGCATGCTAGACAAGTACATTGCCACTAAATTTCAGCCCAGTTTGTTCAACTTTCATGGGGTTTTGCACTATTAAAATATCAATTCTTTTTTTAATCTAGAAAAAAAGAACAAATAATTTCATTTTATTTTTAGCTTATTTGACACTTGAAGTGTTCAGTATGCATATCCTGATTCTTGTCTGGAGTGTGTGTGTGTGTGTGTGTGTGTGTGTCTGTGTGTGTGTGTCTGTGTCTGTGTGTCTGTGTGTGTGTCTGTGTGTGTGTCTGTGTGTGTGTCTGTGTGTGTCTGTGTCTGTGTCTGTGTCTATGTCTATGTGTCTGTGTGTGTATTATGTATATTATAGTTACCTGTTTCCTGTGGGTGTAGAAGACCAGAAGTCAATATCAGGTGTCTTCCTTGACACATTTTTTTTCATTTTTTAATTAATTTAACTTGCCCTCTAACAATTTCATATGTGAATATAATGCATTCTTCTATAAGGGAGATAAATGGAATACTCAAAAAAGGTGACATCTATACACAATGGAGTTTTATTAACCATAAAGAATAATAAAATCATAGAATCTGCAGAAAGATGGAAAAAGCCAGAGATCATCTTGTTCAGAGAAATAGCCAAGACCCAGAAAGAAAAAAATACCATATTTTTCTCATATGTGGAACCTAGATTCACATGTAAAATAGATGAACACAGATACATACATACATACATACATACATACATACATACATATATACATAGGACAAGTAGGAGGAAAACTATTTGGGAGGAGAAAGGAGATAATTTGGAGTCATTTATCGCTATGTTCATTTAGCAGAACAATGAAAGTCGGTTTTCACCTAGGACCTAGGACCTATCTAGTCTCAGGTTTCTAACCACTTTAACAGTGCCAGGAATAGGGCCTTAAATCCAATCACAATGCGGTTGGTTATTGCCATAACAGCTATGCCACAGTTGTACCAGACTATCTTACAGGCAGGTCACTGTTATGGGTTACAGAGTTTGCATCTAAGCAATATCGATAATTACTTTTCTTTCCTGGTAGCGTGCACAATATCTTCCAGCACCATGAGCACTAGTCTGTAGGAGTAAAGCTTCAAATCAGGCACCAGCTTGATTTCTCTTTGTTCAGTAATGTAAGTAAGTGGTGTCTTTATTAATAGAGCCATACTGTCAGGTTGTAGTGGGTAAGCAGCAGCATTGGCTATAGCTTGTAATAGGTTGGGCAGAGCCATTTCTATGGGACCTCTTTGTGCAATGACTCAAAAGTATATAGCCCATTTCTGGTAGTGGGGGAGGGGTTATAATATGCCTAGTTGAAGTATCATAACTCCATTTACATTTCTTTTATATGTGTGTGTGTTTAGGAAGCTTCTGCAATAGTAGGCTCTTCAACGCCGTTTACTGTTAGTTGTTCCTCCCATAGACCCTTCTTTACCCTGACTCCTCTCCCCATTAATCCTTCTATTCTAGTTAGTTCTCCTTCCTTGAAATAGCCTCTCCCATCCCCTGATCCCTTACTAGCCAACTAACCTCAGTGATAATTCTAAAAGAAATGCACATATCTAAAGCTTAAATGCACGTCTGCATATAAGCAAAAACACACAACGTGTGTCTTTCTGGATCTAGGTTACCTCACTCAGGATCTATTTACCTGCAAATGTCTTAATTCCATTTTTCTTAACAGCAGACTGACATTTCATTGTGTGAATGTCCCACGTTTTCATTATCCATAAATCCATCATCAGAACATCTAGGCTGTTTCCAATTTCCAGCCATCATAGATAGCCAGAATGGGCATGAATGAGCGTCTTCATAAGCAGAGTGTAGAATCAGTTGAGTATACATCCAAGTGTGATATAGCTGGATCTTATGGTCAAGCTGTTTTCAGCTTTTTGATGAATTTAGTTGAAATGGGGACAGCATAGAGCAGTTAGCTCCCTTTGCGACAATGTTGTAGAAATAGTAGTAAGAAATGCAGATGTTAGGACAAGTCCCAGCACACAGCTTCTCCTTGAGAAGATCTGCTTCCTTGAGACTTCTTCAGCTTCCTTGCTGTGCTACTTTGTATAGTTGATTATTCTTCATCTATTATAAATATATGCATACCCAGTGATGCTCTACAGGACCACTCATAGATATAGTCTTGGTGTGAGAGGTCTCTCGGAGACATCAGGGAAGAGGTGTTCAATGAACTGCTGGGCAGCAGACCTGAAAGCAATGATGGGGTGACCTGCTAAGGATCTAAGTGATCAGAAGGTGCTTGAAGACAGACCCAAAAGGAAGGCCAAAGAGCCGGGTGTTGTGGTTCACATCTGAAACCACTTGAAAGGCTAAGATGGGAAAATCATCATGGTTTTGAGGCCAACCTGGACTACATAGTGAGCCAATACCAGCCTGAGCACCACATCCCCCAAGTGAGAGGCTAGCAGAGGGACAGGCCATCCCTTGGAGAAGACTGAAGAGAATTAATCAGAGACAGCTCATGAGAAAAGACAGTATTGTATAGCAATGTCTCAACCACCCATGAGAGGTGGCTGAGGAAGGCTGGTGCAAGCCAAGCGTCCATGCAGTTATGATACTGTTATGTTCAGAGTTGCAGAGATGCCAGAAGCCCTTTCTCTTTGACAGAGCCTTACTGAGAGGCAATGACAGTTCACAGTCTTTCTGGACATACCAGATCACCTAAAGCCAAGTTATAGGCCAGGAAAATTGAGCTGAGCTGGCCAAGTGGAACACGACTTTCTGTTCCTAGATTGATGAGGCATGACAACTTTTAGACAAAAAGTAAAGCCAGTGTAACAGCCGGGAACAGGAGAAAAGAGAAATGGACCACACAAAAGAAGCTCTGAGAATCCCAGGCCAGTGAGGCAGGAGAAGGGGACAGTAACCAGCTTTAAGGAAACCTGCTTTTCTCTACATGTGTGGCTCTCAAACCTTGGCCAGCATTAAGATCGGCTGGGGGTTGCACAGGCACCAACAGCATTTTGGGTTTTGCATTTCTAAGAAGTCTAAAAATGTTGGTTGCTGATCCAGAAGCCACCGACCTTTGGGATCTGGTCTCAAGTCCTTGCTTTCTTTTGCTGATTCTTCTAGTGAAAGGCCACAGCAAATGACATGCTGGGGCCTTTGTATGTATGCCTGGGCTAGCCGTCCTGCCTTCAGGAAGTGGAGCAATGAGCACCTAAGGCTGGATAAAGAAGGCCACAGAACTTCCCTTCCAGCAACCTACCCCATGGCTCCCTTGCTGCCCCTAGCACAGGCTGCTCACATCACTGTGGTCCCAGCGTGTCTTGTTTCCACTTCAGTGTTCTCATGTGCCTCCTCAGGCCTCCCTCGCCAGCAGTTAGCCATATGTCACTCTCATGCACATTTTCATAAAGTACATTTTGTTTTGCGAAGGATTGAGAGACAGCTTCCCCTTGCGACGCTTTTGTGAGGCTGTAACAAGATAGAGTTATCAAAAAGCTTTTATTGAAAACTAAGAGCAAAGGAAAAAAAGGACAAATTTATAATACAATGTGCTGTAAAGAAAAGAACTGTGAGCTCGTTCACTTGTTCATACCAAAGCAGATTTAATCTGAGAGCCCAAAGACACAGCCTGGTCTTGGGAACCCTTGGGAACTTCCCCTTCAGAAACTCTTGTCCTTGGTCCTGTCTGGGTCCTCTCACATGTAATTTCAAAAATACACCCTGCTTCCAGGTAATACCTATTTGGCTCCATCCCCAGCATGTAGACCAACAGAGCAGGAGTCTAAGTGTGGAGCGTCTGTAACAGACATTAGTTCACAGAGTTCTTGTGTGTGTGTGTGTGTGTGTGTGTGTGTGGTCAGGAGTGTGCATGTATGGGGGTGAGAGTGGGAGGGAAGTGCAGGAAGGAGGAGGGAGAAGGGCATATGTGGTGTGTGGTGTATGGTGTGTGTGTGTGTGTCATGTGTGGTATGTGGATGTATATAGTATGCATGTGTTTAGTATGTTCATGTGTGTGGATGTGGATGGGAGTAAGAGGATGGGTGTGTGTGGTATATATGTGTGTGGGGGGGTGTCGAGTATGGTATGTGGGTGTGTGGGGGTGGGAGTGTAGTGATGGATGGGAGGGGGATGGGTGTGTGTGGGTTGTTGTTAGGGATCACACTCAGTGTCCTGAATGCTAAGCCACTGCATTAAGCTACTTCCAAGCTGGAATGAGTGTTTTCAGGGGCTCTGAGTTTTGCAGTCAGGTCTCTCTGGAAGCCTCCCTTCTATCCCCACCTCTCCCCTTCCTGTTACTCCTCCTCTCCCCACTTCTCTTCATCCTCTTTCTGAGGGTGACAATGTGTTACCCAGGCTGGTCTTGATCATATGGGCTCAATCACTCATTCTGCCTCAGCTACCCAGGTGCTGAAACCACAGGCACAGGATATTGTGCCCACCTTCAAATGCCCTAAATTTCAAAAGCCATGAACCAAAGTCAGAGACCAAGTAAGTATGCTCAGAAAGTGCAGTAAACCACTATAGATGCCCACTCCCCAAAAAATCTTACCTACCATTCTGATCTTTCCATACTCAGAGGATGAGACTGGTCCTGTCACCAGTGTAGAGGACCTTCCACAATGGGTGGACAAATGAGGTGGACCACACTCATGCCATAGGCAACTTTGTTCAGAGCCTCAGACAATTTAAACTCTGAGGGTTAAGCAAGGTCGAAGAAAGTTGTTGTGATTTCAAGCTGTATACAGTCACAAGGACAAAGCACATACGGAAAAATAAGGTTCTCCATAGAGGCAAATAAACAAATACAAAGCTGGATGTAGTGAGTAGTCTGAAGCAAGCTCACTCCTACCCATTACACTGGGAGGAGCAAGAGAACACTTCCCAAGAGCAATTCTGTGCCTTGAAGAAACTGAGGCCACAAGAGACTCTTGTCTTGTTTTCTTGGAGTGTTCTCCCAGCGCTCAGAACTCACCTCATATGACCCACCTGTTCACCTTCACAGAGACGATCCGCGCAATCCCGTCCAGAGAGGACACGTCCTAGCCATTTTACAATGTATCTGAGGGCAGAGATGGTGGACAGTCATGGCAGCTTTTCAGACCCCACAAACCAGCTGAGGTTTGATGAGCAGATCTGTTTCTGTTCTCCAGCACTAGAGTATGAGAATATTGGAAGACAGCCTTCTCTCATGAGCACTTCACATCTAAGAAAATGAAAAATGTAAAATGTTATCGTTAGTCTTTTGAAACATCACTCTATGTGGTTCTGACTGACCTGGAACTTGCTACGTAGACCAGGCTGGCCTTGAACTCACAGAGACACACCTATCTCTGCCTCCCAAGTGCTGGGATTAAAGGTATCTGTCACAACACCTGACTAAAACAATATCTTTGAAAAACATAAGAACAGGCCTTGATACATTGGGGGCCCTCCCTGTTCTAGCTGGGAGTCAATATTGTGTATTTGGTAACAGCCATGGGCCTCCAGGCTCATAACAGAACCAGGAGCTTCCAGAGTCAGATCAAGTGGCATTCACTGTCTATGAGGAGGACAGGAAGAAAACATATGAAGTGTCCTTGAAGCTGGGGAAAGCTTGGAGTGCTCACAGGACAAGGACACTGGGCAGGAGTCAAGGGAACAAGAGAGAGAAGTGGGTGAGGGCATAGGTAAGTCCGGTGTCAAGAGCAGTGGCTTCATTCTAAATGCAGTAAGTGATCACAGGGCCTTGGAGTGACCTGGTCAGCTATTTTTAGACATCACTCCAGGAGTCAGGTCCTGCTAAAGGGTTAGGCATAGGCAGTGAAGGGAAGGTATGTGTCAAGGAATTATATGGTTATCTGCTTAGAACTCTAGATGGGTAGTGGTCCTGAGACCAGAAGACAGAGAGGACACCAGGCCACAAGGTTCTAGAGAGTGGGAGATGTCTGAGTGGTACAATTGTAGTCCTGAAGCGTGGCTGAATTCCAATAAAAATTTATTGATGAAACAGATGTGGGGGGAGGTATGTTTATCACATAGGTCAAAGTTTTCTGCCTGGTGATCTGGACTGAAAATGTAGACTGTCCAGTCAAGTCTGGAGGTACAGCCCTTCAGGGGGAAAATGACAATCATTACTGCCATGTGTAGGCCTTTGCCTCTGACTGCATCCACCACTGTTATAAGTGTTTTACTTAAGTAAATTCCCTAATCTCTAAAAATAAAGCAAAAAATACTTATGCCTCTATTGTAAACAAATAAACTATGACATTTTATTCTCTCATGAGAAAAATATTTAGAAGTTGTCAGTACAATGCAATGCAGCGTGTTGTGAACTTCAACAACCTAGAGCCCTTCCTGCCATTTACCCACCATCCCCAGCGATGAAAATAATAGCTAAGACTCCGGGCACCACATACAGATTGCCAAAAGAAGGACAAAGGAGTAAATGCCACCCACCCCCCATCTCTTTGATGCTGTGTTTGGAGTTTCCTAGAGATTGTTTATACCACTCTATCACACAATACGTTGGCCAGAATTTTAGAAGCATCCACGGAAGACTGGCAAGTATGATTTTCCCCCAGGAACCATATGCACAAAGAGGACTTAGAGTATCTACCACTCCAGCAGAAGGCAAACTCTGTCCTTAGAGCAGAAGGCAGGATCCCCAGCCAAGCAAGTGGCCTTAGGTGACTCATCTGTCTCAGTACGAATCATTGCGGGGTCAGTGATGAGGGCTTCTGTGCAGTCTGCTCAGTTCTGAGATCTGCATACTTCTTAAAAGCCAGTTCAGAGGTAGCATCTTCTGCCCCTGGCCAGCTTACAGCTTGCCTCTTCTGCAAGCTTCCCAAGGCCATCTCATAAGTATCCTCCTACATCTATGGTCCATGAGACAGATGCTCCTTACATCCAAACATGAATCCCATGATGCTTTGTTTAATGTTGTTCCTTCCTGCTATGTCCCTTGCTGACTCTTCCCTATGCCTGGGAACTCAAAGGATGGAATACCAGCTTGGGGTGGAGGGCAGGATTTTAAGAACTAACGGAAGTTCATTGTGAAGCCTGCTTACATGCAGAAGGGCTACAACTGTTGGGTGTCCAGCTTTATTCCCAGGGTGAACAGCCTGGAGCACTTTGGGAATCTTGAGGATCACACACTGGAATCCCAGTCCTCAGGAAACCAAGGCAGGGAGACTGTGTTAGAGGCCAGCCAGGGTTTCACCAATGTTGACGGAATCCAGTTTTCTGCAGAGACACATGGTTATCCAAGTTGAAACATTTCTCAAGTGAATTCCATGTGTAAATGTATTTGGGAACCAACATGGTTTAAAATAAAGGAAAAGAGATGGGGAGGGAGAACAAGTGCAGTCGTTCTCCTTGAGAACCCTTGAGGGTTTGCTGTCTGCCTGCAGAGGTTTCCCAACCTAAGGGTTAGTCCTGTCCTTTGAGCCTATTTCTTTCCACCCATAGAAAACAGTGCGCTTACAAAATACATCCTGAACTAACATACCTCTGGTGATTACTTCGAAAGCTCTCCCCACTCTATTGGATGTAGTGTGATGCACTGTGTGTCAGATAACTTCTGTTTCTCAAGCAGAATAGCTGTGCAAACTGAAGAGCTAGTTTAAGAATCTTCCGTAAAGCATCACCTGAAGCATAACACCCGGCTGGGGCACACTGCTATGTCATTTCACAGACAGGCAATCCCAGTCTATACCCAGTAACTGGTGCCATTGCTTCCTGTTCAATGTGATTTAGCCAGTTCTGCTACCACCAATGACTGTCACCAGCATCTTTATAAGAGTGTCTCCTGTTGTGAGAAGAACATCATTCACAAGAGCCTAGTTCCGACTCCTGTAAAACATACGAGTTCCACTAAGGGGCTGGAGAAGCGGCTTGGTGGTAACAAGTGCTTATTGTTCTTGCAGAGGACCCCAGTCTCATTTCCAGCACCCGCTTTGGTAACCTCCCATCCCTCACCTGAAACTCCAGCTCCAGAGGAATCTGACTGCTGTGACCACCACAGGCAGTCCCCAGCACTCACATATGCCCAGACACATACACAGCATTTAAAACAATGTATGGAGTGGAATGGAAGAAGAAAGCAATCAGGAAGAGGTCTCAAAGGAGGCAAGGGAGGAACATGTATGTGGCGTGAAAGCAGAACCAGGGAAGATTGGGGAGGGGAGATGGGGAAGGAAGGACATGGGGTGTGAATAAGAACAGTGTAACAGATGTAAAGAGCATACAACAATAAAACCGGTCACTTTACTTACTAACTAAAAATAATAACAATAGCTGGTCTTAAAAGATGGATAAGGAGATAAGTCTTTTCCTAGTCAAAGGTCACAGAGAATTAATCAAACTGCAGGGGGCTTTCAGTAGGCAACCAGATTCTAGAGAGAAATGGGACTGGGGGTGCTCCCTGGAGCTGTTTCCCATTCCCCCAGTGTGTCTGCCTCGCTACAGAGAAGGAACTTTCTTCAACATTCAGAGATCTTCTGAGCATTGTGATTTTAAGTGTTCCCTTGGAAGAAAAGTTGAATGTTTGGCTTTCAGTGGTGGAAAACAGGAAATGACTTGAATCCATGTTGTCAGTAAAGCAGGGTGAGAGACAGATATTGTATTGGGTACAATGGCAAAATCAGAGATCAGGTGCACACCTCTAAGTCTAAGAGGCCATAACACATGGGGCTGCCAGGGAAGAGAATACTGAATGGTTAAATTCGAGATTTGATTTGGGAAATTTGGGATAAATAAATGGGATCAGACAGCAAACATAAGGGTTGGATCCTCTTTCCTGGAGTTGGCTGAAAATTGTCATTGGTACTGATGAGTTGTTTTGACGTTTTCCGTAGGCAGAAACATGCTAACTGTAACGGCATGTGTGTATGTTCATAAAGATGCTTGCAAATAAATCCATTTGTTTTAATCGGAGTGTACAAACACTGTTAAAGGCTAGCTGTGTTCCTGGTTCCTCGTGGAGACTGTAACTCTTGGCTGCTCAGAATTATGAATTTTCCCAGGCTCAAGTATACCAATTGGAGAGCATTCCTTTACTAATTTTGTGTTTTATGGATAGGTTGTAGTTTTCCAAGGAGTCTAATTACAACCTATCTATCTGGGTCAGCCTGGGGTTCTTCTCTGCTTTTAACTCATCTTTTGCTTATCAGCAAGTCAATAGCCCTTTAAAACACTGATGAAAAGGTCATCACTCACGAACTGCGCAGCTGTAGCCCACCTGGATTTGGACATTTAATGATTAGGCTTCTCTAGTGTCAGGGACCATGACCTGGAGGTGCAGCCTTGTCTGTATCTGCCACTTCCATGGTCGGGTTGTAACTCACAGGCAGTTTGTTGAGTGACTGTGTCATTCTTAGTCCTCCCCTTCCTACTCTGTGTGACCCTGTCACTTAATTCCATGTCATGGTTATGACTGAGACAACATGTACAGAGTAAGGGTCTTTATCACCATGAACTGAGGGTCCTCAGGAGAGAAATGCCAGGAAGGTCATAGTCTGGGCACCATCAGGAACTCAGATGCAAACATTACTACCTGTGGCTCCAGCCTGAAAGCCTCTGCAAGTTCTCTGAGAGAAACCCGTAGCTTGATGTCGTGTTGTAGAACACATGTTCACATGTCATGATCGCATGTACATGCCAAACATACACCTAAGAAAACTGTTCATCATACTCTTAGCGAGCACTCGTGTTCTAATCCGGTGCTTAACTTCTTTATTTAAAGAGATTGCAATTTTACAGAAAATGTGTTTTCCTTTTTGGATCGCTGTTTTTAAATGTCAGATATATAAATGCTACTTAAGTGACATTAAAGATGAAAAATAATTTCAAAGGCAGATTTGGAAGTGAAACATGCCCAGGACTTCCCAGGAGCTTCTGATGAGAGTGTGACCGTGCACACAGAGAGCAGGACAGCTGCTGCTGAGTAGGGGCATCCCTCAGACTGAGCACAGGCACACATTCAGTGGTCGCAAAACATGAATGATAACATTTAGTTAGGCTTTAGGTCTTTGTGTCAGTTGGTGTTGACAGTACAGAAACTGACCAGCTGCAAGGAGCAGATCAAAACTTAAGACTCCACCAGCATTGGAAAGTATGACAAGTAGGACCTAGGTCTGCCTGGAAGATGGCCAGATCTGGCTGTTGGAAAGCAAGGTGACATTCAGTGATGGACTCACACGATAAAGTTTCAATAACTAGATTAATGTCTCGGAGCCGATTGCCAGGCTCATTACTAGTGGCTTTCTGGTTCACACTAAGAAACTAGATTATTGATTTTAGGATTGTCTGCGTACCCGAGGATGTTTTCTAAGATGTATAATAGTTAATGCTTAAGTTGTCAACCATAAGGGCAGTAATGAGTAATCATTTCCTAATCATGTTGAAAGGGGTTAAAATCTGCGTATAAAATGAACTTCCTGGCCCCAGCATAATAGGCACTGTATCTCTGCCACTGTCCAAGCCAAGTAGAGACCGTTTCTACCTGCCTGCCATCTTCCCCGGGAATTAGCTGCATCCACAACTTAAGACCTTTATAGCTCTAAGTCTGCTCTTCACTGCAGTGGAACAGCAGGAGAGCTCGAAGACGCATTGAAGCAGGGTCTCAGCACATCGGGTGCTGTTCTGAAAGTGAGGCAGACAGGTTGCTGGGCTGGTGGTGTTTATTCATCCCCTCTTGTTTCATATGTATGGATGTACGCTGTCCGAGTATATGCACCGCTCCAGGGTGCAGGGGGGCTGGCAAATGCATGCTTAGAGTGTGTGTATATGTAAAGTAGAAACTGCACCTGGATAACAAGATGAACTACTGTATGTCAGAGGTACACGAAGTGTGCCCAGCTGCCAGCAGCAACTGCTACATGCAGGTCACTGACTACCTCACGTATCTGGAAGACAGTCCGGCTCTCAGTGGCCGCGATGTCCAAGCTGTGCCCGGTAGCAGCATATATATGGAGCAGGCCTGGGCTGTGAATCAGCCTTATACCTGTAGTTACCCTGGAAACCTGTTTAAAAGCAAGGACTCTGACTTGGACATGGCCCTCAGTCAGTACAACCAGCCTGAACATCTCCCTGAAGAAAAGGCTTTTCCTCAGGTGCAGTCGCCACCGCATTCACAAAAAAAAGGTAGGGACTCTGGCTTCTCTTGGTTTCCATTTCATTCTAAAGTTTTAATGTCTCGGCTTCTTTGAATCTTTGCATTTGAGCACTGGAGATTTGAAATTAAAAACAGCAGTAAGAGAGGCTGCTGAATGAGTGAAGGGTTCTGGTGAATACAGAAATTAGCAAGCACCTGCTTTCTCTTTATATGACAGCTACGGAGAGCTGGTTGTCAGAGTCACGTATGGCATGTGCAGATAGAGATGCATGCTGTCCAAAGTGAGTGTTACTGGCTTCTCTGCTAAAGAAAATATGTCGAGGGAATCCCTTGGAGGGATAGCAGGGAGACAGATCCCAATTCAGACGACACACTCACTTGACTCTTCCTACTGAGAGCTCGTTCTCATTAGCTAGTTAAATGGTCTAAGGCTTTCTCACTGGCACTGCAGTGTTAATATGTTATGATTTGCAAATGTTCATTTTGATGTATCTCTGATGCATGGAAAGAAGATGTTTATAACTGTGTCACACTGTTAGAATGTCAAACAGAAACGGACCCTAGGCACTGCTCCCTAAAATTTAATGGACCTCAAATATAAAGAATGATAATTTTCAAAATATCTAATATTAAAAGAAATTCAATATCTATCCATTTTAATAAGCATAGCTCTTAATTTCCTATCAAAAAGACATTTCTCCTACTACCAAAAGATCAAAGAAACAAACAGGTACCTCCCAGGGGATTTAGCAGCTGCTCCCAGCGAGTTTAAATTCTGTAATAGATATTCCAGAAACCTTTTTATTCTAAGTATGATGTGTAGGACCTGTGCAAAGAACAAAATTCATAGGTTGCTATAATTTGCAAGACCACGATGCCCTTCAGTCTCCAAAGGCAAGCTTTTCTGTGAAGTTAATCTTACGATGTAATATAGTATACTTTATTACAGCTTTTATAAAAGTTAACATTTGTTCTTTTCATGGTTTTTTGTTTTAATGTTTGATGTTGTCTGGGGTGGTTTCTTTCATATTCCCCCTCCTCTGTTTTTGCCCCCTCTTTTTCCTCTGAGCTTCTTCTTTCTAACTAGTTCCTGTGGCTGTACCCCTAAAGCAAGTGGCCCTATTACTAAAAAGGCCAGCTATGAAAACAGAATGTTCAGACAAGAGCTCAACCCCTACTGAAATTTGACTGAGAGCCCTCATCTACAACTTTCAGTGTGAAACATTAAATCTGAGAGGAAGCATGTACAGAGCCCTGTGTTTCCAGTTAGAGTCACGTCATCTTGAAAAACCTCAGAACTTCCCATTTATTACAAGGAGCACGCCGGGAAGGAGCGTCCTGTCCCCAGATGGGGAGACAGGCTGCTCCCCTTTCACTCACTAAGTGCCTGACCTTGGAAGTGGAGAACTTGCCTCCTGACGGTGCCAGGACACCCCTGTCACTGTTGTTGGATCCCCAGAAATCACTATCTCGCTGTCTAGATAATTCATAATTCTTAAAAATTCCCTGTCACTGTTGTTGGATCCCCAGAAATCACTATCTCGCTGTCTAGATAATTCATAATTCTTAAAAATTCCTGCAGAACATTTGAGCTCATTTTCCTTTCATCTTTCCACTATATTCTCTTCAACCAGCACTGGAGCATTTTTGCTTATAAAATATGAAACTGGGAATTCTTTACTAATTAATTTGATGCATGAATTGGAAGAAAAGATGCATCGTATGCATATATTGATGTAATTTCTCAAAGCCATATGCCATTGAAAGGCCACAGCCACCTGCCAGACTCACTAAATCAAAGCAGGCAAGTATTCTTAAATGAATGCTTATTTACTGTTACGAGCCTCTGAGTAAATCCCAGTAGCACTAACCCAGCTGCTAACTGTGTCTTAGGACAAAAGGTCATGGCCAACATGTTTATCCATATCGATCCACTATTGATTTTTTTTTCTGAGTTGGAAGATAAGCAGTGTCTCATTAAGACAAAGTTAAGACTGTACACAGGTGTTCAACGGGGCAGGCCTCATTTTCCAGCTGGATTTTGATCTGTTTTCATGAAAGCTATAACTTGTGTTTCTTGCTGCTTTGTAGGACTATAGAAAACTTCAGTGAGGTACGCTGACAACTTTTTCTTTTTCTTTTTTAAAGTTCCAGCTTCATTCAGTGTTTTTGTGCAAGGAGGGAAGCTGGAGGGAAGGCACCGTTCTTGAAGTGTTTGCTTTTGTTATTTTCTTTTTCTTAATCTATTTACTGCGTGGAGGTCAAAGAATACCTTGGAAGACTTGGGTCTCTCCTTCTACCACAAGAGTTTCTAGAATCGAACGCGTCACCAGGCTTGGAAGCTGGCACTTCTACCTTCCAGGCCATATCGCAAGCCCATTTTCTTTACTTGTTTTTAAAATGATTTTTTTTTTCACTTTTAATTGGCGTTTTCGGAGGTGTAGAGTGTGCACATAGCCCTGCTTTACGGCACTCACATAGCCCTGCTTTACGGCACTCCAAGCACTCGATGATGAGAGCAGTCCCGCGCTGTGTCCGGTGGCCAGCACCACTACACTGACTTATAAAACACACAGCCAAGGGACTCGAGAACGATGTACCTTTCCTGTGTGTTTGGGATTGTGGCATCTTAGCCAAGAAGGAAACAGGTTATCAAATCCTGACGCAGGAGAATACAAGCCCAGGAGTAGGCTTCCTCTCCCGGAACCCCGTTTCCTATAAAATTACACCGATTATGGCAGGGACTGTGGAAGATGCACACTGAGCTGAACTGTGTGCTATACCAATCCAGTTTCCCTATGGAGTAGGGAAAATTTTTTTTGAGACTAGGTCTTACTACATACCTCTCAAAGCTAGCCTCAAAATTGCTATCCCTCTGCCTCAGCCTTGCAGTCATGCACCACCAAACCCCGTGTGAAAATACATTGTGCTTCTGAAAATTTAGGGACAAATGAAAAGGAATCACTTATCATCCACAGACGTGAAGCTTACTTAGTCTCTCACGTGACACAGTCTCAATGCATTCTGTTCAAAACTGTCGTTTTGGCCAGGTCAGCTTCTGGCCTCACCTGTTCAGGAAGGAAAAAATGAAGTAGGAATTAAGTAGAGAAATCTAAGCCAGGATCTGTGCTGACATTTTTGTCTTTTCCTCTGTGTTTGGGCTGGTCATTTCCATCAGAAATTCTGATTACTGACAGCATCCTCCCAGCTTGCCTTTGGCCATCCAGAAGGCTTTCACTTTTAACAAAACACCTCCCGAGGAGTCTGCCTCAACATCTCAGGATGGGTTTTTTGTTTAACTATCTCTGTACCATCTATACAGGAATTGTGTGCTCAAAAGTTGCTGGATGGAGACCAGGAAGCATTTGTCTGTAGGTTTTTGCTTTGGTTTGTACCTGTTCCATCATTTTAACCCTTCAGGGAGTCAGATTCAACTGAAGCAGCAATCCCAGGCAAAACTGAACGTTCTGGCCTTTCTGTCTCCATGACAAGATCCCTTCTATTGGTCTTCTGACTGCATGCCGCATTAGAAATGCAGATTATATGGTCATTTTGAAGTGACCCACATCAAGAGGATCGGGTATAGAGGGTGCACCAAATCCCCTGAGAAGTAAAATTTTTAATTAGAATTCCTTAGACCTCTTCTACAGTTAGAGATCTAGCGTTGGGGATAAAGATGCTCTTTCTTGACAGATACTGTTAAATCCTAGAATCACATTGAGCAGCCTCATGCAAAGCAGGCTGGGATGGAAATCAACCCTGGGAAGACCCTCAGATTCCCTGGCCCGGCATGGTCAGTCCCTGCCATGAACGTAAGACCACAGCCGGCAGTTCTCTTCCTCCAATTCCCTTCTTTCTCTTCCCCTCTTTCTCTCCATCAATTTCTCTCTCATGTTATCTCTTCCCTTCTAGATAAACTTGTTTCAACTCTCATGTGAAGAGTTTCCCCAAGAAACTGTTAAAAATTACAGATACATCTCTTCAAATGTCATCTTTAAGTCCAACTATGAGGGCGCTTCACCTTTTAAATGTGGCAGTGCCAACCATATCACAGTAACAGACAGTTCCCTTCCAGAAAACAGTGCCACTGGTGTTTTAAAATACGGAACACATTTGTTGTTCCAAAGGCTAAATGAGTGTGCTTCTTAACGCCCAGAAGCATGGCACTGTGTAGAACAGAATCATCTCCATGCAACTTCCAGGCAGACAAAAGGATGAGCAGGCCTTTCCTGCCTCTGTCCTGAGGATCAAACACCATATCAGAAGTGTGTCCCTAACCCTATCCTGTAGTGTGTGGTAGTGTCCCTTACTGCAAAAGCAGGAGCCAAAGGAACCGTAAGCATCTGAAGTCAGGTGTCTGGCCATCTTAGGAAGAAACAGGGCTGCTGCTAATTTCCTGAGAACAGGTTCACACCCCTCGACTTCCCAACCAATGTCTGTGCCCCCTTAGCAGCCCGGGCCTTCAAGTGCATTCAGACTGAGGCCGGGCTCTATCTACCTGGCTGGCCCAGCTTTTACGGCCTATTCAGCCCAATGAGTATCTGCATTTGCTCTCTTGGGCCCAGAGATACCTGTGCCTCCTTAGTACCTGTCTGCCCAGCTCTCAGAGCGGTACCTACATTAGGGGGCCCTGGGCTCTCCAAGGAGGGTCCATGTCCCAGCTGTCCATGGCCTGTGCTTCCCTTCCTTCTCAGCATATTCATCCCCATGTGGTGACCTTCCTGTGACTCTGCAGTGTTCTGCTTTCTGAAGGTTTCTTATCCTCTGTGCCTTCCACACAGATTTTCCTGAGGCCTAATGTTCTTCTTATAACCTGTTTAGTGAAGCAAGTTCCAGCAGGCTGCCCTGCCACATGAAGTTCAACTTGAACCCTGGCTGTATGCTTCTGCCTTGCCCTCTGTCCCAGGAATCACAGACATCCCTCTGAGGATCTCAATCCACCACTTCAGTCCCACTCCAAGTCAATAATGGGGTTTTTCAGTTCCACCCCTTGCCAGCCACAACTCAACTCATAGTCCATAGCACCTTCCTCCCGCCAGCCTCACAGTCCCCGCCCCGCTCTTGGTTCCTTCCTTCAGAGGCAAATGGACCCTGTTTTACACGGGATCAGCCTAAATGGGATTTTACTTAGACATACAGAAAATTAAGTTATGAAATTTGTGGGAAATGGATAGAATTGGGCAACGTTATAGTAGGTAAAAATAAAGACCAATGCTGTGTGTTCTGTCTCCTGTGTGGAGCCTAGGTTCTCTTCTTACACATGTGGGAGTGAGTGTGGGTAAAGGTCAAAAGGCTAGAAAGGGACCCTGAAGGGAGAAAGGGTTTGGGGGAGCCCAGGGGAGGGCACTAGAGTGAAATGAAAGGAGAATACTGAAGGAGGAAAGGAACAGACCCTGTGGAGGGCCTGAGGCAGCCGACTGGGTGTAAGAAGGATCAGCTGAAACTAAGTACATATGAAAATACCATAAGGAACCTGTTACTTTGAATGGTGCTTAAAATTTTTTAACCTGAAAATAAAATGGTTCTGAATCATTTGGATAAATCTCCTTTTCAAGCAAATTTAAAACTGTATACCAAATGTACAAGGCCAGGGTTCCCCAGCATTGGCACTATGGACATCCAGAGGCAGACAGCTCTGTGCTGTGGCTGCTGTCCTGGGTCCTGCAGGAGGGTTAATAGGGGCTCTGGCCTCCGACCTCAGGTTGGAATGGCATTCACCCACACACCCCAGCTGTGAAAATCTCTTCTGTACTGTTCCTTAGCATCACGAAGATGCTATGCTCTCCTGCTTTACCCCATGAAATGCACTTCCACCTTCCTGCAGAATGTACCTGCAGGGATACTACCTGAACCAATGAGTGTTGTCCTTAAAAAAATTCTACCATTCTACCACCCCTTCCCCCTACATTCAGTGTATGATTAGAAAGTGAACAGTCCACGTTTTAAAAAATTTCTCAGTGTGCGTGTGTGTGCGTGCGCAGTTGCATGTGAATACAGGTGCCTGAGAAGGCCTGTGGGTTTTGGATCCCATAGATTTGGAGTTACAGGCAGTTGTGATCCACCCAGCCCAGATGCTGGAAAATGAACGTAGGTCCTCTGTAAGAGAGTATCTGCTCTTAACCACTAGCTATCTCTCCAGGCCACAGTGGCCCACATTTTTAAGGCTATGACTTCTAATCGTATTTCGAATAGAATTTCTGATTTTAAAAAGTACCCATCTCTCTAACGTGTGCAGGAAAGGAAACAATTGTGGTCACAAGGGAGGAGTCCAAAGCAAGCTAGAGGTAACTGAACCATTTCTGGTGGCCCTGTCTTCTCGTTCCTTGTCCCACTGTTCTCGGTTACTTGGCCCTCCTACTTGCTAACCCATGTCTTCTCAACACAGTGATCTCGTAGGTGTCAAGAGTCTAAAACATGAGTGTTTCTGAGATAGTAACAAGAGGAAGGCAGTATCATTTCACATCTGTTTGGTCTAAGATTTTCTGAGACATACAATTTTATCTGCTGTATGATAAGTTATCTTCCACTTCTCTGTTTTTCATGAACTACCTCTACCCATCTGATTCTGATAAATCTTAAAATTCTGTGAGCTATTGCTTTACTTTTAAAGGATAATGGCCTTGAGCAAAGTTAAGCAACAGGCAAATGTGTGCCCCTGAGCTGGAGCACATGGGAGTGTGCGGACTGTGGAAAACTGAGCAGGGTGCCCCTTTGTGGGGAGCTGGGCTGTCTGCTCTGCTGTGAGAACTTGGGCAGTGCTGGGAGACCACTCATCTATTTCATATGATGCAAGAAGCCTGCATTCTAGTTTTTTATCATAGTTTTACGTTTTGGCTTAGTTTATCTTAATATTATGAGCCAAACACTGTAGACTCTGTGTGTCCTTTTGATTAAACCCTGAGTGAAATTCATCACAGCAACCTATTTCCTTTCTTAGTGATTTTCTCCTCAAATATTTCTGCTCTTAGTGTGTATTGAGGGGTTATAGTGGTTACTAAGATGCTGAGGCTACCAGAAAGAGAAAGGAAAGATAGCCAGAAATTCTTGCATGTTACCCTGTCATAGCTGAGTCTGTCAAACCCAACACTCTCAGGGCTGAGGCAGGAGAATCATAAATTCAAGCCTGGACTGCAGAGGAAATTCAAAGAAAGCCTGCACATATTACTGTGTTGGCTTGTGACACACACACAATAAAAATTGGAGAACTAGAGGGGTGGATATCTAATTCAACTGCATGATGCTTCCCTGAGTACCACAGAAGAAGAAAAAATGGACACACACACATACACACATACACACATATGTGATACATACATACATATGTATGTGTATATGTGTAGATATATGCACATATGTGTGTATACACGCACACACACATGTGATACATGCATATGTATGTGTATATGTGTAGATATATGCACACATGTGTTTGTATACACACACACACACACACACATCTATGAATGATAGTAAAGTCAGGCCCTAAATTAAAGAAATAACTCAAAACCTCTGTGTCTCTTCCTACCTAGGAGTTCCCAAGAGGCCCAGAGGCTGTCTCACAGTATGCCCTTCTCCTTTCGGTGTTAATCTCTGGCCTGCCTGCCAATGTTTTCAATACTCTATTGCCAAGGCATGAAAGGTTGAGCCTTGGACTTAAGTGTCTGTGGGTCTCATCAGCACAGGCTCAGGCAGCTGGAAGGTAAAATGACAGGATGTGACCCTGGAGAGTGTCAAGGGGTACATAGTGGCTGCCCTGAGGGAAGAGTCTGCCAAGTTGGAGCCTCTGGGACAGTTTTGCAGAGGCTGAGCACATGACAGCAACCTATAAAGGTCTCTAAAGTGAGTAGTGATTCAAGGTTTTGCTCAGTAATTTACATGTAGTAGTTCTGCAGTTTGTTGAAGAAATGAACAGATGGATAGATGGGTGGTTTAATTAATTGATGTGTTTATCCGAGGGTTAAAGATTAACACAACGAAAAGCTCAGTTCCTAATACCAAGAATTAAATGTAAAAGGAATCAGGATTAGCATGTTAGGAAAAGGCTAAGCCATTTGCAAGGCTTTTAATTATATAAAGAAATACCATGAGGAAAGGAGCTTAAATTAAAAATCTGAACCATGGTTTGAAGTGTACAAGTTCAGTATAGAATTGGAAAAAATGACTAAGTACA
>NW_021621338.1:11721181-11754981 GCF_004785775.1 Grammomys surdaster | reverse complement strand
CCATCCTCAGCTCTTATGCTCTGAGCTGTTACTTCTGCATTAGGAATGCAGACATGGATGCAGAGTCCCTGCAGGTAGCTACACAAGTGGTTAAAGAACCTGTTGGGGAGCTGCTGGATTCCAGCTGCAGAGACACAGGACTGCTTAGCCAAGGTGCATGACATTGAAGAGGAGGCATAAGATCAGATCAGATCTGAACAGACAGACATCGTCCAAGTGGGCCACATCAAGCAGTGAGGACCTACCTGAGCCAAAGCGCCATGGATAAGATTGGGAGTTCTCTGCTTACCGGTCCCTTGATGTACACACTAAGTATGATACACACATGGCGATGACAGGTCAGATTGATGAGACATGGATATGCAAGTGTTCTGTGTCCTCCCTCATATGGGTCCAAGTGAGAGTGTTGCACTCCTGTTGGCCCACTGTATCTGGCAAGCCCTTGGGTCACATTTTTCTGATATGGCTTTAATACGTCCATGTGTGCCTGTATCTTCCCAATCGACCTTGATGTGTTTATAGGCGGTATTTTTTACTTTTAGGGATAAGTTGTGTATCTGTATCTGCCTCATGGGTCGTGCTGCCCAGGCATTAGTGTCTATATACAAATGCAATGTAGAGTCATCCTGCCTCCGCACTTGCTCTGTGTGGAGCCAAAGTTGCTTCTAACATGGAGTCTCCTAGAGCAGTATACTCCCTGAAAGCTGCCATTCCTCACACTGTGGAGTAACATAGAGTCCAACTCAGCCTGATTTGCGTATGTCACATCTGAGTACATCTCCTCTCTGACCTATAGGCATGCTTCCTGTAGGCACCTGGACTGGTCAAACCAAGAAAGTAGTTAGTCTGCTCTGAGGTTAAGACCCGTCAGGATTGAAAGGTATCTACATACAGGTTTCCCTTCCTTCAAGAGCAGAAACTTCAATTCTAGATCTGTCACCAAGATTAATCTACTTCATCTCCTGTTATTCACTCACTGTATGTCTGTTAAGGTGACAGGAAGGACCAGGTGTTCTCCAACGACCTGAAATACTGTATAATTCACTCAAAAGAATTACCCTAGCCAAGACTCTGCTTTATCCCCACAAGAAATGCACTGGATCGAATGTCAATCAGAAAACAAATACAAACCTCTTGCTTCCCATACCCTAAGTCCTGTAAAAATCTTTTTGTTTAATCAGTGTTACCTGCAACATGAGTGAAACTTGAACATTCTGCTAAGTGAAAGCTGGTCCCAAAAGACCAACTATAGCTTTATCCCATTTGTCTGAAATGTCAATAGTAGACAAACAGAGTAGCCTAGGGTGGTCTAGGGCAAAAGGGATGTGGAAGATGTGCTGGATGGTTAGGTGACATTTAAAGACACGAGGTTTCTTTAGGAGATAATTAAAATATTCTAAGATTAATAAGTAGTGGTAGTTACATGAGTCTGTGCGTATATTAAAAGCCACTACTTGTGTTACCTTTGAATTATATCATAGTAAAGTTGTTACCAAAAAAATACCTCCTTAAAAGTAGTATTTTACTATATTAACCCATTTTGATGTTCAAGACAATATTTAGCAATTAATATCAAAGGAGCCAAATAGTAACTAAAAACAAAATTCTCCAATCCCTTTTGAACAAACAAATGGAGCTTGCTTCCTTGAACATTGGCTTAAGGGGCTGAGGATACAGTTTGGTTGTAGCATGCCTGTTTTGCAGCCCCCAGTACCACAGACTCAAACAAAACTACAAATTAAAAACAAGAGCAAATATGCATGTATGCTTGATAACATGACAGCATAGTTTATCGTCTAAAGAGTAATTCATCCAAGCAAATGGGAGCTGGGAACTGCAGATCAACCTCGAACTCGACGGATTGCTGGGGACTGAAGTCAACTTCAAACGCTACGGATTGTGGTGGGCCTTAGTTGGTTATTCATAACCTCCAATAACCTTTCTGATGTTGACCTAGGACAATTGTACGCACAGTTCCTCTGGTGAACAATTCAGGACACATCTGAAGTCTGATCTAGACATCCAATCCCAGCATTATGTCACTTACTGGTGTCCATATTTGACAACAAAACTACTGTCTGTGCACTTTCCTTTTTTGGCCACATTGGCAGCACGTCACCCACTATGATAGGACGCCATCCCTGCAGGCATGTTCTGATGAACAATGGACTCTGGCAGAACAATTGGTACGCCATTACTGGTGCCTTAGATAAATAAGATTGTTCAGTTAATATTGCAGAGAAGAAGATGCTACTTGGGGTGCACTAGAAGGACCAAGTAAGCACCTGTCACCAATGCAAAGAGCTACTCTGCAGAAAAGTGAGGTGGCTGATTAATAAAGGGCACCGGATCAACCCCACCCACCAGGAAGATAATCTGAGGGAAGAGCAAAGCACTTCTCCCTGTGTCAGAATGTGAGAAGAGCCTGTCCTGCCCCTCACTCAGTTCGCATTGAATGAAAAGTGTTTCCCATAGGTTCATGTATCTAGCATTTAGTCCCAGTTGGTAACAATGTTTGGAAAGGCTATGAAAGCTTCAGGAGGTGGAAACTTGCAGAAGAAAGTATGCTACTGGGTGAGGGCTTTGGGTTTCATAGCCTCATCCAGCTTCCAGTTCTGCTTCTCGTGTACTTCCTGGATACAATGTAATCCACTGGCTTCCTGCTCCTACCGCCATGAGGTCCCTGTCATGATGGATTCTGTCTCTCTGGAACAGTAAACCAAAGTAAAACTTCTTTTCCCTATGCTGCTTCTTGTCAGGGTATTTTATCATAGCAACAGAAAAGAAACTAATATTCCAGATACTAGTTGGATTCCAGAATTCACAAGAACCCGCAAGGTCAAAGGACCACCTAAATAAATTTTTGCTTTACCAAGAGGACATCTTCAGTGTCCTTCTGCCTAAGCCAAAGACAATCCCAGAAGGTTTGGTGAGGCCACAGGAAGGATAAGTGGGAGAGATGAATTCCCTGCATTCTTCCACCTCTTGTTCATGTCTTCAGACACCATAGCCCTGCGTGGGCAGGCAGGGTTCACAAGCCATAGTCCACAGTTGGTTCCTGCATCTTCTCTCCCTGAAACCTGACACCTGCATCAGCACCAAGAACTCAAAAGCCTCTACTCTGCTGGTGTAACTATATAGAAGAGGCCACAACACAATTCTGACATCAATGACTTTTCGACCTACCTTTTCGTGGATGATGGTTGTGTTAATAATTTGGTTTATTTGTTGTTTAAAGGTTGCTCTGTGCTTTGTGGCTAGTTGTTTGCGTGCCAGGCATCTGCATGAGCACATCCCACTCTGCCACTTGCTTTGCGTCACTCCTATTCAAACAGTCTCTTATTAGTGACTTTTCTGTAGCTGTGACCAGGTATCTGATAAAAGCAACTTATAGGAGCAAAGGTTTCTTGGAGCTCACAGTTTAAGGATTCAGTCTATAGTGGTGAAGAAGGTATGTCTGCAGGAACATGAAATAGTCATTCTGCTTACCAGGAAGCTCAGGAAGGTGAAAGAGACTGAGTCCACACCTTCCTCACCCCCACTCCCACCCCCACCCCCACCCCCACCCCCACCCCCACCTCTACCCTCACCCTGCTTCATCTTATTTGACCCATGTTCAGTATAGCTCTTCCTGTCTCTGCAAAACTGTCATGAAACACCTTTATAGACATGTCCAGAGGTGTGGCTCCTATGTTGTTCTAAACCTAGTCAAGTTGACCATGAAGGTTAACCATTACATCTTCCAACTAAGTATGGCTGGTATCTCAGTGTGGCCTCCATGTACGGTTCTCAACAGTGATGTAGAGAATCTTTCTATGGTCTTTCCCTCACCTTTCCTTCCCTCTCGGAGCTAGAGATGCAGAACTAGTTGCTTACAGGATTCCCACAGCAAGAAACTCTTGTTTTATTTGAGTCTATATTCTGTGTGCCTGCCATAGTGCTTAGCACTGTGTATACTAAATAAGTTCTGACTAGAGTCATCAATAAATGAACAACTGAAGACAAACCATTCCCTTCCTTTTGTCCCTGCTCCAGGTCTCTCCAAGAATTCTTTTTTTAAATGCCTGATGAGGAGAATTTCAAATACTTACCCTACAGCTGCAGAGATTCAACATCAACCAGAATTAAAGTACTATAATATTTTGACCCAAATTACAAGAAAGTCTTAACAAGTTTGAGTCCTATATAAGAATAGTATTCCTCTTTTCCTAATAATCAAAAACTTACATTTAGAAACATTGAAGTATTTGATACTCATGGCTGAAACTTTAGTCTCCAGGCAACCTCTGTAGCCCACAGACCTGATGGGTGTTACCACTAAATCACTCTCTTCTGAGAAAAAGACAGACAAAGAGCAAAATAGAAAAAGAATTTTCTCTTTTAAATAATGCCTGGAGAGATGGCTCAGCCATTAAGAACACCGAAGTTTGGTTCCCAGCACCCACTCTGGGCAGCATAATTGCTTGTAGCTCCAGTTCCAGGGGATCTAGTGCTCTCTTCTGGCCTTCATGGGCACCTACATACTACATGCTAACCCCACAGACACACACATAAAAAATTAATTTTTTTCTAATCTTTAAAAAAATGAAAACAAGCAAAACTAAATAATAAAATGCTTGATAAGACTTTTGGTAACTTTGAGTCCAACAGATGAACATCACTTGCTAGAGGCAGAGCAAGCTAAGAAAAGCTGTTGTCATCTAAATCCCAACCCTGCCTCAGCAGCTCATCCTACCCAAGCATCTGAAACACCCACGCTTTCTACTGTGGGAGTGAAGTCATGTCTAAGACCTAAAGGAAAGGACTCGTTTTCTTCTGTTTTCTTTGTGCCTTTTCTGAAAGAAAAAAAAAAAAGGCCAAAGGTGACCTATTGTCACAAAAGGTTGATGAAAATGCTATAGCAAAATATATAGTCGAGTCTTCTTAACCCCAGTGATCTTGGTTGAAACTCAGAAAAGTTCCCTGAACCCATGACACCTAAGCACCAAGACGAAGGGCAGGTTTCATTTCTGCTACCTGTCCACATTCGCATACCAACAAACCGTGCACTTCCTTTTCAGTGTTTTGAGCTTATCTAAGGGCTCATGTATCTTTGGTATGTGTGTGGGCATGTGGCCATGGGCTCCACATGAACAAGAAGAAACAGGCGCAGGCAGAAAGAAGGCTGCTTCTGATGTTATTTTTAACCTGAGCCTTCTGAGGGTGTTTGATCCACCAACACAGAACCAAAGGGAGTCACAGTGGTTAGGTTCTCTTTCCTCAGTTAACAGAACCTGTGTTCTTTCTTCCCACTCAGCTGTGTTAGCTGGGTGACCATTTGCCAGGCTGCTTCAGGTGCTCATCCCTCTCAGGCTCTCTGGTTTCTAGGGGAAAGCAGCACTACTCATCCCTGGCATTAGATGTTAGGAGAGGTGGATTGCAGTTTCTGTTTCCCCCGTGACCCTAAGGGAAGCTCAACTCCTTAGAGCCAATGTATTTGCATGGGAAGTACTTGACTATTGTAGCAAATTTGTTGCCTGGTGTCTTGAGAAAGGATGGAGTCTTAAGTGTAAATTCTGAAATAAGCTTTGTGAAGGAGAGCCTACTATCCAGAGCTCCCATACCTGTGCCTGCCTCAAATCTCTGCCTCTCCCTACAACTGATGGGCTCCCACACCCTGCTTAGATGATGCCCCTCCAGCAAGCAGGATCCCTGTGTTTAAAATAGGTTGTATTACTATGGGTGCTAGTTGGCTCCATTGAGTCTTTTCACAGTTATCACCTCTAAGCAAAGCAATCTCGTCTCTGGTTATACAGCCTTAGCTTTTGAGGTGTCTCTGATTTAACATGATACTGTTTCTTCACCTTCCTCTTTTGTCCTTTGCAGGGTATATCCCCAGCTATTTAGACAAGGATGAGCTCTGTGTAGTGTGTGGGGACAAAGCCACAGGGTACCACTATCGCTGCATCACCTGTGAAGGCTGCAAGGTAAGTGCCAGCATCCCAGCACAGACCTTGGCACAGCACCTGTCTTCTCTCAGACAACCACTGGGACTCAGGCTTACAAAAATAAATGTCAGCATTAATGGCCTCTGGTCATTCAGGGGCCCAGGTACCCTCTTTATTTCTCAAGATGTACTCAAGATCTGAATTTTTCTTTTTCCTAAATCATGAATAACTAAATGAACTTTTGCAGTAGTGTGGTGTTTTGTTCTTGTGTTTTTAAAACAGAAAGACAACTAACAAAAAGAAAATAAGTTAATAACATATTGAGCATTAGAGCATTTTTTTTAATATCTGATCAGGCTTCACTGTCTCTCCTCCCGTTTTATGTGCACTGTGTGAGGAGACGAGTCTGCTCCATGGCCTTTCTGCTGTGACTCTGCACGTCTGTGCCTACTTCCAAGGGTTCCATTAGGCAGAATCTTTGAAGCCACTTAAACTCAATTATGTTCCGGAATTTATTCAAAGTGACTTTCAGCAGAGCCTGTAATAAACGGAGCCAGTTTGCCATCAGGTAATTTTGTGCTCTGCAAACTTTTCTTTCAGAGATTCTTGACAAAAACATACTGGTCTATTCACGTCTCCAAAGGGAGCCTACATCTGCCTGCTTACAATCTTAATCAGCAAAATGAAGATAAGCATTATGAAAAAGATGTTTTGATCCATCAACCTAGATTAAAAAATAAAGACAAGGATCTCAACCCAGAGCAGTGCCTGAACAGCCGACACTGTCTGGGTAAATGCGGATGTGTTCTAGACCAGGGACAGACTTCCATTTCCTGTAGACTTTACAATAAAACCTGTAATGAAGTTAAAAAAAAAACCCTTTCCCTCCCTTTCCTCCTCATTCTCCTTCCCTTCCCTTCTTCCACCTTCCCCCTCCTCCCTTCCTTTTCTTCCCTCTTCCACCTTTCCTCCCGACCCTCCCTACTCTCTTCCTGCCTTTGCCTTTAAGCTTCCACAATTCACAGGCTGGCTGCATCCGCATTAAGGTGGGCTCCACTTCCCTAGTGGGAGATTTTCCACGCAGATCCCTACTTCTTGCACACTCTGTGACACTGCTGCATCTACAGAGACATCCAGGAAGGTTCCCATTCTGAGGGTCCTGGGGCCTCGTCAGCCTCTCACCATCAGTTGGAATGCGTGCGAAGCAAGGGGTTCCCCTTCTCTAAGATCCTTTTGATATAGAATTTGCAGAGGACAAGATTGGACTAAAAGTTGTGTTGCTACTCTGAAAACAAGACTCGTAGAGGTTAAAAAGCTAATCACATCTCCTGGCTAGCTGTTAATTACATTTGCAGACCTGCTCTTGAAAGCGATGTTTCATTGCTTCATTTGAAAGGAATAGGCTAGCTAGGCCTGGTGCCTCAATCCTGTAATTCCAGCTAATTTAGAGACTGTCAGAGGAATATACCAAGTTGCTGCTTGCTTTATTTATTTAGTTAGCTGTTTGTTTGTTTATTCTGGGCTATTGAGTGTGTTGGAGGCCAGGTGGGCAACTTAGTGAGACCCTGTCACAAAATAAAAAGTCAAAAGTCCTGGGATCATGTACAGTAGCAGAGTAGTATCATGTCTGACCAATCCCTGGTGCTGGACAAAATGGAAGTAATAAAATTATGATACATTAGGTTCATTCTCTCATTTCCAAAGATCAGTCATTGAAGCAAGTAATTGAAACTAGCCTTTGGGGGTCTTGTTTGTTTGTTTTCTAAATTGGTGCCAGTGAATAAAGCTTCACCTGCCTGGTTACACAGCATTACAATGTTTCTACATCACCATAAGATAAAATCTGAATTGAGAGAAACGTAATGAAAATTCAATGTAACTCTTAAATACCCAAGCAATCCTAAAGTTTAGCTGTGCCTATAACAGAATACATTTCCAGCAACATGCTTAACGAAAGGAGGCTTTCCATCCCTGACCCTACCTCACTGAAGTTATCCAGCCTCTCCCAAGATTACTGGGTGTTTAGAGACCTGATTCGGCTGTACATGTACAGTATAGTGCTTGAATCATGGAGAGATGGCTGGGCGAATAAGAGCAATTTCTGCTTTACCAGCGGGTCTGAGTTCCCAGGATCCATGTCAGACAGCTCAGAACTTCCTAGAACTCCAGCTCCAGGGGATCTAAAGTCTTCTCCTGGCCTTTGAAGGTACCTGCCCATGTGGGTCAGACATACACAAACACGTGTGCACACACACACATACACACACACACACACTTGCACACAATTTAAAGTAACTCTTAAAAAAATAAAATAACCAGGAGCTTCACGTAGCAGCACCTGAATGCCTCTGTGCCTAAGCATGAAATCAGATCCTATTTGTAGGTTGCCTCCATCACAAAATCAAAAAGGAACCTAGGAGTTAGAAGGCTTTCTTGATACAGAAGCAACTTGGGAAAAGAGAAAAAGTTTTCAAATATAACATCATCTTCAAGAGTGTCCAGAGATTTAAAAAAAAAAAAACTACCCCTCACGGTTTATTTAAACCTACAGTGTATATGGCCAGAAACTGAATTGCCTTGGCAATAGAAAGATTTGGGAGTTTTTAACTCTGCTGTGGTGTGTAACTTGCTGCACACTTTGGAGAAAGAAGGCTGATGTTGCCATATAACAAACTGTTTTCAAAGAAAATGTATCAATGTTACAGTGCTTTTACAACAATGTCATAAGATAAAATTTGAATTGAAAGAAAGCATAATGAAATGTCAACGTGACTCTTAAATCCCGAAGGAGATTCTAAGGTTTAAAATTCTAAACTTTCTAAATCGCATGTACATAAACAATGTCTAAACTGTTACATCCTAAGGTAACAGTTCCCCTTCAAGTTTGAACTTAAAAGGCGCTCTCAACTCCTGCTGCTGCCGTGATAAAACTAAACAAAGCAAGGATGAGAGGGAGGATCTAGGTGGTTTAACTTGCAGGCCACAGACCACTCAAGGGCCATTCAAGGAGTCAGGCAGGAACGTGAAGCAGAAACATGGAGGGAGGCTACTTGCTGGCTTGTCCATGCTTAGCTGTCTTATACAGCTCAGGACCACCTACCCAGAGAGCAATGCCACCCACAGTGAGCTAAACCTCCCTAAATCAATGAACAGCCAAGACAACCCCTCACAAACACTCACAGGGCAAAAGTATCTGGGCATTCCCACAATGGCAACTCCTTTAGTTGACTCTAAGTTGTGTCAGGATGGAAGTTACAGCTAAAAATGATGGATAGTAACAAAGCGGCCCTTTGTGTGTGGGGGGGGTAGTGTTTTGAGATAGAGTTTTTATGTGTAATCCTGGCTGCCCTGGGACTCACTCAGTAAACCAGGCTGGCCTCAGACTCAGAGATCTGCTCAGAGTGCTGGGACTGAAGACATGTGCCATCACACCTGGCCACATAGAGGCCCTTATGTCTGGTTAGTCCATCATCTGAGACCATTAAGAAATTAATCTGGGGCTGGTGAGATGGCTCAGTGGTTAAGAGCACTGACTGCTCTTCCAGAGGTCATGAGTTCAAATCCCAGCAACCACATGGTGGCTCACAACCATCTGCAATGAGATCTGATGCCCTCTTGTGGGGTGTCTGAAGACAGCTACAGTGTACTTATAATAAATAAATAAATAAAGTTTAAAAAAAAAAAAAAGAAATTAATCTGGCTCTTCTCTGAGTACAGAAACATTTCTGGTTTAGATTTTAAAGGCAAATTCTCCACTCATGTACAAGTCAATGAAACATGCCCTTATTTATTCCTTAAGAAGCCTCTTTTGTCAGCTCACAAGATCTGGTGGGTAGCTTGGTTTTGGTGCTGGGGAATTAACTCGGAGCTTCATGCATGTTCTACATGTACTATGCCACTGAGCTCTGCCCCTAACCCCTAAAATGATTTGCCACATAAGTGTCTTATGTTTAAGTTTATCTCCGGGAGTTAATTTTCATCGCTTTTTAAAATTAAAAGACCTATCATCCTTACATCTATCTAAAATAGAATTCCCTCATCCTGTAGCAAAACATGCTCTTCTACAGATTAGAATCATGCTTAAAAGGGACTTGGTCCATGAACATCATCAGAGGTAGCCTCAAAAAAGAAACAGCACAGCAAGCTGCTGTACTTCTATTTTCTACAAAAGCAAAGTACTCATTCCATTAAGGAGTTCACAGAATACCTTTGTTGAGATTCACGATCCTGTCCTCATTCTGTTACAGCCCTGCTCACCCTGGCCTCCTCGTGGTCTTCATAGGCAACCAGTGTAAGGGACAAAAGGGACTATCAGTGTTCCTCTTCTGCACCTGTCCATATCTTCCCTGGCTAGCTTCTAGGTAAACATGGCTTCCTCCCATATCGGGGGTTGTCCTGCCCCCTCTCAGTGTATACCATCCATCTTCCCAGAAATGACTGGGTATCTTTTGTCCCCTATGCCTCCTGGGACAGAGAGTCACAGTTAGGAGAGGGAAAGCCACATGAAAACCAAGGGATAAGCCAGTATATCCACATCATTCAGAGGCATGCACACATGTTAAGAACACAAATCCCCAATTCATAGTTTTCCTGTTAGAATGTGATTTTGAAATAAAAAATCATATTCCTTTAAAAGAATCACAGATATGAGTCTTGGCTATTCCTGCTTTGCTCAATATAAGGTCCTACTCTGGACCCTCTCATTGCAAGGAAGAGGTTTGTCTGAGTGGGGGCTACGCAAGCAGGCTCACAACAAAAGCCAAAAAATTAAAGAATAAGAATGGGCAAAAATCTGAGGCAACTGGTGTTTATCCTAAAAAGTGAGAGATGAGGCCCCCTTTGAGTAAAGAACTCTTTTTAAATGTGTTTGTTAGAGTCAATGAAAGTTTGGGGGATGATGAAGAAGAAATTTTTTATAATATCTGCTCATGTAAATAATATAGCAAAACCATTTCATGTCAGATGAGCAGTTAAGGAAATAAGATCCAGAGTGCATTTGTGTATTGTGCACACATTTGTGTATTGTGCACACATTTGTATATTGTGGCACACATTTGTGTATTGTGGCACACATTTGTGTATTGTGGCACACATTTGTGTATTGTGGCACACATTTGTGTATTGTGGCACACATTTCGAGTCTGGAATCACTGCATTTGGGGAACTAAACCAGAAGGGTTGCAAGTTCAAGGGCATCCAGGGCTGTATAGAAAGTTCCAAGCAAGCCCTGATCATATAGCAATACCCTGTTTCAGGAGAAAACAGCATGGAGTACCGCTCTTGAGTGGTAAACCACATGATCTGGGGCAACTGACTGGACCTATCTGAGGCCCAGCTTTATCATCCCTGTGTAGGGATTGATAGCACCTTCCTAGTAAGGTTGTGGGGCAATGGGATGCAGCGTACATCTGCTGGGCTGTCTGGGCCCATCACAGTGAGAGCTCACTGCCAGCATGTATTCCTGCCATTCAGCGTACAGTGGCCAGGACTTAGGAACCACGTTCAGAAAGGTTCTAGTCTAATACCCTTAAGGCCCAGTAAATTCCTAAATCGTAGCACCTGAAAGGCTGAGACAAGAAAGTAATGAGATGGAACCTAACCTAGAAAATATATAAACTTCTATTACAGGCCAGCCTTAGTTATATAGCAAGACTCTGTATCTAAATAAATGAATAAGTCTTGAGAAAGTTGTAAAAAATTAGCCAAATCTAGAATCAAATAGTGTTCTTCTGAGAAGAGAAAGCCTACAGATACAGAAGGAAAAGAAAGTTTTAGAAATAAAAGCCTCAGGGTCAAGTTTTCTGTTCTTCAAGTCCTGTTGTTTAAAAGGTTAGAAAGTTGACCACAGCCATCTTTTTCCTCTCTTTTCTCTTCTTTTCTTCTTCCTCCTCCTCATCCTCTTCATTGATTTCTTTTTGAAAATAGATTCTTCTTTAATACAATACATCCCAACCACAGTTTCCCCTCCATCCTCACCCCTCAGCTCCCCAATAGCTTCTTCCTCTTAAGAAAAGCAGGCCTCTAAAAGAAGACAGCTAAACAGGACAAAACAAGATACAGTAAGACAAAACAAAAGCACTCACAGCGAGGCTGGACAAGACAAACCAATTTGGAGAAAAGAAAAGTCCCGAGAACAAGTGAAAGAATCATAAATACTCCCACCCCCACAGCCAGCAGTACCACAAAACCACCAAGCTAACGGCCACAACATAGACAAAGAAGACCTGGTGCAGACCCAGGCAGGGGCCCATACTTGCTGCTTCAGTCTCTGTAAGCCCATGTGAGCCCTACTTAGTTGATTCAGTGAGCCATGTTCTCCTGGTGTCCTCCATCTCCTCTGACTCCTACAATATTTTCTCTCCCTCTTCCAGGGGCTTCCCTGATTTCCTACGGGAGGGACCTGACGGAGACCTCCAATTTAGATTCTCTATCTGCATAATGTCTGGCTGTGGGTCTCTGATTCCGTTCCCATCTGGCCAGAGGAAGCCTCTCTCTGTTGATGACTAGATATGGCACTGATCTATAAGTATAGCAGAATGTCATAAAAATCATTTCATTTCATTGTTTTGTTTTGTTTTTCCAGTCATGTTTAGTTCTACCTAGGCCTCTGTGCTATCCATTCTCTGGTTCCTGACCATCCTGGCTCCCTCTCATGGAGTGGGCCTCAAGTTAAACCAAACATTGGTTGGCCACTCCCACAAGTTTTATGTCACCCAGTCCATCTTTCAGGTGGGACAGATTTTAGGCCAATGGTTGGAATCTAGGTTCCTCTTTCTGTAGACTAGAGGGGAGGGCTATAGATTCCATACAGACACCAGTTCCACTTCTCTTCATGCAATGCAGCTGGATGTTGTCCTCAGCAATCGGGCCCTGCTGTCAGCTTTCAGAGAATGACCCTCTGTCCCAGTATCAGCCTGGGTTGTTCAGGGACCTCCACAGGATACCCTCATTCAACAGTTCAACCAAACACAACCCAGTCTTGCCACTGGAAGTTTTGTCTGACTACAAAAGATGGCCAGTTAGATTGTATCCTCCACTACTAGGAGTGCTCACTAGGGTCATCCTCATAGATTCCAGGATGTTTCCACAGCACTAGATTTTCATATCTCTCTCCAGACACTTGCTAACTCCATCTGTCTCTCCCTGCATTCTTTCCCTCCATCCCCCAACCCACCCAAACCCTCCCTCTCCTATCCCTATCCACTTACAGTCCACTAGCAAAATCTATTCTATTTCCCTCTTCCCAGGGAGATCCATGCATTTCCCCCAGAGCTGTTTTACCCAACATCTCTGGGTCTGTCAATTATAACACTATGTAACTTTATGTAACAGCTAATATTCACTTATAAGTGAAAATATACTATATGTTTTTCTAGGTCAGTGTTATCTCACTCAGGATGATTTTTTTTCCTAGTTCCTTCCATTTGCCTACAAATTTCATGATGTCATATTTTTTTACCTACTGAGTAATAATCCATTGTGCAAATGTACCACCTTTTCTTTATCCATTCTAGGCTTGAGGAATATCTGGGTTGTTTCCAGTTTCTGGCTATTGTGAATAAAGCTGTAATGAACATAATTGAGCATCCTATGAGTGTAGCATCCTTTGGGTATAGGTCATGGCCATCTTAAGAGTCAAACACAAACTAAATGTAATCTCTAAATGAAATAAAGACATATATTTAGTCACCAAATGATTTTAAATGTTCTTGATATGTGTATATTCATTGTACATAGTAATAGGTTTCTTTAAGAAATATTCTTATAAGTGTATCTTATCCTTTAAATAAACTGTCAATCAAAGTATCCTGATCTTTTAATTCAGGATAAAGTAATAAAGCTCTTAATTCACTTAGCAACAAAATTATGATACCATATGAATAAAGGTTATACTATTTAATGTATAGAAAAATAAGAACAAACACCAGGTTGCCCATTGGCTTTATTTCTTTGAGTAAAATACACAATAGTGAAGACACTACAGCCCTGTGAAACCTCTCTCAGCTCCTTAGATTCACTTACCTCCAACATCCTCCATTTGAGGGTATAAAGTAGGAGGCCCCAGCCCAGGCTAAGACCAGAGCAATGGCTCTTATTCTTAGATAGACACAAAACTTTGGAGTCGTTTACCTTCAGAAAGTATGAACCTGTTATCTTGGGTCTTTCTCATTTAGGGCTTCTTTAGAAGAACCATTCAGAAAAGTCTCCATCCGTCTTACTCCTGTAAATATGAAGGAAAGTGCATCATAGACAAAGTCACCCGCAACCAGTGCCAGGAATGCCGCTTTAAGAAATGCATCTATGTTGGCATGGCAACAGACTGTAAGTAGATGTTCTTCATTCGCTTGATATTGTGAAGTGTGGACTGGGGGAGGGTTTTGGTTCACGATGAACAAAGAAAACAGGAATGTTTGTGGATAGAGTCTGGCTGTCACACCCTCCCTCCCCACTTCCAGCCTTGCCAATGGAGAGGTGGAAATCATGGGCTCTCTTCCTCCTGACTTACCAATTCTCAGCCTCCAAAGCATCCAGATGATGTGAGAAGGCATAGTTAGATCATCCCTGTGTGGATTTGAAGCATGTAGCATGGTCACTTCTTACACATAGACTCCATATGCTGAGAGGCTTAGAGACAAGTCCTTGTGTTTTCAAAAGCAGAAATAAATTAACTTGGTAGACATTTTTGTAGATGGAGTACTAGCAGAAAATGTCATGTTGGAGAATGTTTGAAGAATGCAAGTTGAATGCCCCCACATGGGTCATCCCGCTGTTGATAGTTTGTTGTATTTTTAGCCAAAATAGATTTTTTAACTGAAACTATACTACCCAGTTTTCTAAGAACCGTAGCATATGGCAATGAGATTATCCCTGGGGTCTGTCCTCCCAATCCTGGTCCAGGGGTTTACACCAGTCACCTTAATTAGTCATAAAACAAAGAACCGCATCATTCTGCATATGCAGACTCCCCTCTGCCAGGAATCAGTAAGGGCCATTTCCACAGCCATCATGATTATACATCAGAGATTTCAATCATGAAATGAAAATGAGTTTAAAAGGAAAAAGAAAAACACAACAGAGAAAGAAAAGGTAATGAGAATGTTCCTGACATAGGAAGAAATAATCCTAGTTTGTATTGGTACCATAAATAGTGTTCTCCCTGAGAGAGAAAAGAAAATCTATGATCTCCTCATAGAAGAAAGTGCTGTGGAGACTCTTCTGAGCTCTGTTAGGGTGTCATGCTGGAAGTATTGTCCATCCACGCCTCAGGCAGGGTGCCTCTACAGCTAAAGGCTTTGGGTCCTTTCTGACCATGATGTGAATGTGAATGTGACTAGCTCAAAACCAAATACTTAGATGTCACTATTCAAGCCACGGCTGTTTAAACAGCCATTTCATTATTTCTTTAAGTTTAAGATGTGAGCAGTTATGGGGTTTAAGATGCTCCAAGTCCATCTAAACTGTGGATACAAATGTTGAGCTCTTTTATCTGCTGGTGAGGCATTTCAAAAGCTCCAGGTTCCTCAACAGAAAAACCTCTGCTCAGGGACAGCCAGGTCATGATCAGACAGCAGCCTCTGCCACCCAGCCCCAAGCCTGACAGCCTATAAACCCAGTCCCTGAGACTCACATGATGGGAGAAAAGAACTGACTCCCACAGGTGTCCTCTCACGGGGCTAAGTGTGTGCACGTGCCACACACACGCACACACACACACACACACACACAATTCAACAAATAAGTAAATAACAAGAAGGAAAAAAAGAAAGGCAAACCTCCATGCCAGTGCCAGCCCTACCACTGACTAGATATGTGACCCCCAGAGTTAATCTTCAGACTCCTGCCTGAGAAACCCCCACCAGCCTTATAGCACCAGGCCCAACATTCAGTCTATACAGCTGCAATAGTGTGGCATACTGGAAGCCTTGAGGCCATGGGGCTTCGGTTTTGTGAACCTTTAGGAGGTGAACCAAAGTTACCTCACAAGGCTCCTTCACGTTTCCCACATTGGAAGACACTCGTGACACTGGTGACTCATCCTGAGGAGACACTCTTGGAGGGCTTGTGAACTAACTGGGCACCTTGCTTCTCTTCTTGCAATGTCTGCCCTTTACATGGCACAAGAACAGAGAGTTGTAGGAATTGAAGGCAGGAGTCCTGGGTCTTCCCCTGTCTCAGCCATGAGCTCTATCTGACCTTAGGCAAGTCACAGTCACAGTCACTGATCCCTCTTCTGTGGCAAGAGGAGAATGGACTAGATCCTGTCTGCGGTCATCTGAAGCCTGAGCCATGCTCAGGGTAACAGTGCTTGCCATGAAAGCAAGGACGCCTGAGTCATACCCTCCAGCACACACATAAGAGCTGCCATGACCACATGCGCCTGGAACCTCAGTGTTGGGTTAGGGACCGGTATGTTCTGCGGACTCACTAGCCAGGAACTTAGCCTAAATCGCAAACTTCAGATTCAATGACAGACCCTGTCTCAAAAATGCGAGGATGGATTGAGGAAAACTCCTGGAATACTTCTCTGGCTTCCATGTGTGTACACAGAGGTTCACTAACCCCCCCAGACACACATACACACAGATGTACCCACAAGAAGGAAAGATGGCATGGCAGGTAAAGGGACTTACTACACAAACTTGCTGATGCTCAGAACCTACATGGTCAAAGGTAGTACGAACCTCACAGAATTAGCCTCTGACCTTCACAGGTGTACCATGGTATATGTGCACCTACACACACACACTAACAACAACAATAATAATAATAATTAATAATAATAATAGTAAAATAAAATAAAACCAGAGTCTTTCAATCTTACTACAAGTCTAGTAAAATATTCTCACTTGGGAACTAACCACAGAAAGATAGATTTCTTGTTCCTTTTTGCACAAATGGTAAATATGACTACATTTACTGAACACTTACCATATTCACATCGCGAAAGTGAATACCTTGTACATATGCATTACTGATCCCATCTCGGTAAAGGGAGACATGAAAGCTCAGAGAAACTAACAAACTTGCTTAGCAGTCTCACAGCTAGAAGGTGCTGGTGTCAGGACTCAAACCCAAGTCTTTCTAGTCCAAGGCTCTTTATCTACCAAGGAGGGTAGATGAGGTGCAAAGATTTGCAAAGATGTACCCGTGAGGCTCAAGCACGTCAAAGCCACATCACAGTCTGCCCTTAGGGAGCCTGGAAGAACTGTTTCCCCTCCTCACTACTCCAGAAGACTTCCTTAACAGGAAGCACAGGAAGCCTCAGGGTAAACGCAGATGACTGCCCAACTGATTTCCCAGCTAGTGTGGTTTTAAGTCTCTCTGCTTTAGTCTGATTTTAGCCTCTGCCTTCTGTAGAGCTGAGTTCCTGGTACCCATGTCCCTTCAAAGCTCAGTTTTGGAGACTTGGTCTGGACACTGGGCTCGTAGTGGGCTGTTTGCTATGAGAGGGAGAATGTGCCCTATGTGATCCAAGGCTCAGAACTTACAATCTGCCCAAGTTCTGGATTAGCCATGGGTCCCTCTCACCTTTCTACCTTACAGTGGTGCTGGACGACAGCAAGAGGCTAGCCAAGCGGAAGCTGATAGAGGAGAACCGTGAGAAGAGGCGGCGGGAAGAGCTACAGAAATCAATTGGACACAAGCCAGAGCCCACGGATGAGGAATGGGAGCTCATCAAGACAGTCACCGAGGCCCACGTGGCCACCAATGCCCAGGGCAGCCACTGGAAGCAGAAGCGGAAATTTCTGGTAAGGTTTCTGACCAAGCTCACTATCTATGTATCCTTCATTTTCGGCCAAAGTTTAGAGTCCTCTGGACCCTTCTGTCATGAGTGTCCCATTTTTGTGATGGGAAGCTGCAGCTCAGAGTGGCTGGAACTGCAGTCATGCCAGCAGGGTTACAGAGGCTACTGGAGCAGTGGTCATTCACTGGAACCCAGAGCAGCTTCCCAGGCCTCCAACCTCAGGGTAAGGCTGGGCTGGAGCCCCTCCTCAGGAATGTCTGCTACCTGCTGGCTTACCTTTCTCCCACCCCCACTTCTGCCTTCAGACTTCCAGTGTTCATACTTAGTCATCTGGGCTTGTCCACATGCCCCCTTCAGCAGGAGGAAGGGTCTCAGACCTCAGGTTTAAGTTTTTATCTGCCAAAGTCAAAACTTGTGTCTAGGAGTAAAAGCTTGAGTTTAGGAGCCAGAGAACAAGGGCATAGCGATGGGGAGAGCATAGAGACAAGGCCGACCTTTTTGGATCTGGGTGCACTTCCTGGATTTTAGAGGAAACCCCTTCCCATGCATTTCTCATCTAGACTTCCTGGTGCTCTCACGTTTCTGGAGTTGCCCAAGATGATATGGCAGTAAGTGACTAAGCCAGGCCCCAAAACCAACAGGTCCTCTGGTTCCAAGTCTCCCCACCCACCTCATTAGACAGACTTCCTGCTCCAGCCAGAGTCTAGTCACCTCAGAAACTGGGTTTGCCTTCCATGTGTGACACTGGGGCTTTTGTGAGCACTTTGCCGACCTGTGGATCTGTCTATATGTCACAGTTGCTTTCTCTAAACAAGGAGGTATGGTGGTGAAATTACCTGTGCACCACAACAGTGACATTATAATGCAGTAGTAGGCTTGCAATCATAGCTACTCAGAAACCCAAGGTAGGAAGGTTGCAAGTTCAAGGCCTGCTTGAGTTACCAGTCCAGCCTAGGACACTCAACAAGATCTTACCTCAAAAGTTAAACCACAGGAAGAGCTCAGTGGTAGAGCATTTTCCCAGCCTGCATGAGATTCTGGGACAGTACCAAGCACCATAAGTAATGATGGTAAAAGGAAACTTTGGAAAGAAAGGGCTATTGAGTAATCTGCCTGTCCTACACCAAATCCTCTCACTGTCACCAAAAACAAATACTGTCACATGCCACCTTTAGAAAAGTCACCAAACACTAAAATGCTTAGGATATGCCAAGTTGGAGTCTAAGTGCTTGGCTCCCTAATCTTCAGACCCTATACCACCCCTATAGGTAGAAACAAAGAATACCTCCATTTACAGGAGAGACAGATGTGGGAAACTTATGGGGCTCCCACAGCTAGACTTAAAACATGGAGGAGCAGGTATAGGCAGTGCCCAGTCTGCCCAGCTGCTTCTGTCCACCATCCATGTAGCCTCACTACCATCCAAACTAAGAAAGGCCTTGAGAGGGCGGCGTCCCACTGCTTCACCTTGGTGTGTCTGTCCGGAAATTAAATTGCACTAATTCTGAATCAATAGGCCAATCCCAACCCAATATATCTGTACCATATCAGTACAGAGTCCAGCATACACACAGGCCTAAGTCTACCTAAGTGTACCCTTTCCTCAGATGTGCAGGCCAAAGCCAGGCCTGGTGTTGAATTCTGACTTTAAATAGTCAACAGAAGTGGAAATCAAGCTGAATTCTGAGTTGGAGGAGTCAGGACCCATTCTGGACTTGCGGAGAATTGTGGGTTTTCTCCCTAGGAAAGGATGAATCTAAGCATCTAGAGTCACTAGAGTATGTTTTAGAGTATGTTTTAGGGGATATAAGGATTTAGTCTTTTAAGTTACGTATATGTGTATATGTCTGTGTGAGGATAAGTGTGTATGCTCATGTGTTGAAAGCCAGCTTGACATCCAGGATGCTCAACTGAGGTGTGGTTTCAGTGATTCAGTCATTGCTCAGAGGGGCCAATGTGGGGGCGGGGCTCTGTTGATAGCAGCAGGTGATTTTCAGGGTGATGGGAGCAAAACTTAATTATCTGGGGCCAGCACTCTCAGTAACTGGGCAAGAAAGTCTGAACTCTTTTAACTCTTAAGAGGCCTGTGAGAGGGTTGGGGATTTAACTTAGTGGTAGAGCACTTGCCTAGCAAGCACAAGGCCCTAGGTTTGGTCCTCAGTTCTGAAAAAAAAGAAAAGACAAAAAAGAAAAAAAAGAGGCCTGTGAGAAAGAAAAAGATAGAAAGTAATACACACACACACAAACACACACACGCTCGGCCAGGCTTGACCACCTGTTTCATCAATTTCACAAGTGCACATGCATACTTACATACATACATACATACATACATACATATATACCTACATATGTATATATGTGCATATACATACACAGTCAGACATATACACATATTGTACATTACATATACATATGTACATTGCATATGTATGTACATCTATATATTTGGTGGATAAAGCCCCAACAGCCACACTTTATTTTTTTCTCTCAGCTTTTTTTATACCCTCTTAGACAAAAGTTCTTTATAAAATTATCTCACAGATAAAAGGTTAACAGAAGGATGTTGATAGTTAAGGTCAAAGCAGAGTTTCATTCTATAAGCTCATTATAAGTTCAGAGCAACAGTTTCACGTGGCCTGCCTTATCATGGAGCACACCTGTCGACTCATTCTTGAATCTGACCTAGAATGAATGTTTTTCCTTGATCAGTAATCTGTCCCAAGCATATTTTTCTTTCTAGTGCAATTTATTTGCTTATAGTTCATGAAATCTCACTTCATTCCTTCTCATGAAGCCTTCACTTACTATTCTAAGAGAAGGGGCCACATTCTATTCTTGATTCTAACTTTATTACATCTTTCTGGTAAAACAACTAAAACATCTCCTTAAACATTTTATCAATTATTCTAACTTTCTAAAATTATATGAATCAAATCAGGAATTCTAAAAAGTCATTAATTCATATAAATAGCATTAATACATGAAAGTACATCGTCATATTGATCTTCAGGAAATTTGCCCAACAGAGTGGATTAAAACTCAGGAAACAGTAGGCTATGTCAGCTATAAGAGGGATACAGCAGTAGCAGGCTGATCAGCAGCAAGAAACAATCCTGGGAAGAAGTCTCTGGGGTCCATGCCTCTCCAGAGAATACCCATTGCAGCCATGCAAAATGATGGGGCATCTCTAGGAAACTCACTTGCTATAAGCTTTCCTGAATGACTCCTGCCATGCATGTATGTTAGTGTGTGGATAACTGTATATGTATAGATGTGGGAATATATTCATGTATGTGTGTGCATGTGTGTCTATGTGGAGATATGTGTATCCATGTGTGTTTGTTTAGTGGTGTGTGTGTGTGTGTGTGTGTGTGTGTGTGTGTCTGTATGGAGAGATGTTTATTTGTATGTGGGTACATGTGTGTCTGTATGAGATGTGTGTGCGTGTGAATGTATGTCTGTGTGGGGATATATTTATGCATTGTGTCTACGTGGGGATATGTGTAAGTGTGTATGTCTGTATAGGGATATGTGTGTGGGTGATTTCTGTGTGGGGATATGTATGTGTTTGTGTGCCTTTGTGAGGATATGTGTATATGTACGTATGTGTGTCCATATGAAGATATGTGTATGTATATGTATATGCATGTCTGTATGCGGATAAGTGTTTGTGAGCAGATGCCCCAGAGATCAGCGGACTCGGACTTTTTTAAGTGTATGTGTATTCATATGTCTCTGTATGGAGATGTATGGTGCATATGGGTCTGTGTGGGGATATGTGTATGTGAGTGCAGATGCCTCCAGAGACCAGAGGTTTCAGATCCTGCTGAAGCTGGAGTTACAGGTGGTTATGAGGCCCCTAGTATGCATGCTGGGAATTGAACTTGGGTCCTTTACAAGAACAGTATGCACTCTTAACCTAAGCAATCTCTCCAGCACAAGATCTATTTTTTTTTATCTGAGGAGAATCCATTGAAACTGTAGAAGTATGTAGCTCAGTCACTAAAATGCTTGCTGCATAGACATGAGGGCCAGACTTTAGTCCCCAGCACTCCTGTAAAAAATAAATAAATAAGCTAAAGCCAGGCATAGTGGCACATGCATATAATCCCAACACTGTAGAAATGCAAACAGAGCCCAGATGGTCAGCCACTCTAACATAACTGGTGAGCTCTAGGTCAGTGAGGGATCTGTCTTAAAAAATAATATGGACAACTAAGAAATAACACCACATTGGTCTCTGGGGTTCACCACTTACATATGCAAGTGTGTTCATGCATGCACACACACTACACATACACACACACACATACACACACACACACGCATGCACGAGGGGGGTTATTAATGATCAGATGCTATGGGAATCATAAACTAAGTCATATTCCTTATATAACAAGGGCAAACAGTAAGGGCTATCAGACATGGTCAGTGTGGTCAGTGCTGAATACAGGGAAGGTTGGGAACAGTATGAAAGGACAGTGTTTGTGAGTGGAAGCTGAGGAAAGACTTCATCCCTCTAACTAGGGTATTGAAAACAGAAAAGAGCAAAACATGAAGACATAAGAACCAGCCTCGAGGTCTCACCTTCAAGCCTCCTGATAGTCTTCATGAATTTGATCATCCAAAGCAGAAAGTTGTGGCAGAGTGGCCTGCTGTTGGACTCCGGTCAGAGCAGTGAGGTGATCTCTGCACTGGCTTTCTTCAGGAAGCTGATGAAAGCAGCTATTATACCCAGCTGTGCAGGACAACATGGCATGTGACATACACCTTTTATAGATCCCTGATCTGTTCAAGAAAGTGTCCCTCATGATCCAAATACAATTAATGGCTTCTCCATGCCAATTAGTCTAAGGTTTCTAGGTTGATCGGACCCCTTCTATATCCCATCTGACTCTCTCATACAGCCTTTGTGCCTGTATCGTCCCTATGCCATCACAGGGCTAGGGCAACCCAGGTCTACTAAGCACTAGCCCTCCAGTGAGTGCATGTGGGTGAAACTCTCAAAAGCATACCTTGGAATGGCTGCCTCTACATAATACCCAATATACACAGGCCCTGTCTCCTGCAGAGAGAACTTTCTTCCCTCTCCTTGAATATGGCTGTAGTGTGACTCCCCTAAAAAGAGGATTTTAGTAGAAGAGATGTTTACGTGACTTCTTAGTCTCTTCTTAGTCATAAGACACTTTGCAGGTACTGGGACAGTAGCTTCATGGTAGAGAGCTTGTCCAGATGCACAAGGCTATGGGTTCCATCCGTAGCAATAAGAAAAAATGCTTTGAAGCTCCACTTGCATCTCTTAAAGGAGAAAACTATGTCATCATCATCTTCTTCTTCATAATCCCCTCCTCATCTCCTCCTCCTGCTCCTCCTCCTCCTCCTTCTTCATCATCATCATCACCACACAAGAAGCTGGAGATGCTAGCTTGCATCCATAATCCCAACCCTAGGAAGCTGAGTGGTAACAATGGTTGAGCACTTTATGAGGCCCTGAGTTCAATCACCACTAACATAAAGAAAGAAAAATTAAAAGAACTCTGAGCTATGCCACTAACCCCACCATACCAAGAGAGAATTTTAAATTGTCGTGTTAAGCTGCTATGTTTTAAAGTAATTTGTTACACAGCAAAAGCTAACCAAACAGAACTCAATAAAGTTTGAAGTTGAACGTGTAACTCCACTGTTACATCCTCAGAGACAGTACAGTCAAGCACTGAACCACAGTCAGTTTGCATATTTGTAAACGAGTTCTGGTTGGTTTGGGGGTGGGTGTATGGGGGTGGGTGCATGCTCGCACATACTCAGAATGGAAACTACACTCTTTTGAACAGTGAATTATTTCCACGAGAATGTCAAGAAATCTTACTTTAAAAGCCCACTTTAGCTGTGCTGGAGAGATGGTTAGGAGCACTGACTGCTCATTCAGAGGTCCTGAGTTCAATTCCCAGCATCTACATGGTGGCTCACAACCATCTATAATGTGATCTGATGCCCTCTCCTGGTGTGTCTGATGACTGCAACAGTGTACTCACATAAATAAAATAAATAAATCTTGAAAAAAAATATCATAGCTAACAGTTCTGTCCAGTTAGCCTTAACTGCCAACTTAACACAGCCTATCGAATACCTCAGAGGAGAAGCCTCAATTGAGGAGTTACCTAGATCAGATTCACTTGTGGGCATATCAGTAAAGAACTGTCTGGCTTCTTGATTGATGTAAAAAGGGGACTGTCCACTGTGGGCGGAGCTGTATGAGAAAGTTCATGCTTGAGTCCTTGCCCTGGATCCCCTTAATAAGTGGCTGTGACAAGGGAGGTGTAAGCCAAATGAACCCTTCCTCCCCAGTTGCTTGTGGTGGGAGAGTTTCATCACAGCAGCAGAAAGCAAACTAGAACAGTATCCATGTACCAAAAGTCTTCCATGGTCAAAGGGACTTCTTAGGGTCTATGTTTCCTACATGGCTGATGTCTCCTCTGTGTATTTAGAATACTGCATACTAATTCATCAGTTTTTATGTGCTAATGTCCCACCTTGTTTCTGGAAAAGGCTGTGACGAAACTTGTGACCTTGATAGTGCAGTAGCCGTGAGGTATAAGACTCGTGCTGTCACAGAAGCTGTACCTATTCAGTTATTAGGAGTGTCTGATCCCCAAAAGGAGCTACTTCATATTTATCCCCTAAGATCACGATCTAGCTAAGTCAAAAAAAGAAATGGTGGTTTAATCTGCTTTTCAGACTTGTACTTTCTTCTGAGAAAATGAGAGTGTTTAGCAAGTGAGGAACGTTTGTAGACTCCATGATGTTTCATAATGAAGGTAAATCCATGCTGTCAAGTCATGTTCAAAGCATTTAAATCATGTTCTTTCCATGATTTTCCTCAATCTACTTCAGTCTCTGAGGTAACAGAAATGTTTTCAACACTGAAGACACTGTTATGAAACAGAAGTGGGCTGAGGAGGGAGGCTCATTTCTACCCTCTCCATGGCAGGAAGACAGCACAAAACCCACCCCACTACAGTGAGCTGTGTACATTGTCATCGCCATCTGGGGACATGGTGCAACTGTTCTCCTCCCTGGTTCACTATAGAGGTGCAGCTGGCAGACTTTCTGTACAAGAATGAAATGTGACCTTTCAAGTCAGGGCACACCTGCCATATTTCTCCCCCAGCTAAGCCACTGCCTGATGACCACATTCTCAACTGAGACAGTGTCAGACAGGGCACAGACTAAAGGGTCAGATAGGTCCACCTGTGGTCTGTGAGGTCAGGTCAGGGCACAATCTATGGCCCCAAATTATCACCACTTCTGAAACAAGCAGGAGAACCTAGCTTCAGGAGCAGACACTGGAGCCAGACTGCCTGCCTCTAACCCTTCCTCATTGAAGCTTGAGTAAGTTATTTCATTCCCTCTCTGGTCATTTGCCCTGTGACTAACTCAGGTGGGGCAAAACTAATCACTGTAATGGACACAGAGGTGCCTGGCATCTCATGCTCCAGGCGTCTTCCCTACGCCACATAACTCTCGCATCTCACCCCATTCATCCCAAAACAAGTAAGCATGGAGTCAAGTCCAAGGCACCAGGATGCTGAGAGTGTCAGGGTCCTTCTACATTGCTTTGCAATGGTGTGAGCAGACAATGTGCTGAACAAACAGAAAGAAGAGCTCACCCACCTGGCCAAATCCCACTCTGTCAGTGCCAACAAAGTGCCAGGCTAAGCCAAGATGTCCTTGGCTTTCAGCCAGTCATTTGTAACAAGGCCAACTGGCCACATTTCCTACTTACCTCAAACAATGCTAAGGAAACCTCAACCCAGAGAGCCAGCTGGCAGAGGTCTGTGTAACTGCAGCCTCTCCAGTGCTGAACAGAGACTGATGTATACCGGCACACACACCTGAAGGCCACTTCTGTACCTGTCTGTCCCTACTGCCCAGAGCAGCCAGGGCATCTGGGGTTTCTGAGCCGACACCCTGTGCATCTTCGTAGGTTCTTCACTTCTTGCTGTTTTACCATGAGCCCATAGTCCAGCCCACCTCAAACTGCCTGGACCACAGCAGCTTCTCCTTGCTCACCCCTTCCCGAACCAAATAGCCATACACCTCATCAAGCCTCTGTCCTGTTTGTAGCCCATCAATGAGCATTGTTTTGTATTTAGAAGATGTTTCTGTCCTCCTGTGGTCCATACGGCCGGACACGATGCTTCTCTGCCAGGCTCCACCCACCTGGGTCTCTTTTCTGTCCTCAGAACTTTGCACTGATGTGTTAGTTACTCTTCTGGATATTTTGACCAAATCATTTACAAGGACAATTTCAAGGAGGGAAGGTTTATTCTGGATTACAGTTTGAGAAGACTAGTATCTCATTGCCATTCTAGTTAGGGTTACCTATGCAGTGAAACACCATGACTAAAGCAACTTGGGGAGGAAAGGATTTATTTCATCTTATACTTCCAGGTAACATCCCATCACTGAGGGAGTTAGGAGAGGAACTCATGCAGAGCAAGAACCTGGAGGAGCTGATGCAGAGGCCATGGGGGGATGCTGCTTACCGGCTTGCTCACTATGACTTGCTCAGCTGACTTTCTTACAGAACCTAGGACTACTAGCCCAAGGATGGACACATACAATGAGTTGGGTCCTTTCCCCATCAATCATTAAGAAAAGTGCCTTACCAGATCTTACAGAGGCATGTCCCTAGTTGAGGTTTCCTCTTTCCCAGCTTCTGTCAAGTTGATGTAGTAACTAGCCATCACAATGGCCAAGAAGGCACGGCAATAGGAGGAGCAGGAGGCAGCTGGCCACCTTGCATCAACACTCAGGAAGTTGAAAAGAGACAGGAAGTGGGGGCTTGACTATAAACCTGGTAGGTTCCCTGCCGCAGTGACCTACTTGCTCCGGCCACACTCTACTTCCTGAAGGTTACACAGCTTTCTCAAACAGCACCCCAGCAAGTGTGGAGCATGTGAGCCCATGAGGAACATCTCACATTCAAAATAGAACTACTGGCTTCTCTGTCTGCCTTGAATGTTTCTCCTTCAACTCCATGGACAGTTGCCTCCTTGACATTTGTCGGCACAAAGCCTTGATCACTTTATTGTCACCAGGACAGACTTTGGTGGTCTAACCATCTCCTGACCTTGATGGACTAACATGGCATCTCCAGGCTTATCACAAATCAGAGTTCTTTGGTGGATTTATTTCTTGCCTATCACCATCATCATCTCTCACCACAAGGCAGTTTATCTTATGAGAGACATTGTTCTCGGCTGTAATCTCAGCATCAAGAGTGGAATCTGGCCCATAGTATTTACTGGATATGTGCTGGCAAGGACATGTATGAGCAAGCAAGCTGTCTGCCCCACTTCACCCAAAGGCCTAGTCCACAGCAGCCAGAAACACAAAGGCTTGGTCCTTCCCTTTGAGAAGGCTGTATCTCTGATGAGCACCTATATAACTATGAAAATAAGAGTAAGAGATATTCAGTGCCATGAAAGTGACACCCACAGGCCATCATGAGTGTGCAGAGGAGGTCAGCATCGTATCAAGTAGGGTCATCTAGCAAGATGTTTAGGAGTAGACAGGATTCAGGTTGGGGTTGACAGTGAATAGAGACGACAGACTCAAGTAGGAACTTCAGAGGAAGGAAAGATCCAGAGAGCAAGGTGCAGTAGAAAAGAAAGACGATCTGTGGGATGAAGGTGGTAAGGTCAGATGTGTTGAGCCAGGTGGCCCACTTAGGGCATAGAGGACAGAAGTCAGTGCTACTCTGGAATGCCTTATGAGCAAGCTAAGGCAGCCAAGCAGGCCCAACCCACAGGTAGACACAAGCCAGAGGCATCACTGATGCTGGAGCTTGGTATCAGGGCACAATTACATACTAGACATAGGACCCTTGGTACCCAAGGTCACTAGTCACAGTTAGATACTGGACATAGGATCCTTGGTACCCAAGGTCACTAGTCACAGTTAGATACTGGACATAGGATCCTTGGTATCCAAGGTTACTAGTCACAGTTAGATACTGGACATAGGATTCTTGGTACCCAAGGTCACTAGCCACAGTAAGCTACAGATTTATGAAAATCCAGCAATGTGCAATCCTTATGGGTGAAAATCTACAGGGAAGCCACATAAGCGTTTGCATTCCACAGTCTTAGTTCTCTGTACCAGGAGGCAGCTCACCTTCTCACAGACTCTTTTTCTTTTCCCTAATACCTGGGGCCCATTATGAAAATAAACCCTAATGATACAACAGAATGCTTTTTTTTTTCTATTCTGCTGTTTCTTTCCCAATAGAAAAGCCTGTAAGGTTACATCTAAGCTGTAATTTTATTGTTGCCATAGTCCCTTGCATGATTTTCTTCTGTATTTCAAATCATCACAGGAAGTGATCCCCCTGCTTTTCTACCCACAGATAGAATGGAAATTCTCAGGCAGCAGCATCATCAGGACACTGGGCTGACCATTTTGATAGTCAGATTAGACATGCCCAGTAGATGTTTGAATGTCTGGGTGCTGGGGAGATGTTCAGTTGGTAAAGTGCTTGCCATGCAAACATGAGTCCCCAGCACACTCATAAAAAATCCATGGGCAAAGTGTATTCCTGAAATCTCAGCACTAGGAAGGCAGAGATAGGCAGATTCCGGGAGCTCCCTGAACAGGCAGTCTAACTGAATCAGTGAGCTCTGCATTCAGTGAGAGACCTTGTCTCAAAATATAATCTGGGAATAGAGAGATGGCTCAGCAGTTAAGAACACTGGCAGCTCTTCCAGGGGGTCTAGGTTCAATTCCCAGCACCCATGTGGTGTCTCAAAACCATCTATAACTCCAGTCCCAAGGGATGTAATACCTTATTCTGGCCTCCATAGGCACCAGACACATACATGGTATACACACACACGCACACACACACACACACGTAATGTATACATGTAGGCAAAATATCTGTAAACATAAAATAAAAATAAATATGGTTTTTAAATAAATTAAAATTCATCATTATGATGAGCAACAGCATCTAGAAAGAAACTGAAGAAGACACCTGACATCAACCCTGGCTTCTACATGCACACATATGAACATGACATATACCAATGCATATGTACACATACATGAACACATTTATATACAAAATTATATTATTATATTATTTATTATTTATTATTTATTATTATTTATTATATTATTTCTGAGATATTCATATATATACATATATATATGTATATATATATATAATTTTTTTTAACTCAAAACTCCCTACCTTGTTAATATGTGGCCATGCTCACTTAGCAGCTGACCCTTCCTTCCTAACAGGCTTGTGGAAAAGACAGGAAGCAAGAGCAGCCTCCTGTTCAGAGGAAGAAGAAAATATCCAAGCCAGCAAGGATATTCTCCAGATGCAAGGAACAGTGGTCCCCTAACATTCATTTTTCCTTAGCTCAGGCAATGACAGAAAGTGAGACAGTAATTGTATTCACCATCATTCTATCTGTCCCATCTGTGTCCAGAAAGGCCATGTCATTGGTTACTTCAAATATCCCATTCACCATGAAAACATGGCAGAATCCAGATCCATCCATTCACTACCACCAAAACAAGAAAAAACAACAAAACCAATGGACCTATGGGTAATTTCAAAGAGGTCAGCACTGCCCACATTTGCTGTGAACACACATTCTCGAAACTCTCCCCAAGGCTTACAGGGCCTGGCTGCTCCTGTGGCTCCTGATACACTGGCAACATGAGGGTAAGAGTTATCTGCTGTCCTGTGAGGCATGACCACTGACAGGGTGTAGGGAGAAAGATGGTTGCTGCAGTGCCCCGAGCTGAATTTGCTCACTGTCAGCCTGGCATCCTCAGAGCAGCCCCAGATTACCAGAAACGCACATCCCACAACCTCTGTAGAAAGACAGATCCTGTAGTTTCACCTGGTTCTGGATTCAGACCCAATGGGTGAGGCCTAGAAATCTGAAACACAATGAAGTTTAGGGCCACAGAGTCTTACCTTGGGCAGTGGACATTGTCATTGTGACTCCTCCACAAATGGGAAGGGTAATTGTGCTCCACTCACCGCTCTCACTCCCCACTTCCACTGGATGTCTTGGAGAAACCAGGTCTTCTTCACTGTAACATTAGACAAAGATGGCTGCCATCCCACAGCCATGAGTCTCTGGTGACATACACAACTCTTGGAGGATGCTTGAAGATATCATCTGTTTCCAGGTGTCAGAAAGTAGACAGATGTTACAGACATGTTTCTTTTTCCTGCTTTTGGACTTATCCAAAGGCCTGGACTTCTGTGAGCCACATGGGGTGTAGAAATGGAGGCTGGCATCCATGTGCTGTTAAACCATGCATCCATAGTGCTTGTTAGTATCACAGAGACAAGAATGGGCAGTAGAGATGCTTGTCCTCATGAGAAGTACAGAAACAGCACAAGATATCCTGGTGGAGGTGACAGAATGCTCACTGAGGACAGGCGGCTTGTAGATGTGGAAAGTCTATCACACACAAGTCACCTGGGGTAGGGCTGAAACCGTGATTCTGAACAATCATGTCCAGAGAGGGCCTGAGAACATCCCCCAAGTGATAACCATTTCACTGTCTACTCTGCGCAGTGCAGTCGTGGATTGTCTTTGAGCAGGTAAACAGCAAAGAACTCTGGGGACATACAAGATAAACAGATGTCCTACCTGCCCTAAGGTTTGCCCTGTTTGTACAACTCAGTTCCCTGCAGTGATCTGAGAGATTGTTACCCTCAGTGCTCAGCTGAGAACCCCTCAAACTGGAGTCCAGTTAGAATCAAGAACGTGAACCCCTAGGACTTGTTAGGGCTCACCAGCTGTATGCCTCCATTATTGTTCATGCATCACACACTTTCCCAACATGCACCTCACTCAGACACAACACACAGTGCTCTGAATGTGCCCACCAGCGACCTAGAATTCTTACCACAGGCCTAAGTATGACCCCTGTGCCAGCAAAACAGCCCATATACCTATCTCTTTTTCTTCCTCCTCCACCTCTTCTTCCCATCTCTCTCTCTCTCTCCCTCCCTCCCTCCCTCCCTCCCTCCCTCTCTCTCTCTCTCTCTCTCTCTCTCTCTCTCTCTCTCTCTCTCTCTCTCTCTCTCTCTTTCTCTCTCTCCCACTTTTTTCCATCAACAATCCCGTGGTGGGGGCGGGGGGGATATTAAAGCAATGGCCAAAGCATACACATTTGTTCAAAGACATAATTGATGTGAAAGTTATCCACTTTGTCAACACACAAGGGCAACCAGAAGTAGCAATGCTCTCTCCCTGCCATCCTGCCATATGAGTGCTGTGGTAGACCCAGGTTTCTTCAGCTTTGCTGAAATTGTTCTCACTTCTCCTCCTCAGCCGGAAGACATTGGACAAGCACCCATTGTGAACGCCCCAGAAGGTGGCAAGGTTGACCTGGAAGCCTTCAGCCATTTTACAAAAATCATCACACCAGCAATCACCAGAGTGGTGGATTTTGCCAAAAAGTTGCCCATGTTTTGTGAGGTGAGGACATGGCTCTTCTGTCTGGGTCACTTTTCATTATAGCTCCGTTTCCAAGTGTGCAGGGTATTGTTTAACAGTAATTGTTGGGTCAGAGACAAAATTAGCTTATCAAGTAGATTGCTGCAGTTTGAACCTACATCTGTAGCCCTTCTACAGAATATCCCAGAGAGACGGCTATGTGATCAGTTCCTACTGCAGAAGAATTGAAGCCAAATGCTGCCCTCACAGCAAGACTCTCACTGTCTCTGTGGAGGTTTCCTCGTTCCTGGGAGCTCCATCTCTTGCCCTCTCTGGAGCCTAGCTCACCCACCAGAGCCCATGCTTTCCCTCAGAGACACTTCCTCCCTCACTTAGCACATTGTCCACCTCACTTCAGCTTGCTTCCTGCCTCACTTTCACAGCCCTGTCCTACAGCAGGACCAGCAGAGCCACTACAGTGGATGGGCAGGAATCCTGCTCAGGTGTGTTGGTGTCTTCTGACCTGAGTCATGTCATCTTTGAGATTTACACTGGTGTCTCTTAGAGCATCTGACATGTTCAGATAAGAGCACACATATAGAATGGTGTCCTTCCGTCCTGCCTGAGTGACAAGCACTGCGCACATCTTAGCTACCGATGCTGTTATTTCTTCTCTTTGTCTTTCTGGAACATTCCAAGTAGGCTAGGCTAACCAGCCAGCCAGGTCTAGCAATTCACTTGTCTCTTCTTCCCCTGTCCTAAGATTACAAGCAGGTGCTACCACTACCACATCAGGCTTTAAGAAATAGAAACCATGGGTTCTTGGAACGGGGTTCAGGTTTAAGCATCGTATCCTGACCATGCTATCTTCCAGGCCAAATTTCATTATAACATTTCTATTCTGCCTCTGGCTTTATGAACCTAATAGGGCTGATTATATCCCCTGTGGAACATCTATCTCCCTCTGCAAAATTCCATCGGGTGCCAGACCATTGCTCTCACACCTTCAAGGAAGCCCGGAGAGTTACCATGTAGAGACAGCACAGACCAAGTGCTGTAGTTATACCTCAGCTGAGAGAACCAAGTCTTCTTGTCTAGGGTGAGCATCTCCTGCCTTAACTTCCAGCTCATCTATGCTGTGAGTTTACAGTAAGGACAGCCAACCTGGAATGAGGGTGAATCAGATATTGTATAGAGAAATCTTATTGCTTATTTTTGAGCATCCATAGAATCCATACCCAGAAGGGCAGAGCAGTAGCCTAAGGACAGGAATTGAGTCAGAGAAAGAACTTACCTCCTTCTGACCTTTAATATTTTTTAATTAATAATTGTGAACATTTGAGATGAAGAACAAATAGAACTTTTTCTAATTTCCTTTCTGTTGCTGAGACAAACGTAACCAAAAGAAACTTTGGGGAAGAAAGGGATTATTTGACTTACATTTCTAGGTCTGCTGAATGGTTCTTCTCAAGAGTGGGCTCAGCAGTGTGTGAGCATTACCTGGGAGCTTGGGAGACACTAAGAGTGAGACCCACAGAGAATCCTGGAGGGTCTGGAACGGGTTCTGTTCTGCTCTCTCCAGCCAGTCCTCCCTGCTGTCTGTCACCAAGCTCAGACTTCCTGTTCCCAACTCCCTCTTGAGTCAGGCATCCAAGGATATAATTAGCACGAGTCAGGACTTAAACAAAAGCAAACCATTAATCCATAGTCCAACAGAATCGTTAGGTAGATGGCTGTTTCTCATAGAGAACTAAAAGCAGTTTAAATTTAACTTTGAGTAGAGTGACTACTGAACAGAAGTAGACGACTCAGTGTCTTCCAGCAGGATTGCTTTTAGTTTCGTAAAATAACCTGAAGTGGACGAGTCAAGAGTTCCCACCTCCAAAACGAAGCTGCAGCAGTTTCAAGGAAGACTTAGATATTATGTGCAATTTACATAGTCTTTATTCATGGACATTTTCCCATAGTTTATGTGTTGGGAAGGTGTGTTGGCCTTGAATTGTGACAGAGCTAGTTTCAAATCCCAACCTCATCTACATAATAACCCCGTGCCATGCACACTAGCACATTATACTCTGAGTGTGTTTTTCACATGTGTGATGAAACTGGAATTGAGATGTTTACCTTACTGTATTACTGTGAAGTTTAACTGAGATGACTGTCTAAATCTTGACAAGGAACACAAGAGGTAACAGTCATTCAGACCCTTTCAAATGACATCAATATTGAATTCTTGAACTTTCTCTCTGACCCCAGAAAATAATTTTCTGTTTTTACTATTTTGCCACATGGAATTCTGTTGTAAAGTTGTATTAGCCCATTGTCATAAAACCCAAATAACATGGTGACCAAATAAGCTTAGAATGACCCTGAAATCTGAGCAGAAAGATCTAGCTTGTCCATTGACTCTGGCATCTGGGTCACCAAAAATAGAAACCTGGAAGGCAGGAGACTGGATTCTGGCTTTACCTCTGCCCTGGTTTTGCTGGTTGACCATGAGCAAAGCTTGTACTGCCTTAGTCACTTGCTGCAACCTTTTAGTTTTGTACTTCCTGAAAAGCTCGGTTGCCAGCTCACTAGAAGAGCTACACACAATGAGAGAGAGAGAGAGAGAGAGAGAGAGAGAGAGAGAGAGAGAGAGAG
>NW_021621338.1:11715225-11721171 GCF_004785775.1 Grammomys surdaster | reverse complement strand
AGAGAGAGAGAGAGAGAGAGAGAGAGAGAGAGAGAGAGAGAGAGAGACTGACCTGAGTTCTGCTCAGCACCACTTTTGACTAAAACTACTGTACAAACTTCCAAATGAAGGGTTGGCTGATGGAGGCTTCTGCATGCCTATAACACCAGTTGAAGAACTGTGCTAAAAGAAATATAAACTACTGAGATTATCCAGCCTGGAGATTTAAAAAACAGTGATTGGGGGGGCTGGAGAGATGGCTCAGCAGTTAAGAGTACTGGCTGCTCTGCCAGAGAACCCTGCACCAACATGGCAGCTCACATCCATCCATACCTCTAATTCAAAGGATCCAAAGACCTCTTTTGGTGCATAGATATATGTGCAGTCCAAACATTCATATACATTTTTTTAAAAAGTAGTTGTAATCTGGGCATGTTATTACATACCTGTGACCCCTGCATTTGGGAGGCAAAGGCGGGAGAATTGCCACTACTTTAATGCCAGCTTAATCTGCATAGTGAATTCCAAAGCCAGCCAGAACTACACAGGAGACTGTCTCAAAACAAACATGGCCGTAAGTAAGTGTCGCTCCAGGTAGAGAATGCCAGAGTGAGGGAAGCAGACCTAGATTGGCCACCGAGGCTCTGTGGTTGTTTTTCCAACACCCTAGCTGGCACTCAGCCTTTGCTCTGTGCTGATGTGCCTGCTTCTTTTCAGCTGCCGTGTGAAGACCAGATCATCCTCCTCAAAGGCTGCTGCATGGAGATCATGTCCCTCCGAGCTGCTGTGCGATATGACCCAGACAGCGAGACTCTAACCTTGAATGGGGAAATGGCAGTGACACGGGGCCAGCTGAAAAACGGGGGTCTTGGGGTGGTGTCAGATGCCATCTTTGACCTGGGCATGTCTCTGTCATCTTTCAACCTGGATGACACGGAAGTTGCCCTGCTTCAGGCCGTCCTGCTGATGTCTTCAGGTGAGTGCGCTAAGATTGTCAAGGGTGTGAGAAGAGCTTCGAGGGATGGGGGTGGGGGTCTGGTGCTAATTCACATCACTTAATGGGCTGTCTGTCTTATCTGGCTCTTTTGCATCAAGAAACTCGGGGCATCAATTGACAGAGCCGAATGAGGGATATCCAGGGTCTGACGCTTTATAGCTCCGGCTGGCTTAGAACTCACTGCATAGACCACACTGGCCTCTAACTCGGATGCTGTTTGAAATGGTTTGTGGAAACAGTTATAGCTGTGGCATTTCAGAAGTGTGTGTTCCCTTGGCCTTGGATTCTGACAGAGCTAGCTAGCTACGAGTCCCAGCCTCACTCACAAAACACTTGTACTATCCCGACCAGCATGTTACCATCCAGTTGCCCGAGTTTGCATATCTCCAGATAAAACTGAAATTGGAATATTTACCTCACTGTATAACTGTGAAGATTGGCTAAGGTAACTAAGTCTTGCCCTATTTAGATAAGGAAAGGGGGGCAGAGGCAACTAAATCCCTGTGAAATAATCCCCATTTGCAGACAGTTGGTCTACCACTGCCTGCTTCTGCCCTTGCGGATGCTAGGTAGAGATGTGAGAGACAGCACCATCCTATGGATGCTGTGGCTCAAGTCTTAGTTTCCTCATACTGAACAGCACACCAAAACTGAGTGCTTAGGACATCAGAGATAGCCAGAGCTGGGCTGAACATGGCTGCAGAGGTTGCTCCCAGCAGCCTTTCCTCTGAAAGGCTACTCAGACCCTTACATGGCTGCTGGGTCCCAAGAGGTCGGGCTTCAAGCGTGTGAAAACAAAAGCTGACCAGACTTAAGTCCCACAGCATCACTCAGCCACATTCTATTGACCGGCTAGCCCCAGCTCCGGCACCTTTAACAGTGACCTCACCCAGTACCCCACCAGGGAGGACATGATGCTGTCTTTAACCTGTTGCCATCTTTTTAACCAACATCTATCAGAACTCTAGCTCCCAACAGTGGAGGTTTGATGACAGAGCTGACTCATCCTCTTCTTATTGGCATTGTATTAAATGAACACAAAGCACACTGCATTGTTTAAGGGAAGCTAGTCTTGAAATACAGAAAATTACCTCAGGCTCTCCTCTTCATTTCAGAGCAAGTTACATTTGTTTATTCTTTAGTACTTGTCATTTTCTGTTACTATCTGCTTACCTTATCTTATCTCCCCCTCAGCTAGTTACACTTAGAGGCCATAAATGCATTGAGCCAGTGTTGGGGAGATTCCAAAACTGCTTATGGGATATGCAGCCAAACGTCTACAAAAACCTGAGTCACAGACCCCTCAGTAAAGATTTCTTTATTGAGCTGAAGCTTTATAAATATTTTTAACTTGATCTAGAAATTCATTCCCTACATAAAATTTAAATATGGCAGATATTTTTAAAGCAATAATGAAATAATACATAATAATAAAATTATGTTTTGGAAATTTTCAAATACAGACAGAATGGCACACTGAACTTTTTGGGTGACTTTGAACAGACTCCAGGGGCTTCCATTTTCCCAATACCTACTGTTCTCATCATGGTGTAACTCCGTCCTTGTGACTTGCTTTTAACCAATAGAACCAACATATTCACTGTTATACCTCATGAGATTCCATATGTAACATAAAATTATTGCAACCAGACTTATTCTACCAGGGCCTCGGGGACTGATCTCCTCGGGGAGAGATTGACACCCCTGTGGAGAAAGTTCACGTGGTAGGGGAACTGCACAGCTGGTATCCAGGCTACAACCAAAGGTCATGTGACCCTGAGTGCTTCAAGGAACAGAGTCATCAAGGGAAGATGATTTGCAGCCTCTCTAAGGGCTGCCTTTCTGATACAGCCTCTCTAAATTAAAATATGTACTAAAATTGAACATATGTGGGAATTATAGTCATGGAGGGAATGAAAGCAAGTTTTAGCTAAGTCATTATTGATACAAAGACACATTTAAATAATGTTGATTTACACAAGGAGGAAGCTATTTCTTCTGCAATATCTTTTGATTGTATGCCCAAAATAAGGCAGAAAGAGTCAATGGAAGACTAGTCTGACTTTAACACTGTTCCAATCTTTACTACCCTGTTTTTAACAAGAAAGTGCTCAAGGGCCCAAAATCTTCAGCAAGAACCTTTGGCTTTAATAAAGAAGCTTGTATTGTTTAGCAAGTATTTCTGCAGGCATTTGTTTTCATAGTTGTCATCGGCTTATGGAAAATGGATTTTAGTACTGTGTGATAAGATGTTTCCTCCCAAATAAGCCAGGAAGAAGAGAGACTAGGTAGAGATAGCAAATATATCTGATTTACATTACTATGACAAACACTCCATAACTCCAACTTGAGGGATGGAAGAGTTACCTTGGCTCATGGTTCCAGAAGCTTGTGTCCACAGCTGACTGGTCCCATTGCTCTCATGCCTGTGGTGAGGAAGAGCATCATGATAAAAAGCACAGGGTTAAATGAAGTTGCTCACATTGTGGCTGCCCAGAAGCAGCGCACACCCCTCCCCCACCAGAGTGTCCACCTCAGCACTGCACCCCTCCCCCACCAGAGTATCCACCTCAGCACTGCACCCCTCCCCCACCAGAGTGTCCACCTCAGCACTGCACCTCTCCCCCACCAGAGTATCTGAAGACCTCCGCAGAGGGGAGACCCTCACTCAAGTCTCAGAAAGTCGCGGCCACCCAGTAATCTGCTCGAGACACCGTGAATCAGAGCAATTGCGAGGTTTATTAGGGCGTGACAGCTAGCTGCCAGTCAATTCTTATACCCACGCAGGAGCTGAATTGACCCCGACAGCCAGTTTGAGAGGGGTTTGTAAAGGGAAAAACCACAAACCAAGGAATGAGGAGGGGGTGAGGGGGTTGTTAGGGTGGTATAACATAAAAATAGTGGAACATTCCAAAGGAACCCAACCTACATGAGTCAGGGTCAGGTGAAAACTCTCTGTACGCTTATCTTTCTCAAGAATGTAGTCCTGCCCTGTCACTGTGGCCTTGCCCTGTCACTGCGGTTACCAGCTTGGATCTCAGCTTGTTTCCACCTAGTTCACTTGCATTCTTTCCTTTCTCTTTGCGGGTCAGCCAGTTCCAGTAATGGTGACTGGTCTTTCCACATTCTTAACTTGCTTCATGGCTCGGTTTCTCCATGTCTTTATAAAGAAAGCCTAAAGAATATTTTATATGTCTAAAAAGGATTCTATATACCCAGTATCTATAATTTTTCACTCTACATATCCACCTCAGCATTGTGCCCCTTCCCCATCAGAGTATCCACCTCAACTGTCACCTTGGTGTCTGGTACTCTACATCCCAAGCTGCCTTCCTACACCTTCCTAGGAGCAGTGAAGTCCTCAGACCTGTAACTGAGCCAGACAAGCTCACTCCTTCCACCTCTGAATTCATATCCCTCTTCTTCCTCCCCTCAGATCGCCCAGGGCTAGCCTGTGTTGAGAGAATTGAGAAATACCAAGACAGTTTCCTGTTGGCCTTTGAACACTATATCAATTACCGGAAGCACCATGTGACACACTTTTGGCCCAAACTCCTGATGAAGGTGACAGACCTGCGGATGATTGGAGCCTGCCATGCCAGCCGCTTCCTCCACATGAAGGTGGAGTGCCCCACGGAGCTCTTCCCGCCTCTGTTCTTGGAAGTATTCGAGGACTAAATGGACTGGACAGGTTCTTGTCATTCCTGCTGCACGACTGGTGTCATTGCATTCCACCTGTAGCTTTCTGTTGTTGTTTCTTCATTTCTTTGTGTCGAGTGAGATCATCAGAGGGTCGGCGGGTCGTCAATGGCATAGACTTGGATGAAATGGTCCTTTGAGTGTGGGTCTTTGTCACCATTGCGTTTTGTTCTCCAGTCCTTAGTGTGATTGCTTTGAAGGGTTTACAGCAGTGCAGGCTGAGTGGGGGACAATCATTATTTCACCAGCACCAAGTCATCACCAGCTCCCATCTGTCCCTGGGCAGACACAAGCAAGCCAACTGGCATTACAGAAGACTAAAGAAGCCTTAAAACCGCGACCACAGTCATCTTGATCCAACGAGATCCAGTTCTGATGTTTGCAAGGTGAAGCTTGGCAGAGCTCAAGCTGCCTCAGGTCAAGCGTGGCTTTCATCATGTAAGGGAAGAAGGAGCAGTTTCTACTCAGGAGCTCACTGTTTCCAGCACCTTTACTCTCTAAGTAGCCTGACTTGGAATGGGCAGGAATATCCACACTATAGGAATCATCTTTCCTTTCCGAGGCCTTTTGTGACCTTGTGATTTACTTCAAGTTGCACAAGAGTATGTCTTGAAAACATGCACCTGTCATGACTGATTTGAGGCCACAAGGAAGGTCTTTTTTTCAGTATGCCCGTAGAGCTTGGAAATCTTCATCATTGTTACAGCATAGTTTCCAAAATGCACGTGGTGCTACCTCAAGCAGGAAGGCACCTTTACAGCTTAGATAGATTCACAAGCCATTCCCACAAAGCTCAAACCTGTTTACAGAGTGCTGTCCCTTTTTGATGGCCTAGGAACCAGGCCTCTCCCTGGCTTGGCTCACAGAGGTCTTATCCAGGCTGTGTCTGTTGAGCTGATAATGTTTCCCTGTAGGTTGTATCTTCCAATCGGAGAGAGACAAGTTGAAATTCCAGTCTTGTTTGGAAAAAATCAGTGCAGGAACAATCAGATTCAAAGGAAAAAAACTACTCATGGTGTAGGCTATCTGATTAGGGAGACTGCTCCCCCTGGAACAGCAAGACTACTTAGTATTCACAAATGTCTCCCAGTCCCATCCCTGTCTCCCAACTCCACCCCCGTGGCCCCCCACCTCCCCAGATTCTGAGGCACTAAATACTCTCTCTCTCTCTCTCTCTCTCTCTCTCTCTCTCTCTCTCTCTCTCTCTCCCTCCCTCCCTCCCTCCCTCCCTCCCTCCCTCTCTCTCTCTCTCTCTCTCTCTCTCTCTCTCA
>NW_021621338.1:11674402-11715125 GCF_004785775.1 Grammomys surdaster | reverse complement strand
CTCTCTCTCTCTCTCTCTCTCTCTCTCTCTCTCTCTCTCTCTCTTTCTCTTCACTAACTCTTCTGTAGCTTACACACCATTATCCTGGCAAATATTCCTAATAAAACACAGCAGACCATGCATAGGAAACACCATAAACTGCTGCCCGGCCTATTCCCAGTGACCATGCAGAGATGTTTCTAAACAACAAGTAACGACAACTTACTCAAAAATGGGCAAAGACTGTACCCATGCAACTGAATGTACCGACTCTTCACTGACATCACAGATGTGAACTATTCCTTGCCTGCCTTTCACTGCCTTAGCCTGGAAATGCTGGGAAAAACAAGCCATATTAGCGAGAATTACCTAAAAGCAAAGGAAGTCACTGTGAAAAGCAAGGAAACTCACTTCTTTCCACTGGGCTTGGTGGAGCATCTTTGGCCTCACTGGAAGTCAGGGTACCTGAGTTCTAGTTTGTGCTCTGCAGCCTGGGTAATTTAGGACCTTACAGTTTCAGTTTTCTTACCTCCTGGTAAAAGAGTAGATCTCCAAAAACCCCTCTTACCTTCCCTATTGTTTGACTTTCCAGGAAAGGGAGGGGGTGTCTTTGAAAGATTCCTTTTATATTCAAATTTATAGCTTCAAAAAGGAATGTATTTGGGTGCTCAATTTGAGTGAGAATGAGAATTTGATTCAGAGGAAGGCAGAATAGCCTCAGAAGTACAAAGGCATAGTACTGAAAGTCCCAAGAGACGTGGAAATACCGGAAGAAGCAATGGTTTGTGCACTAAAGGATTTAGCCTGACTTCTCAGATAAAACATCACTGTGTACTTAGTGTAGAGATTAGATCCAAGCAAGAAGCCCCATAGACTCCTGTTAAAACATCTGTCAGAGGTTAGCTTTCCCAGGCAGCTGGTATCCAGCCTCCTCCCTCAGGAACTTCAGTAAACATCTGTTTCCTATGTCAGCTCTCCTGGAACACCACTGTCCAGACAATAAAAACAAACTTGCTGTGAAACCAGTTCTCCTTCCAGAGAGGGAGAGGGAAGCAGGCAGGTGAGCCCTGCACAGGCACACAAACTTCTAGGATGCCAGAATTTCTAAGGAAGTTTCCTGATTCTGATGGTTTTCAAAGAGCATCAGAAACCCTGGCATTAGTGCAAGATTTGAGCCAGGGTCATTCAGAGTGCTGTAAGGATTAAACACTGGGCATTAGCCCAGCCCTCACTATCCACCCAGTCACAGCACGGAGGCTCACCTTTCAGGGGCAGACCCAGCTCCAGCAAGCACGTTGAAGGCTGAGGACTGAACAAGACATGCAAGCTTCAGTCTTCTGGTGGGAAGGAACCAGAATGGTAGGAGGTCAGGATAGCCAAAGGCACGCCTTCGAGAAACTCATTTTGTGAAACTAGATTGTGAGGGGTTTGCTCCCAAATTTTTTTCTTCTCTTTTTAAAAGTCATTGTCTTCTAATCTTGTCTAGACTTTCAAATCAAGTGTGGACGTGGTGGCGAGAACCTTTACACCTGCTCCACTGTGGGGAGACATTCCAGGCAAGGAGAGCGCGCTCATCCTGCCCGGATGCTCACTTACAAATGGTATTTATGGACAAGAAGGCTGTGCACATGCAGCAGACATGTGCGTTTGTACACATGTTCGTACATCTGTTCGTTGCCGCAAGTGTACTTTGCACTTCAGTTTAAATGTGCAGAACTTCCAGAAACTGGAAGAAAAAAAAAAACTTCTCAATGATTCTGCTGAAAACACCATGTGCCGCCTCTGAGCTTTTTCTAGTCTCTTGAGCCTCAGTGATGTGCTTATGTGATGAAGCCTCAGCCAAGCGCATCCCCTGCCTGTGGCTGCAGCCACCTCTGTCCCAGTGCAATCTTGGGGAGGGCCAGGCTGGCTCTGCTCTGCAGCGTCCTTCTCACAGTGGCCTGCAGGCTGGTGCCGCCTTGGCCTTCTCACACTCAGCTCTCCCCAAGCCAGCCTCATGACCTGCTGAGCCTCTTCAGAGTACTTCGTTGTCACTAAGACCTCCTCATTCTGTGGAACTCAAACCTATCCATGTCATATTGACCCTTTGCTGCATGAGTCATAAATTATGAAATCAGTCTTATGGTTTTTGAGATGTAGCCAGCGTTTTGTAAGGCTAAACCTTTTTCATGAACTTAATTTAAGTGAATAACCAAACTACCAGTCCTCCTCCAATGAGAGATGACAGACAATTGAATCTCTGCCCCTTGCAGTGGCGATGGCATCAGGTCCTAAAATAAGCTCATAATTTTCCTATTATTTTAATAATATGGAAATATTAGCATAGTGTTTCTTTTGATAGTGATAGACTGATCCATATTTAAATTTTATAGAGAAGAAATTTTATTGTACTGTGATGTAGATATTTATTATCCAGGTAAGGATTTGCCCGGTGTGTATTTTTTACAATTGAAACATTTTACTTTAATCTTTAAAAGAAAAAAAAGACTATAAAAATATATACATATAAAAAAAAAAGACTAGGGAGAAAAAAGGTTTGGCCTTATCACAGAATTTTTACTGTATTGTATAAATGTTTGCAAATGAAAAAGATTACACATTTTTAGTGTGTTTCCACATTAATTCGTGCCGCCTTCAGGAGCAATATTGTGCAGTAAACACTGTTTGTGGCTTTCTGTGGCATAGCTCAAACTGACCCCACCTTATGCACAAGACAATCAGATGTGAGTCTTTCCTCTGAGGACACAGACAATACTCAACAGAGCACAATGTGAAGCAAAGAAGAGATTGTAGGCATGCGCTGCGCTGCTGACTGAGATGATCAGGGCGCATGCGCACTCACGTGGCCTTGTGCCGCCGCCTCCCTTTCGCTGTTCTTTGTGACTTTGGTATCTTTCGCTTGACATCAAATAGCCAAAGTAGTTCTCCATGTTTTCTTCAGAGAAGACCATTCTTTTTTCTCATAATGTTTTCATGCCCTGAAAATCAGAAAACAAAAACAAAAAAGGAACGGATGGAATAGAGAGATTAACAGTCAGTGGAAGATTTGTGTTTTGCAAACAGTGTTAAGTTGATACTGCTGTTGCTGGATTGGTAATATTTTTTTTTCAGCCTAAAATTGTTGAAATCTGTGATCAAATGTTTTAAACTATCCAAAAAGAAAATTTGTATATTTGGGAAAATGGATTTTTACATAGCTTTTGTATGCAGATATTAAATTGTAATTATGAATATAGTGGGCATAGGTACTCATAAGCTTAAATTCTAAAAAAGAAAAAGCTTACAATGGACACATTTGCCTGTCTCTTTCTTTAAATATTTTCTGGTAGATGGGGCCGCCTCCCACCTCAGGCACTGAGGCAGGGAAGGAATTTCAAATACAAGGCACATCTACTAAGATGCGCGCGTTCACCTTTGGGGAGCATGTGGAGAGAAGGGAGAAACACAGACAGACAAACACAGACAGACAAACTGACAAATAAATGTCACCAAATCAGGTACTCAAAACATTCAACAGAAATCTAAGGCAGCTCCATTAAAGCAGTGTGTTGGGGTTCTCAAAAAAGAGAACAGAGTACTCGGAGCACAGGGGAGTGTACCTTAGGATAAGAACAATTAGCATCATAAAGATTACACGGGCTTGCATACAGGAAAAAAACAACCAGGAAAGCTGAGGCAGTCGTCTGGAGTTTTTGGTTGGGAGTCGAACTTTCAACAGCTGGGCTCCTGTCGGGATAAGCAGCAAAGTCCTTTGATCTCGAAAAGATGCCCAGGATTTATCTCCCAGCTGTGCTTAAGGACACAGGTTTTTGCTTTAACAATTTACTCTCGTATTCTCAAGGACATGGGGTTTTTACTCTTAGGCTGTGTCGCAATCCCTGTCACAGAGCTGGAGGTAGGAGGTGGGGAGGGAGGGTGAGCAGCTCAACCCCAGACAAAGAACCTTGGAGGACACTTTTTAAGCATGCTTGGGCCAGAAAGGGGGGGAGGGGTACCCCCACAGAAAAGAGAGTCAATCAAAGGCAATTTTCCCCTGTATGAAACTTAATAGAAACCAATGGAAATCTTCTTCCCATGTGAAACGTCACTTAATTCAAGGATTTGGGGTGATAAAGAACACAGTAAAATGAAGGTCGTTGTCTCCTCTCAGGCTGCTAACAACCATTTCCTTTGTGTTTTCTTGCACACAAAAAGTTGTCATGAGGAAGGCAGATGTGTGTAGAAAAGGATAAAAAAAACTTCAGAATAACAAAGAAGTCTGTTCCAGTGCTCTTGGATGGGGTGAGATAAGAACCACTCTCCGTCTCGACTCCAAGTCATATAGACACTGAATGCCTTCTTCACAGCAAATGCACACAGTCGTGTGTGTTCTTGGGGCTTGTGACTCTGGCAGTGGCTATTCTGAGCCTGGAAGAGATGGCAGGTTTGGTTTCACTACCTGCACTAAAGCCACACAGGACTTTTGTCATAGTAACACATCACAACATGGATGCCTGCAGCCCCTGAGAGACATTCACTGCTAAGTGAGCTACTAGTCGGACTTCTTGGGGAATTCTCCTGTTTTCCCCCCGAATGTTAACACCACTCACTAGTCACTGGGTGCTTGAGAGTCCCGATGGCCACCTAATGGATGTGTTTGGGTATTTGTGCTCCTAGCCCCAGACCTTCACTGTAATGTTAGGTTATGTGATGTTGGCCAGCCTTGTATGAACACTACTCTGTCCTATGAATCTTGCTTCACCCCTCATTCTACCTCTAATCCTCCAAAGCACAAAAGATAGCATGAATTTTCTGATGATAGGCTAATGCAACCCATTGTGGTGATGCTCAATGCTTACCTCCCAAAACCACTCACCTATCCCACTGCAAACAACCCACATGTACCTACAGAAAGGCTACCTCAACCTCCATAGACCAGATCCACTGAAAATGCACTAACTGGGTTTGGCATGAGTGGTGATTTCTCCTTATGGCATTTATGTATTGTCCTAATGGCTTCTAGAGGCCTAACCCAAGGGTATTTTTGTTTATGTGCTTGAGACAGTCTCTCTGTATAGCAAGCACTGGCTGGCTGACCTTGAATTTACAGAAAACTGCCACCCTATCCTCCTACCCCTCAAACACTGGTACTGAACCACCACACACTAAGGAATTTTGTCTTGTAAGCACTTGGGAGTCAAGTTTAGGGAAAGCTATGATGGATGATAGGAGGAGAATTTATAGCAGTGGGGGGTCAGGCATCCTGAAAAGGGGGAGCTGATAAAACAGAAAGATGTAAGTATTTGCCTTCCAAGAGGAAACAAACAACATGCTATACCACTCTCAACCCTAAATAATAAAATTATTGGTGAATGAATGGTACTGATGAGTTTCTTTGGGAATCATATTGATATGTAACTGGAGGACCCCAAAATGAAAAGAACCCAGTAAGAGCACAAATATCCACTGATCCATAGGTTTCTGGAGCTGATCCGTTTAGTTTCAAAGAACTGAGAGGTTTATTTAGATAATATTTCTCTTTACTCTTTAACAGTCACATGTGTGCATACAATCGTGATCATATTCCTCTACTCCTCTTCCTCCCCCTCTCCTCTCTTCCTTTTTGGTTAATAACCCAGGTAACAGGCCCCAGACCTCACCACAACTGATGGCACGATGGAGTTGCAATCAGGTAATACCTGTCAAAACCACAGTGAAGACCTGATCCAACAAAATCCATAGTTCTGGCAAAGCCTCTAAATGTACTAACCTTGCTTTTTGGCTTCTGTAGTTCCACTTATACCTGTTCTTGCTAACTGAAGTGTGTCACCCCAGGATGTGGTTTTTTTGCTTAAAAGTTCACCCTGGGGAAGGTCTGGGACTTCACTGAGATCCTGAACACCCAGTGTAGTCACTGGCTGCCTAACAAAGGCTTTCTATTGGCTTAAACCTGTACCCAAGTGGTCTCTTCTGGTGGATACCTCACATTTCTGGAGGCCCCAAGAAGATCCCCAGAAACCAGACCTTAAAATACTAGGGGCTCAGAGCCCCTTGGAGCAGGTAAGAGCGCAAAGGTCAAGCATCTCCTAGAAGAAGTACTCCCAAGATATTCCGTGGCCCCAAGACTCCCTCTGATTAATTAATTTCTAAATAATACTTTGTGCTATGCATTTTGGAGTCAAGCTGTGAATGTGAGGCCTCTGCTTTCTCCCTCTCAGGATGTCCAGATGCTGCTGCACACTGAACTAAAAGAATGATGTGGACTACAGAACAGGTGGGGTTCTACAGAATCCTGGTCCAGCTGGGAGTGAGTGCAGGGATGAGGGAGGGAAAAGAAGGCCTTCTCTGAGGATCTTAGTGTACAGCTCTTTTAGGTGAAGGCCTTCTCTGTTGATCTTCAATGAAACAGCTCTCTGAGATGATCTTAGCTTGTGCTTTATTCAGGGTAGGTTTGAATGCACATACTTTGGGGTGAACCAGGAATACATATGGACCTTGGAGAGTAGAAAGGAGTTTTCAAGGTAAATGCTAATTATAGGCTAGAGTTTTGAAGTTCTGTGAATCCCTTGTTTGCATGGAGAGGCATTCCAGGAATCTCAGGTGCTTGATAGACAGATTCTTATCTGGAGCTGAATCTCACCAAGTCTCCATGACATTCTGAAGGTATACAGTATAGGGATTTCAGGCTCCCCAGACAAGGTCAGAGAAGGAGAAGCCCTGCTGGTTAAGGGAATCCCCCATTTTACACAGAGTTCAGAAAAATATCTGAACAATGGTAGACTTTGACCTTAATTAGCAGGACCCAACAACACTTCAGAGGAATCTGACACCTCCAGCCCAAAAGGGAACAAAATCAAAAGTTACCTGGTCTGTCACTTCCAGAGGTAAGTCCGGTTATGGCACCTTCTGTTTAGAACCCAAAGGAGAGGCAGGATGGTGGCAACCACTGATTCAGTGACCAGGATCCATGTGAGATAGAACTGGACTCCCCTGGGCTGTTCAGATGTATGAATGTGAGGTGGCCACCGCTGGTTGTATTTACTATGTGTCTCTAGGTGTGTTTCTGTCATTGTGTTGGTTGAACAAACAGATTTAAAGTGGAAGGGGGAGTGAGCCATGCTGGGACTGTACTCTAGCTGCGCTGAGATGTCACAGGATTTCCTCCAGGCTCATGGGCTATGGCCCAACTCCAAGGCAGTATGGAAGATGACAACTGGGAGAATGGCCATCCCAATTAGTCTCCCTGTGTTGACCAATGGCCTTTTTTCTGGAGAAAGACCTGTGCCCCCTTGCTAGAGACCCAAATCCTTTTGGCTTGGCCAGGTCACCTACAAAACCCCAAACCTCTGCTGTTCTCTCAGTCCCAATAGAGGAAATTAGCCTTCGTCTTCCTGCTCTGACCGATTCACTCCCACACACTCCTGATCCCACTCTCTGTGTGGAGATTAGGGAGGGGCTGAGCCTCTCATCCAGGGTTCTTGCCATCTCTCATGTGCTTGAAAACATAGTGCACACGGGGGGAAGGACATAGATCTCTGAGCCACTATGAGCAGCTAGTAACATCAGGGGAAGGAGGAAGTAGTTGCACATGCTGTCTAAAGAAAAAAGAGAGTTTCACACCTTCCTCTTTCATGGTTTGTATCTACTTTTCATCCAGTGATCTATACCACTGGAAAACTCAGAACCCGCCATTCCCCAAAAGGAAGAGAACCCCCCCCCCAGGCTAGGCAGGGGCTAGGGGTGGGGATCATTGCTGCCTGACAGTGCAGCCCAGTAAAGTGAATTTTCTCTCCAGAGTGATCTGACTGGGACCCCAACACTGACCAAGGTAAGGAGAGTCTGAACAGTTTCATCGGGTCCTTTTTAGGATGGAAGCTGCTGACAGCCATCCCCAGATATTAGAAAAGAAACTTCAAAAGTTAAAAGGATTTGAGAGTAAGACTAGGACTCAACTACTGGGGATTGCTCAAGAAATTTACAGTAACTGGGACTCTATAGATGAAATGTAAAGCCACAGATAAAGGATTCCAGAGGGGAAGCCAGAGACACTAGCAAAGGAAGAGGGAAGAACTCCCCATCCTACGTACATGATTACACAGGGAGTCTTTGCCAGACACCGGGACCCTGGAAGAGGCTGATGGCCTATCTGTCCAAAAGGTGCTGTTCCTGCCAGTTGACTGGGTTGTTTGTTTGCCACTACAGCCATACTAGTGACAACAGATCACAAAAACAACTGACAAACTGACTTTGAGCCAGGAACTGTTCCTAACCACCTGCACTCTGTAGTGGCCTTCCTGAGGGGAACCTAAGAGAGATGAACATACATATTTAAATCAGGCCCTTCTCCTGGACCAGTCCAGTATCCAATTCTGTAAAACATCAGCCTGCTGCTGCTGATAACCCAGCAGAATCACTCCAAGACGGCAGCCAAATTAGGTTCATCAGACTCAACCAACCAGATACAGGGCACAACAAGGTATGATTTCATGAAGTTGTAGTGGATATAAACAGGGTCTCCCAGCATTGACATGAAGTAGAAACTTAAGGGTTCTTTGGAAAGTCAGTTATGCTGTATGATGTTTTGCTAAAGCAGACACATGAAAGAACATTTCGCTAAGCAAACACAGATGAAAGGATGTTCTGCTAAAGCAAGCACGTGAAAGGATGGGTGATGAAGAAATTTTGCTAACAACAGGCATGTATTGGTCTGCCTTACATGTATTGGTCTGCCTTGCATGTATTGGTCTGCCTTGCATGTATTGGTCTGCCTTGCATGTATTGGTCTGCCTTACATGTATTGGTCTGCCTTGCATGTATTGGTCTGCTCCATTTGTTGGGACACCATAGAGAGTCCCAGAAATCTTCTGGTGGTGTGTTGCATCTTCTTGCTGCTTCTGCGGACTCGGGCTGCTTGGCAGAGTGATGTACGCTGAGACAGACGCATGTGCTGAGGCAAGACCCATGGAGGACACATGATGTTTGGAGGGAGTATATATAGGACTCGATGGACGGTAATGGGACTGAGCTTGGCTCCCTTACGTAGCTAAATACTTATTGGTCTCATGTCTTCGCTGATCTTCACTTTGCTGAAAGAGTCACAGCCAAGAACTTTTCCTGGCATTCCTGTTGTCCCTGGTCCCTCTTGCTGACTCATGCCAAGGCTGAGGCCTGGCTGTCTTTGCTAGGTAGTACCACTGCTGCTGATTCGTGTTTGCTCTCCCGACTGTACTGAACTGGACTGCTGGTATACCTGTGAAGTGTCTTGAATGGATCAAGCTGCCACTGCTAACGTATGAATTAAACTGCTAACTTCCTGAAAACGCGGATGGGATTTGCTCCGAACAACTATTCCTAAACAGGTCCACTTCCCCATATCCTTTCTTTTCCACGACCTCTGGAGGGTGAAGGGCTAGCAGGGAGGTTAAAGCTTTTAAGAACCATCATTAAAAATAGGTGTTGAAAAATTAAAGTTACAGTGACCTGTGAGGAGAACCCTGTCACAGGTCCATTGTCTGACTCCTCTGGCTCTGGACAGAGGAGCTCACAGCTCACCTCTTCCGAGCAGACACTGACAATGCAGAAGATACTTGTAGCCACTGTAAAAGATGGACTCCAGCAGCTTCAGCTCAGCCCTGGGGATGTTATCCCTGGAACCACAGCTGATGCATGATCTTCTCTTCCACTCTGTGGCTGGCAGCCCTGAGCCTTCAGCCTCTGCTCTGGGCTCTGCTGCCACCAAAGTCCACACTTCCTAAAAGTGCCTGATGTAATACAATACAACCCATCAGACCTGAAGAGGTACTATATGGGAACACATTTGTTCAAAATAAAGCCAGGTATTCTGGGAACCACAGTTGTCATCTTGGACAGGACAGTATGGGTCCAGTCTCTCAGCTAAGGGGCTTCAGCACAAAAGGCTGAGCTCCTGGCATTAAGCCAGGCACTTTGGTGGGGAAGGGACAAATTACATCTGTGTACACAATCAGTATGTATTTGCAGTAGCCCATGTCCATGGTACACTCCTCTATGGGTGTGGCCTCTCCAGATCTTGATTACCCTCCCTGAACCTGAACTATTCCAGAGCCCAACCTATACACAAAGAAATAAAGTGGGCTAAAAGGAAAGAAGCCAAACAGAAGCCAAATGGTATTGGTTCTTGCCAGACAAGAGGCTGTACTCACTTCCACTATCAAAAGACAGATGGTCATCAATCTCCACCAAGCCACCCACTGAGGGCAAGCAAAATGGCTGAGTTACTCAAATCCAGATAGTACAGATTTTTTAAAAATCCCAGATTTCAGTTGCCCGTCTCCCTAGGGTCTCACTGGTGCCCAGCAAATTTCCGAAAAGTTGACTGGAAACTAAACTGTGCCTAGAGGCCATAAAACTTAGGCCATATAAACTAAATATGCCCTTGACTGATAAAGATTGGGCCAGCCTTCTACCTTTTCCCTCCAAAGGGCCAGATGCACCCTATGTCTAGACCGTCATGAAACAAAAAGTACTAACCATTCCCTCCTCCAGTCCTTCAAGCCTTGCAACAGACTGGATGTTTGCCTGTCTGAGCCTGCCCACTGTTCCAGCCTTGAAGCCTTCTGTAGGTAAAGAAGATTCTGACAAAGAGGCTGGAACCAACAATGAAGAAACATGGGTCCTCACCATCCATACAGCAGTGAAGGCTGCCAGTGCTACTCTGTGGACTCACCATACACAGCTGAAGGAGACTACAGAAGATTGTAACAGGTAAATTGTCACCAGGTCTTCCAGCCTTTCAAGATAAAACAAATATCGCTAACCCTATTTTGTCTTTTTTGTCTCTTCATGAAATAGCTCCAAACCCCCATAAGCCTGAACTTTGGACATGGAAATTAAGAAAAACTGGAATTAGGGAGGTCATAGCAATCTATCCACTGAGACCCAACCTAACTCCCAGGTAGATTTCTGTAAAATACTATATCCAGAGGTTAGTGGGGATCACTCAATTGCTCCTGGGGAGGAGCACACCCCTCAGGCTATGGGTCCACCAGTAAAGAGAAGAGGCTCCAATCTATCCAGTACTATGTCTCTCCAGCTGACAGCCCTCAAAGCTGCCAAAAAGCCAGATGTATTATGTTTGGTGAGGTTGTGAAACCACACCCTCCTGGGGCACCCTAGTTCCTTCATAGTCCTAGAAAGGAAACCACCATCACCAACCTAACCTCACAGGCAATAAAATCCCATATCCATAAAGGTTAGGACCTGAAGGGAAGCCAATGGCCATTATTGAGAAACTGGTAGGACCCAGAAGTCAGGTTATATTTGAATGGTCCATACCCAGTTAGCAAATTTACTATGCAAAAGAAACTTGTGCCTATAGTAGTTTTGGTCCATCATCATCCCAAACCAACACATCTTGGTACCCCCAAAATATGAGCTTCCTAAAGTGGCAAGCCCCCAAACTCCAATTTCCCCAGGAATTCCTTCAGTAATCTCAAAGATACTAGTGCCCAGGAGCCTAGTGTTTGGGATGCTAGAAATAGTTTAACAATTCTTTAACCATTCTCAACCTGACATAGGTCAGGACTGCTGACTGTGCCTGACCACAAGTCTCCACACTATGTTGGGATTGGAACCAATCAAACAATAAGTTCCACTTCTAACCCTAACAGCTGTAAATAGAACCACCTAAGCCCACTCTGGGGAAACTCCAGTGGAAGGGTGCCTGTTTGATGTCGTGAAGATACCCCCAGGATTGTTCCCCTATGCAGATTATTGCAGTCGTGCACAGCAGGTTAATTCCAGGAAAGGTAGTTAAGTGTATTTCCTGGCCCCAGAGTATATCTAGCTTGCTTGCACTAACAGCTTAACCAAGTGTGCATCTTCTAAATTACTTGCCCTGGAGGAAACCCTACTCCTTTGCATCCTTGTATATGATATTCTACAGGTGTTCATCTATATAATGGAGAAGAGAGCAGGGTCTGCCTAAATCTAGATTCTTGGCATCCCCATATACTGCAAGCAGTCCTCATTCTCATTCCCCTATTGATAGGGCAGGCATAGCAGGCTCTGCTGAAGTTGGAACTTTAGCCCTAGCTATGGGGGATTAAAACTGTAAGGATCTCAATATTCAAGTAGTCATAGATGTGGGCCATCAGGAAAATTCTGCTTCCTGTCTGGAAGCCCAGTTAGATTCCTTAGCTGAGCTTGCTCTGCAGAATCAAAGAGGTTTGGGCCTCCTCTTTGTGAAACAAAGAGGCTTTTGTATGACACTAGGAGAAATTTGTTGATCCTATGCCAAGAAATCAGAGATAATTAAAGAAAGTTTAGCCATAGTCAAAAATAACCTTCAGAAAAGAAAAAGGAGATGTCAATTATCTAACAACTGGTACCAATATTTTGTTCTCCTAGTCCACCTGGTTAACTACTCTACTTATAGCCACGGCTGGGCCATTAATCCAGTTACTGGTAGCTCTCACTATAGGATCCTGCTTGGTCAACTGCCCACTTAGCTATGTAAAACAAATACTAATTCTGTTAAATTACTGGTGCTAAGAAAATAATATAACCCCTTGACCCTAGATGAATCTATCATTTGACTCACACCCATAGAACCAGTCGGGAATGGAACAGACCCTCAGACATTAGTAGGTCTGAAGACCTTAACACAACTGACACCATAATGAAAATACCATTCAGGCCTTGGAACTGAGCATGTAGGCAGCAACACCTGCCAAAATGAGAACAAAGACCTCATTCATCAAAGTCCATAGTTCTGGGAAAGTCTATAAATGTACTAATCTTGCTTTTTGGCTTCTGTAGTTCTGGTTCTGGCTACTATTCTTGCTAACTGATATATGTCAACCCAGGATGTGGTTTTATGCTTAAAAGCTCATCCTTAGAAAGTCTCAGGAGTGCAGTGGGGTCTTGAACATCTAGTATAGTCACTGGCCTGCTGATAAAGGGTTTCTATTTGTTTAACCTATGTCCAAGTGGTCTTCTGTGGTGATTACCCCACAACACCCACTGAAACCAAGAAGTGCTGCCCACACACTCATGAGTGTGGGCCTACCCACCAGAACATGTCTTGTTGAGATGATAACATTGTACAGTACTTCTCCTCATCCTCTCGAATTCTTCTAATCCCCTCTTCAGCAATAGTCCCTGAAGCTTGGAGAACATTGATATAGATGCCCCATTTAGGGCAAAGTGCTCAACACTCACTTATTCTCAGTGTTTGAACTAGTTGTGAGTCTCTGTGTTAACCACTGCTCATTGCAAGAAAAAAAAATCCTGAACAGGAAATTAGCACTAGCCCTGGGATATAAACAAGTATTTAGAAGACATTTGGACAACATGAACATGTAGCAAAACAACAGTAGTAGATGTCCTTGTGGCCTATCACCTGCCCTACCCTAAGAAAATGCTAAAAATTATGACCTTCAGGACAGCCTTTAAGACTTTGGGAAAAAACTTTGAAAACATGAATTAAAGAATGTATAATTTCTCAACTATGCAAAATATAAGAATGCAATATGAATTATGAGTGGCTTCACAGACCTAAAAGAAAAAAGGCAGCTGCACTATGAGTCAGCTTGTCAGAGAAATATGAAGAATGGAGATAAAGAGATTTGGGGGTGCCAGGAAGTGGTGGCGCACGCCTTTAATCCCAGCAATTGGAAGGCAGAAACAGACAGATTTCTGAGTTTGAGGCCAGCCTGATCTACCAAGTGAGTTCCAGGACAGCCAGGGCTAGAGAAACCCTGTCTCAAAAAAATAAAGAGAGAGAGAGAGAGAGAGAGAGAGAGAAGGAGAGAGGCAGGCAGAGAGAGAGAGACAGAGAGAGACAGAGACAGAGAGAGACAGAGACAGATTGATTGATTTAGGAAGTGGGGATTGCAGGGCAAGATCCCATCCAGCTAAGTAGCTAAGTTTATTATTTCTGCTTACAAAAGCAGGCATATTCCTAAGTTCAAGATCAGCCTGGGACAGAGTGAATTTAGGTCTGGGTGTAGTGGGAATGATAAGCTCAGGACAGGATCCCACCCAGATAGCTTATTGTCTGTCCTTAACAAAGGCAGGCAGATCTCTGGATTAATTTGTTTTTTAAAAAGAAAAAATGTACTTGCCATCTTTTTCTAAGAATCAAGGATCTAAGGATATAAAATGCTGATTCATGTGATAATCAAAAGGTAAATGGTTGAACTGATGTGTAAATAAAAGACTCAACTTTGGTCTTCAAGAGAGAGCTACCCAGAGAGAACTTCTTGGAGAGCAAACACAGCTCTTTTAGAATTTTTCCAGGAAGATTTCTGACTTTGGTCAGAAAATTCAAGAATTTTTTTCTAGCAGCTTTTCTGACTTTGGTCAGAAAACCCATGACTTATCCAGAGAACTTATAGAATTTTTCTAGCAGGAGAGGTCTGTCTCAAGCAGACTACAGAGCCAACTGCTATCTACAGAGAGCTTTCTGGGTTGCCATCTCAAGCAAACTACAAGGCTGTCACCTTGTATTCATGATTGATTTTGAGAGTTATTTTTTTCAATGCTCCCCCACACCTCTTCTTCAGAACCCCCGATAAAGCTGAGGCTGGACATTGGTACTGAAAGATCCCCAAGAGAGGAAACCCTCACTCAAGTCGCAGGAGATCATGTCCACCCAATGACTCACGAGACACCTATCTTGATGCAACAGCAAGAGGTTTATTTTGGGAATCAGTACGCTGAGGCCAAGACTTGTAACCCACGCAGGGGCAGAGGAGTTCAACCCCCAGCTCAGGGAATGCAGAGTTTTTAAAGGAGAAAACCACAAACCAAGGGGAGTGAGGGGGAATACCAGTGGAAAGGACCAGCCCATTATTCAGTCAGTCATGTGGGGAACATGCTGTACATGTTTTTCTCAAGAATTTAATCTTGCTTAATCATCTACTTTGTGGTTAGCCAGTTTCCTGGAACCCAGAGCTTGTGACCAGCTGACCTGCATTCTTGGTTCTGCTCAGCCTGCTAGAGGTCTTAAAAACTTTCCATACCTTTCAGTACCCTAACAATCATGCCATTATTTCACCAGAGAGTCTATCTTGCCTGGAAGATTGATATTGTAGCGTTTTCTAAGATTGTGAAAGTTAGTGAGGAAGGAGGAAGATGCAGGTCAGTTCCAGTTGGATTTCTCTATACCCTATAATAAATGTGTGTCTTCAACAGTAGGATCTTACCATCTAAAGTGATATTAAAAACCAATAACACCCTGAGCCTGGTCTATTTGGCTGGGGCAGAAACTGAGCCAGTCTGCTTCAGTGGAGACACCTTATCCTGAGTCATCCTAGAGGAGCCACTGCACTCAGAGCAGAAGGTAAGAAACCTTGCCCACTACCCCACAGCCCAGAGTTACAACTGTGAGCCAGGGGTGCTCAGGAACCATCAGCCACACAAACCATGCCCCTCTGGAATACTACTTCTCTTCTGCCCAGCGCCTGGTCCTTTTGGCTGGGGCAGACACCTAGCTGGTCTGCTCCTGTGGAGACACCTTATCCTGAGCCATCCTAGAGGAGCTGCTGGACTCACAGCAGCAGGATTTCAGGATCCCAGAGGTGGCCTGAGTCCGAGGACTTCTTCCACCCAGGAGCTTAGGATCACAGGAACACAGAGACATCTGGACTCTGAGGATTTCTGACACAAGCAAGAAAACTGGAAAGACAGGCTCCAGTCAGACACAGTGACCACAGGTAACACTAGAGTTAACCAGATAGCGAAAGGCAAGTGCAAGAACACAAGCAACAGAAACCAAAGTTACTTGGTATCATCAGAACCCAGTTCTCCCACCATAGCAAGCCCTGGACACCTCATCAAACAAGAAAAACAGGATTCTGAATTAAAATCACTTCTCATGATGATGATAGAGGATTTTAAGAAGGACATAAGTAACTCCCTTAAAGAAGTACAGGAGAACACAGGTAAACAGGTAGAAGACCTTAAAGAGGAAACACAAAAATCCCTTGAAGAATGATAAGAAAACACAACCAAAGAGGTGAAAGAATTGAACAAAAACATCCAGGATCTAAAAATGGAAATAGAAACAATAAAGAAATCTCAAAGGGAGACTACCCTGGAGATAGAAAATGTAGGAAAGAGATCAGGAGTCATAGGCGCAAGCATCACCAACAGAATACAAGAGATAGAAGAGAGAATCGAATGTGCAGAAGATACCATGGAAAACATTGACACAACTGTCAAAGAAAATGCAAAATGCAAAAAGCTCCTAACCCAAAACAGCCAGGAAATCCAGGACACAATGAGAAGACCAAACCTAAGGATAATAGGTATAGATGAAAGTGAAGATTCCCAACTTAAAGGACCAGTAAATATCTTCAACAAAATTATAGAGGAAAATTTCCCTAATCTGAAGAATGAGATGCCCATAAACATACAAGAAGCCTACAGAACGCCAAACAGACTAGACCAGAAAAGAAATACCTCCCGTCACATAATAATCAAAACATCAAATGCACAAAACAAAGAAAAAATACTAAAAGCAGTAAGGGAAAAAGTCAAGTAACATATAAAGGCAGACCTATAAGACTTACACCAGACTTCTCACCAGAGACTATAAAACCAAGAAGAGCCTGGACTGATATCATACAGACCCTAAGGGAACACAAATGGCAGTGCAGACTACTATACCCAACAAAACACTCAGTCACTATAGATGGAGAAACCAAGCTATTCTATGACAAAACCAAATTTGCACAATATCTTTCCACAAACCCAGCACTTCAAAAGATAATGGATGGAAAATCCCAACACAAGGAAGGAAACTACTACCTAGAAAAAACAAGGAAGTAATCTTCCAACAACACCAAAAGAAGATAGCTACACAAACATAATTCCACCTCTAATACCAAAAATAATAGGAAGCAACAATCATTTTTCCTTAACATCAATGGACTCAATTCTCCAATAAAAAGACGCAGACTATCAGACTGGATACATAAACAGGACCCAGAATTTTGCTGCATAAAGGAAGCGCACCTCAATGACAAAGACAGACACTACCTCAAAATAAAAGGATGGAAAACAATTTTCCAAGCAAATGGTCCCAAGAAACAAGCAATGGTCCCAAATGGAGTAGCCATTCTAATATCAAATAAAATCGACTTTCAACCAAAAGTAATCAAAAAAGATAAGGAAGGACACTTCATACTCATCAAAAGAAAAATCTGCCAAGATGAACTCTCAATTCTGAACATCTATGCTCCAAATGCAAGGGCACCTACATACATAAAAGAAACTTTACTAAAGCTCAAAACACACATTGCACCTCACACAATAATAGTGGGGGGTTTTAACACCCCACTCTCTGCAATGGATAGATCATGGAAACAGAAACTAAACCGAGACACTTTGACATTAACAGAAGTTATGAACCAAATGGATTTAACAGATATCTATAGAACATTTCATCCTAAAACAAAAGAGTATGCCTTTTTCTCAGCACCTCATGGTACCTTCTCCAAAATAGACCATATAATTGGTCACAAAACAGGCCTCTACAGATACAAAAAGATTGAAATAATCCCTTGCATCCTATCAGATCACCACGGACTAAGACTGGTCTTTAATAATGACAAAACCAATGGGAAACCCACATGCATGTGGAAACTGAACAATGCTCTACTCAATGAGGACTTAGTCAAGGAAAAAATAAAGAAAGAAATTAAAGACTTTTTAGAATTTAATGAAAATAAGGAAACGTCATACCAAAATTTGTGGGACTCCATGAAAGCAGTGCTAAGAGGAAAACTCATAGCTCTAAGTGCCTACAAAAAGAAACTGGAGAGAGCATACACTAACAACTTGGCAACACACCTGAAAGCTCTAGAACAAAAAGAAGCAAATACACTCAGGAGGAGTAGAAGGCAAGAAATAATCAAACTCAGGGTTATAAAATCAACTCAAACAAATCAATAGCCTTCCTTTACATGAAAGATAAACAGGCTGAAAAAGAAATTAGGGAAATGACACCCATACAATAGTCACAAATAATATAAAATACCTTGGTGTGAATCTACCCAAGCAAGTAAAGATCTGTATGACAAGAACTTCAAGTCTCTGAAGAAAGAAATTGAAGAAGATCTCAGAAAATGAAAAGATCTCCCATGCTCATGGATCGGCAGAATTAATATAGTAAAAATGGCTATCTTGCCAAAAGCAATCTACAGATTCAATGCAATCTCCATTAAAATACCAACTCAATTCTTCACAGAGTTAGAAAAGGAAATTCTCAAATTTATTTGGAATAACAAAAACCCAGGATAGCGAAAACTATCCTCAACAATAAAAGAACTTCTGGAGGAGTCACCATCCCTGACCTCAAGCTGTACTACAGAGCAATAGTGATAAAAACTGCATGGTATTGGTACAGAGACAGGCATGAAAATCAGTGAAATAGAAATGAAGACCCAGAAATGAATCCACACATCTATGGTCATTTGATCTTTGACAAAGTAGCTAAAACCATCCAGTGGAAAAGGGACAGCATTTTCAACAAATGGTGCTGGTTCAACTGGAGGACAACATGTAGAAGAATGCAAATCGATTCATTCTTATCTCCTTGTACAAAGCTCAAGTCCAAGTGGATAAAGGAACTCCACATAAAACCATATACACTGAAAGTAATAGAAGAGAAGGTGGGGAAGACGCTCGAGTACCTAGGAACAAGGGAAAAGTTCCTGAACAGAACACCAATGGCTTATGCTCTAAGATCAAGAACTGACAAATGGGACTTCATTAAACTGCAAAGTTTCTGTAAGGCAAAGGACACTGTAAATAGGACAAAACGACAACCAACAGATTGGGAAAAGATCTTTACCAATCCCACATCCGATAAAGGACTAATATCCAATATATACAAAGAACTCAAGAAATTAGACACTAGACAACCAAATAACCCTGTTAAAAAATGGAGTATAGAGCTAAACAAAGGATTTTCAACTGAGGAAACTCGAATGGCCGAGAAGTACCTAAAGAAATGTTCAGCATCTTTAGTCATCAGGGAAATGCAAATCAAAACAACCCTGAGATTCCACCTCACACCAGTCAGAATGGCTAAGATCAAAAGCTCAGGTAATAGTAGATGCTGGCAAGGATGTGGAGAAATAGGAACACTCCTCCATTGTTGGTGGGATTGCAAGATGGTGCAACCACTCTGGAAAACAGTCTGGCGGTTCCTCAGAAAATTGGACACATCATTACCTGAGGACCCAGCTATACCACTCCTGGGCATATACACAGAAGATGCTCCAACATATAACAAGGACACATGCTCCACTATGTTCATAGCAGCCTTATTTATAATAGCCAGAAGCTGGAAAGAACCCAGATGTCCTTCAACAAAGGAATGGATACAAGAAATGTGGTACATTTACACGATGGAGTATTACTCAGCTATTAAAAACAATGAATTGGAGAGGTTCCTAGGTAAATGGATGGAACTAGAAATTATCATCCTGAGTGAAGTAAGCCAATCACAAAAGAACACACATGGTATTCACTCACTGATTATTGGATATTAGCCCAGAACCTTGAAATGCCCAAGATGCAACTCACAGGCCACATGAAGCTCATAAAAAAGGAAGACCAAGTGGGGGTGATTCAGTTCTTCTTAGAAGGAGCAACAAAATACTCAAGGGAGCAAATATGGAGACAAAGTGAGGGAAACTGAAGGAGAGGCCATTTGAAGACCTTTCCACCTGAGTATCCATCCCAAGTGCAGTCACCAAAGGTAGATGCTGATGTGGAAGTCAGGAAGTGCATGCTGATAAGGGCCTGATATGGATGTCTCCTCAGAGGCCTTCAAGAGTCTGACATATTCAGAGACAGATGATCACAACTAGCCATTGAACTGATCATGAGGTTCTCAATGGAGGAGTCAGAGTGAAGACCATTGGAGCTGAAAGGGTTTGTGGCCCCATGAGGAGAGCAACAATACCAACCAACCAGAGCTCCCAGGGTCTAAACCACCAGCCTGGGAGCACTTAGGGAGGGATCCATGGCTTCAGCTGTATACGTAAGAGCGGAGGGCCCTGCTGGGCATAGGTGGAAGAAGAGATCCTTGACCTCATGAAGGCTGGACGCCCCAGGGGGTGGGAATTTTGAGGGTGGGGAAGTGGGAGTCGGGGGGGGTGGTAGGTGGGGGTTACATCCATGGAGAAGAAGGAGGAGGGGTAAAGGGATGGGGGGTTCCCGGGTGGGTGGGGGATGGGGGAAGGGGATAACATATGAAATGTAAATAAAATATCCAATAAAAAAAAAACAATTAATTCGAGAAATTCTTAGCAAATGGTTGGAACTTTAAAATATCATCCTTAGTGAGGTAACCCAATCACAAAAGAACACACGTGGTATTCACTCACTGATTATTGGATTTTAGCCCAGAAGCTTAAAATACCCAAGATTCAACTCACAGACCACATAAAGCTCATGAAGAAGGAAGACCAAGTGGGGGTGCTTTGATCCTTCTTAGAAGGAGTAACAAAATACTCAAGGGAGCAAATATGGAGACAAAGTGTAGGACAGAAACTGAAGGAGGGGCCGTATGCAGACCATTCCTGGGTATCCAATCCATGTGCAGTCACCAAAGGTAGACGCTGATGTGGAAGGCAGGAAGTGCATGCTGACAGGAGCTTGACATAGCTGTCTCCTTAGAGGTCTGCCAGAGTCTGACATATTCAGAGACAGATGCTCACAGCTAACCATTGAACTGATCGTGGGGTTCCCAATGGAGGAGTTAGAGTGAAGGAGCTGAAAGGGTTTGTGACCCCCATGAGGAGAGCAACAATACCAACCAACCAGAGCCCCCAGGGTCTAAACCTCTAGCCTAGGAGCACTTAGGGAGGGACCCATGGCTCCAGCTATATATGCAAGGGAGGGTGGTCCTGTCAGGTATAGGTGGGAGAGGAGATCCTTGGTCCCATGAAGGCTGGAAGCCATGTGGGGGGGGGGGGAATTCGAAGGTGGGAAGGTGGGAGGGGTGGTAGGTGGGGTCACATCCTCATAGAAGCAGGAGGAGGGGGGATGGGGTAGGGGGTTCCTGGGTGAGAGGGGGGAAATGGGGTAAGGGGAGAGCATCTGAAATGTAAATATAATATCCAATAGAAATAATTTTTAAAAAATCAATAACAATGGCAATAACCTGTGTTGTTTGGAAGGCCTCTGACTTCCCTGACAAACTCAAGGCAGGTCTCCTATACCTGGTAGTGAGATTTTTATTTTAATAACCTATATCTCCTGGGAGAAGCATTGTATGACAAGTTTCTAAAGTCAGTTTTGCCTTGCTTAGAAAGGACAGAGGTGAAGCCTAGGAGACACATTCATCAGTGCTGCACAAAGACATGATTATCTCAGGTCCCTCCACTGGAGGCTACCCACCCACCCAGAGAACCGCCAGGCTTTCACTTTCTCTTTTCTGAATCACCCACATTGCAGAATACCAGTCATTGTGTGGTTAGATAACAGACTGTAAGGTGCCAATCAGAACCGAACTTCACGGGGAGAGAAAGAAAATCCAGATGATGACCACAGGGAACAAAAGAGGAGAGGGGGAAGTTCCTGCTGTATGAACACCCATCCTGCTACAGAGCCCATGTCTTCCATCAACAGTACAGACTCTGTAACTCCATAGGTCAGAAAGAAACAATGTTCAGTGTGTCTTCCCATCTAGCACCACAAACCCCTGCAAGATGAATTTGTTTCTAGGGACCCTTAAATTCTATCAAAATTCTGTAAACCTCTGATCTAGAAAATTTTATATTTACTATCCAGGCTATTTATCAGAGCGATATATTACTGAGTCTCCTAAGTGTCATCATTGGTACCCAGGGATAAGATCAGAACTAAACCTGGGCTGACAGGAATAGAAAGCTTAAGAACCACCATTTGTTGCTGATACTCATGCTTTGGCCTCTAAAATATAATTAAAAACGTCCTTGGTTTCTTATGAGCCTGGTATTGAACACTGAATTGCATTGTGTGAGGAGGGTGGGAAGTTGAATCCATGTTTGCCTTTTTCTCATTCCTCTAAGTCAGGAGGCTCAACTAGGATCCTACCCATTCCATATGAGATGTGATCCAAGGACTTAGAAACAATGAACCTTCAAAAGGCTTGAAGTGGTATTCATGGGCTCCTGTCAGATAGAGCCCTGTTGGTGCCTGTTAGCACACCTATGATTAGTTTGAAACTGCTCAAAAGTCAGCTTCAACTCAAAAAAAAAAAAAAAAAGTTGTGCCACAGCTGCCATCAGTATGCGGAAAATTGTCCCCCAACACCAAACCAATATGTTTAAGCAAAGACAACAAGAATGTAAGAAAATCATAGTCTCAAGACAAACACCCTTTCAGCTCTGCTCCAACCTGGTTACCATCACTCTGTGTCCTCAGCAGCTGACTCCCTGCACCCACTGTCCCTGCTGCTCTGCCTTAGATTTTCCAGAAAGAAACATGTGAGGTGAGCCACAGGAGGATTTGGCTTGTGTGACACGTACTTTGAATGCACAATCATTCCATGTAAAAGCAGAAGAGCCAGAAAAAATAAAGTCTGCCATCTGTCTTGCTGAAACAGTCATCTAAGAAGCTCGTTAGAGAACCTCTGTGCAGCTATGAATCAGCCTGGCTGATCTGAGCCATTACCAGTGAGAGTGATGTGCCAGAATCAAAAACCAGCTCTCAAATGAGGACAATACAGCCAAATAAATTACAGAACAGTCTAACATGCTGGGGACATGATGGTGCTGTCAGTTCATCCAAATGCTGTTGAATATCCCAGTAGCTATTAAAGATCTGTATCATCAATTTAGTCTTGGTTGACTTGACTCTGGTTGGGACTATGTGCTGGTTGTTTGCCCAGGCACAAACTCGTTTTAACCAAAATGAGTCTTAATCAGCTTGGCTGAGTAATAAGACAGCTAGAATCGACAGCCAGCATGCTGGCTTCTACAACAATTTATAGCTTAGAGGAGAACAGAACATTTTTGTTGTTGTTCTGCAATGAATTAATCCTTCTCCTACATTCCAGGATGTTCTTATTCAGTGTTGTGAGGATAGACTGGGACACCTTGAAATAGCCAGAACATAGGGTCAGCATTTTGTAATTTTTCTGTAAGACCTCAGTGACTTCTATCTGGGTGTCTTCGGAGGCTCTAAAGCTGGGAAGATGGCTTGCTTTGAAAACCTATCAAAACTAAGCATAATTAGATCCTGACCACTCAAATGTGTTGCTGTAACTTTTTCTCCTAAATAGTAATTATGATACACACACACACACACAAGAATTGATGGCATATCACTTGTCATATTTTTCCCCAATTCAGTAAGCCATGTAATCTCCAGAAGTCCTGACAGATACATCTTTGTGTTGACAAGAATACTGAGGCAGACATGGTGAGGAAGAAGAAACACCATCATTCATGAAGGCAGAGTGTGCAAGGCATAAGAACAGAATTCCTGTAGAAGCCTGCATGGTTGTATGAGGCCATAGCCCAGTTTTCAGGACCCAGATGCGAAGTACAGGAGCATGTGACTGTAACCCAGTACTCAGGAGGTAGACACAAAGTATTTTGACTGTGCTCACTCCACTTCCCCATTAACTCCTCCTAGATCACTCCCACCCCTTCGAACTTCACGCTTCCTTTTAAAATAGCCTTTCTCATGAAATCGGTGCTACACATAAATTCATAGGTGTGGGCCTAGGCTCACATGAACAATGAGCGTCAACTATGTAACTTAACAGAAAGTTCTCAGAACAAGAAACACAAACGGCTATTAAATACTTTTAAACCTGTTCAACATCCTTGATTATTAGGTAAATGCAAACTAAAATGACTCTAAGATTCTATCTCTACAGTTGAGAGAGGTCTTCCAGAGGACCTCATTTGATGGCCAGCTCACAGCCATCTGTGATTCCAGTCCCTCTTTTGGACTCTGTGGGCACAAAGAACACATATGGTACATACACATACATGTGTGAAAAGTACATGTATGCAAAAAAACTAAAAATAAATAAGTAAAAATAAAATAAAAATTCTATCTCGAGGTGTAGAGGGACAGCTGTAGCAAAGAACCCAGACTTGATTGCTGGCACCAACATGCCAGCTCAGGACTACCTGTAACTCTAGCTCTAGAGAATCAAACACCTTTTCCTGGCCCCCACAGGCATGAGGCACACAAACATTTTTAATTTTTGTAACTAAAAAAAAAGTTAAGATGTCATGTCACCCCCGTCAGAATGTTTATGATCCAGAATACAAAGGATAACAGATGTAACTGTGCTGAGGATAGCTACAGAAGGGGACACGTCTGAGTCTAGACTAATGCAGCCACTTTTCAAATCCATCTAGAGGCTTCCTTAGAAACTAGAAATAGAATTACCATGTGGCCCAGATGTCCCACTCCTGGGCATATATGACTTATCGCCAATGAAGACACACCTGCTCATGCATGTTCATTAACACCCTAGCCAATGGCCAGGAAATGGATCCAAACTGTCCATTAATTGACAATGGATATAGATTATGTGGTATACCTACTCTGACAAATAGATATAGAGTATGTGGTACACCTACTCAGGTGCCCATGACTAAATTATCAAGGAAAATAAAATAATAAAAACTGCAAGTAAAGAAAGGAACTGCACAGGACCATATTGAATGAAGTCACCCAGGATCAAAAATACTAATGTCAAGTACTCTCTATTCTATGTGGTTCTCAGCCTTGAGTCTTTTATGTTTATATGTTTAACTTGAAGCACACATAGAAGCCATTAGAAAACTGATCACAGAAGAATTTTGTTCTAAGAGCATAGAAAACATTTCAAAAGAATCATAACAGAAAATTTCCAAAAATTAGGCAAAAATCAATGCTAATCCACAGATAAGAGGCATTTGGAACACAAAACAAACAAGACCAGAATATAATGTCCCCATCTTATGTATAACTAAGACACTAAATATACAGAATAAAGAAAGTACAATGAAAGTGGAGAGAAATACTAAGCCCAGAGAAAGGCAGGCCTAGTAGAATAACAGAGGGTAGTTCAGATGGAACTTTAAAGATGAAAGGGCTTTGAATGATGCATTTCAAATTCTGAAACACTGCCAACTTAGACTCAAATCTCAGACAGACTCAAATCTGTCATAACTGAAGAAAAATAAAAACTTCCCATGATAAGTGGCGCACACCTTTAATCTAAGCACTTGGGACACAATGGCAGGCAGATCTTTATTGAGTTTGTGGCCTACCCAGGCTACATAGTGAGTTGTGAAACCCTGTCTCAAAATAAATAAATAAACAAAGAGACCAGCTGGCTTAGACTAAAGAAATTTACATCTGCAGAAGAGATCTGAAGAAACACTACACAATGAAAAGAAAAAAAAATAAATCTATGCACAAGACCATGGGAAAGAATGAATTATGCTAAAATAATAAGCGAAGACAGAAAAAAATACTTGAAAATCAACAAAATTACAGGAATCAGTACACGTCATTCAATGATAACTCTAAATATGAATACACAGACTAGTAGATTGGCTCAATAACCAGGAGCTGTCTACTTGTTGCCTCCATGAAGACTTCACCACAAAAGACGGATAGTCCCTCAGGTGGAAGGATGAGAAATTATATCCCAAAACAGAGGAGCTAGGAAAGCAGCAGTTGCTATTCTAATATTTGACAAAACAGACTTCAAAACAAAGCTAGTGAGAAGAAATAAAGAAAGCCACTGCACACTGATGAAGGGAAGTCTATCAGGAATACATTACAATCTTAAACATGTATACTCAAATACAATTGTACCTAATTTCATAAAACAAATACCTGTGAAGTCACAGGTTAAGCACAACACAGTAGTTAGTGGATAGCTTCAACACCCAATTCTCATCAATTGACAGATCATCCAAATATTTAAAAATATTTATTTTAAAAATAAATTGTGAAACATCTGAATTAAGTGGCATCATAATATAGGTTATTATCATAATTCATAAATAAAATGGACGTAATAGCCATCTACAGAATATTCCACCTAAACACTGCAGAATGCATGTTTTTCTCAACAGTACATAGAACTTTTCCAAGATGAGGCATATAACAGGACACAGGGAAAAAAGTTAATAGAATATGAAGTTGAAATAATTCCTGTGTTTTATCTGGAACACAACGGAGTGAAATCAACAGCAAGAGAAATCCTAGCACATACACAAATTCATGGCGATTGGACAACACCACTGAATGAAGCATGCATCCTGGGAGAAATCAGGAAGGAAACGCTGCACATGCCTAGAAACCAGTGAAAAGGAAAGCTGAGCATCCTGACAGCTGTGGGAGACAGTGGAAGCAGCTCAGAGAGAGACAGTCATGGCTGTCACAAACAGGAGTAGGGAGATCAGTAGACCAAGTAAATCATTAAGCTAAGACAGAAACTAAAGGAATTAGAAAAAAACAACAGCAAAGCAAAGATTTAGTGTAGCAAAAAGTTGGTTCTCTAAGAGGACTTTAAAAACTGACTAACAGTCTAACTAACCACAAGAAATTGTCTATGACCAACACTTTGATAGACCAGCACAATTTCTTAGAACATTCTAAATCTTATCCTTATACCAACAAGTGGATCTAAAGAAACCTCTACTTACAGCAAATAGAGACCATCACAGAAAACTATAAATGCATACAACATAGAGAGCAACAGACTGTGGGAAATCCAGAGTCAAGAGATACATGTACATCCCAGCTCCTGCATCTATGGTTCAGGAAACACAGGAAAAGAAATGGCAAAAAGAGTATAAGAGATAGAACACCAGGAAGTCTGCTGAGATACAGGCTTCCTAGAAATGGCTGCATAAAGAAGCACAGAACAATAGCAGTATAAATGGGCATGTTAGTATGAAAGGGGAAATTTTTGAGAAGTCATGATCCTGGACAAGGAGCTACAGGGCAACAAATGACTGCTAGTAGACAAAAAAAATAGCCTTTCCTAGGGATGAGTTCCCTTATTGGCTGTCCAGTTCAGAGTGGTCAGCCCTGAAACAGTACAAACCAACAACAAAAATGGGCTCAAAGGGTTGTATTTATATATTTCTGCGCATACACATGCACACACACATACATACATATACATACACACACACACATATAAATATATATATATATACACATACATACACACACACATATATATACATATATATATACACACATACATACATGCATACATACATAACAATAATAATCATTGAGAATGAGGTTGTGAGAAGGAAGTTAGAAGGGGATGGAGATAAAACAGACGAGGAGTGACATAATTCTTTTTCAATTTAAAACCTATTAAAAATAAAAATTTAAAAACTATTATTTGCCATGATCAAATTAGATTTATTCTAGAGATATGGAGATAGTTCAATATGCATAAATCGATAAATGCTGTAATTACCAAAATCATCTGGACATCTTGATAAATTCATAAAAAGCTTTTGACAAAACCCAACATCCTTTCATGTTAAAAGCCCTGAAGAAAAATGGAGTAAATGTAACAAATCTCAACATAACAAAGGCCATTTATAACGAATCAATAGCTAATATATTAAATGAAGAAAGACACAAAACATTCTGACGAAAATCAGGAAAAAGACAAAAGTGTTCATTATCTCCATTCCTATTCGATATGTACTAGAGATCTTAGAGCATTAGGAGAGAAAAGAGGGGGAGGGAAAATAGAGATACAAGCAGGAAAGGAGGAAGATGAAGTAGCTCTGTGCGTGCGTGCGTGCGTGCGTGCGTGCGTGCGTGCGTGCGTGCGTGTGTCCCTAAAGACTCTGCCAGAAAATTCTTAGAGCTGATAAGCACTTTCAGCAAAGGAGAAAGCTACAAAATTAACATTTAAAAATCAGCCGGGCAGTGGTGGCGCACGTCTTTAATCCCAGCCCTTGGGAGGCAGAGGCAGGCAGATTTCTGAGTTCGAGGCCAGCCTGGTCTACAGAGTGAGTTCCAGGACAGCCAGGGCTACACAGAGAAACCCTGTCTCGAAAAAAACAAAATCAGTAACCTTTTAACCTAGCAATGACAAACACACTAAAAAAGATCTCAGAGAGATAATTCCATCCACAATAATTTCAAAAACAAAAAGCTAAATACCCGAGAATAAATTTAGCCAAGGATTCAAAGACCTCTACAATGAAAAGTTTGAAACACTAAAGAAAAAAATTGAGGAAAACACTTGCTAGTTAGGCTCCCCATACCCGGGGACTGTGAAAATCAATACTTGCAGATTCAATGAGATCCCAATCAAAAACAGAGATGGGGACAGAGATGGGGCTCAGCCATGAGAGCACGTCTCTCAGAGGACCCAGATTCAATCCCAGCACCTACATGATGCCTCTCAACCATCTGTAACCGCAGTTCACAGAGATCTGGTACCTTCTCCTCAAGTCCATGGGTACCAGGCATGTACACTGTATACACACATATACACATCCAGGCAAAACACTCATACACATAAAATAAAAATAAATAAATCTTTTTTAAGAAGAGTATGGTTGAGGATATTTTATTCCTAATTTCAAATTACACTACTGGCCCACACTACTAACAACAGCATGTACTGGCACAAAAACAGACAAATCAATGCCATAAAGTAAAGAGCCCAGGGACAAGGCCATGCAAACCCAGCCATCTGGATTTGACAAAAACACTGGAGAAACTGAACGTCTACATGTAGAAAAATAAAAAATAACATCTTACCTCTAACTGTACACAAAAATCAGTTCCAAGTGGATCAAGGCCTCGACATGAGCTTTGAAACTTCCAGAGGAAAAGGTAGAGGGTATATTCCAGGACATCGGTGTATGTGAGGACTTTGTGAACAGGATCCCAGTCGCTCAGGAAATATGACCAATAATTGACAATGAGACTATGAAATCAAAAGACTTTTGTGGAGCAAATGGTACTTGTCCAGGGAAGCACCTTAAGAATGGGAGGAAAACCTTTGCTGGTTATTCATCCGACAGGGTTAATATCTAGGCTACACAAAAGACTGGAGAAATAAATCATCAAGAAACCAAACAATTCAACCAAAAATGGGCCGTGGAACTGAAGGTTCTCAAAAGAAGCAACATGTGACTGGTGAACATCCATAGCCATCAAGGAAATATACATTAGAACTACTTCGAGATTCTCTCTCATCCCAGTCAGAACAGCTATCAGCAAGCAATCAGATACAAGCAAGACTGGCAAGCATCTGGGGAGAGGGGAACCCCTATCCACTGTTGTTGGTGTGTGCTCCACAGCCACTGTGGAAATCAGTGTGGAAGTTTTCCTGAAAGCTGAAAACAGGCCTACTATATAGCCCAGATATTTCACTCTTGAACACATACCCAAAGGACTGTCTATTAGCACAAAGACGTTTGCACATCTATGTTCATAGGCGTTCTAGTCACAATAGCTAGGGAATAGAAACAGCCTAGATGTCCCTCAACAGGCAAAGGACAAGGAAGACAAGGTACATGTAAAGAAAAATGAGAGTGAAACTTGGAGGTAAACTGGTAGGACTGGGAAAACTGGCAGCCAAGAAACAAACGCCACATCTTCTCTCATATGTGGATCATAGTTTTCAGCATTTAGATTTGATTGTCTAGCTTGGAGAATCTGTATAAGCCAGAAAGCCAGGACCCATGAGAGAGGAGAGGAAAGGGACCTTAGTGGGAAGAGGGAATAGCAGATCACATGAGACTGGAAAGTGGAAGGGGAACATAGGTTAAAGGTTGAAGCAGGGAACAGAGACCATGCAGGAGAGGAAGGAATGGGGGGTAGATTAATGAAAACTAACATTGTATAAAAAAAAAAGATTTATGGAAATTCCCTACCTTACAAACTAACTTACAATTTATTTGTAAAAGGAAAAGGAAGTTTGAATATAGGTGCCCTGCCCAGGTGACAATGCTGCTGTCAGAAGACATGGGTTATTGAGGGAATATCTCAGTGTCAGGCATGGGACACTGTGGGACCATAATGGCTCCATTGTGGAAGAAGTGTTGAGGGAGCTTCAACCCTGGATACCTCAAACATGAGGACAGCAGAAGTTGGCTACCTCCCCACTCCCAATCTGGTACCTTAAAGCCATCTCCCCCACTATCAACCCTGGTAATAATTTATCACCCTGACAGTTACCAGGCTGCACTCCTTGTCTGACCTTATAAGCTTATAAGCTTCACACATGCGCGCGCACACACACACACACACACCCTAGATCCCTGGATATGTAAATGAAGCATCTTCCAACACCCCTGTCCTAGCCAATGATACATTGTTACATAAACCTTGCCCCAGAGACCTCGGCCATGTCCCCAGGAGCAAAAATACCCTCCACTCCCAACCCCAATAAATGAATCAGTTCTCCGAAGCTGTTTCCGGGTATGTTCGGTACCGCGAACTCATCACAGTTCGAGATCCTTCACTCCACCCACCAAGGCCAGTTAAGCTTTCCTCCCTCCAGTCCAGCTAAGTGCACAACAGGCCTGGGTACCCTAAGGGGGAAGAGGACATGGGGCAGCAGTACACTTACCTACCAAGTTGTTTATCAGGGATGCCCGAGGGGAACCTCAAAACACCACAGGCTATTGCTTTTAGTTGCCAATCATAAGTAGATATTAAAACACTGTTTCTAAATACACCACATATTTGGTACAGGACAGAAACCAAGCTGGAACTGGTCAGAAATCTTCTTCCCTGCTGGCTAGCTATAGTGCCCGAGGCTGCTATATAGACCACAAGGAGAAAAGATTTCAATCCCTTTTCCTAGTGAACTAGTTTGAATGAAAACTGCCCCTGTAAACTCATATAGGGGGTATTTGAATGCTTAGTCATCAGGAAGTGACACTTCATGGGAAGGATTAGGAGGTGTGGCCTTGTGGGAAGAAGTGTGTTACCGGGAGTGGGCTTTGAGGTTTCAAATCCACATCAGTTCCAGTGGCTTTTTCTCTTTTTGCTGCCTGAAAATCCAAATGTAGAACTCTCTGCTTCTTCTCCAGTCCCATATTTGTGTGGGTGCAGCCATTCTTCCACCATGATTAACAACTGACTAAAGCTCTAAAACTATAAGTAAGGCCCAGTATAATGCTCAATATAATGCTTTCCTTTATCAGAGTTGCTGTGGTCATGGTGTCTTCGAATAGCAATGGAACACAGACAAAGAACACAATACTAACCTGCCTGGAGGGATATGCCCACTGCTACAACAGTAAAGTGGCTATCATGGAGGTGACCAACTGCTTTCTGGTTGGATTGAGGCCTGCTCCACAGGAAGGAATTCATGCCTGGTACTAAAAACCTTGTCAAAAGCCTATAGCTGAGAGGCAATAGGCCCTAAGGGGACCTGCTACTGATGTTCAGCTAAATGTTCTGTCATCAAACTGTCTTCTAACGTTTTTTGTTAATGCCTATAGGTTAGTACTGTTCTCAGTCTTACATAGAGGACTCCTTTTTTGCAATGGGAAGCAGTTGATTCAGAGACTCCTAGCAACATACTGAAAGTGTCTGCTTAAATGTATCTGTACCAGTGCCTTTCAAGGTTTAGGAAACGTGGAGCGAGAGGAGAACAAAAGTGTGCGATACGACACCTGTGACGTAATTTCTCACCTACATCCCTCTGGATTTGGAGGGGGTTGTTGTCTTCTTTGCTAATTGTATTTAGAACAAAGATGACATCTCACTGTCATTTTGACTCCTTCTTCCTGACAGTCAGCGATGGTGACCACTGTTTCATACACTTTCCCTCCATTTGTGTATCTTCCCTTGAGAAGAATCTCTGCAGAGCATTACCACTTTTAAAATTAGATGCTGTTCATGATTGTTATTGAAATTGTTGTTGAATCAAGTGTCTCATATACATGGATATTAATCACTTGTTTAGGGGAATAGTTTGACCATATTTTTTCCTCTTCTAGTATACTAAGTGGCCCAAACTCTATTTTTCCTTTGATGTATGGAAATATTTTAGTTTGGTGCAAGCTTGTCTGTGTTTTCGATTTTCTTTTTCAGGGCACATTTTTTAAATAAAAATCTTTGCCAAGATTAATGTTCTGAAGTATTTTCCATATGTTTTCTTTAGTAGTTTTATGTATCTCTTTGTATGGTGAGAGACAGTAATTTAGTCTTTAACACACATTCTGTGTGTACGTGTGCATGTGTGCATGTGAGTGTGCATGTGTGTGTGTGTGTATTCTCTCTAAAACCTGGTGGGATCTAGAGAATTAGCTCAGCCTGTTAGGCCCATGTCAAGTACCTATCCCCACTAAGCCATCTTACCAACCCAATTTAGTCTTAATCTTTATATGTCTTCCCATTTTTATCTCTATTTCCTAAAGATACTATGCTCTTTCTGATGTGTATTCTTAGTACATATGTCGAAAATCATCTGGCAGTACACATGTGGACTTGCATGTGTTTTCATTTCAGTTCTGATCTCTGTCCTTTTTTTAATGATTTATGTATTTTTATTATATTGCATTGGTGTTTGGCCTAGCCTGCATGTATATCTGTATGAGGGTGTTAGATCCTCTGGAACTGGGGTTACATACGATTCTGACCTGCCATGTGGGTGCTGAGAATTGAACCTGCGTCTTCTGGAAGAACCGCCAGTCATCTCCCCAACTCTAGCTCTGATCTATGTGTCTTTTTAATGTCTTTTCCATTTTTTAATAGGGTAATTTGGTTGTCTGGAGTCTAATTTCTTGAGTTCTTTGTATATATTGGATATTAGCCCTCTATCAGATGAAGGATTGGTAAAGATCTTTTCCCAATTTGTTGGTTGTCGTTTTGTCCTATTGACAGTGTCCTTTGCCTTACAGAAACTTTGCAATTTTATGAAGTCCCATTTGTCAATTCTCGATCTTAGAGCATATGCCATTGGAGTTCTCTTCAGGAACTTTTACCCTATTAAAAAATGGGGTATAGAGCTTAACAAAGAATTTTCAACGGAAGAAACTCGAATGGCCGAGAAGCATCTAAAGAAATGTTCAGCATCCTTAGTCGTCAGGGAAATGCAAATCAAAACAACCCTGAGATTCCATCTCACACCAGTCAGAATGGCTAAGATTAAAAACTCAGGTGATAGTAGATGCTGGTGAGGGTGTGGAGAAAGAGGAACACTCCTCCATTGTTGGTGGGACTGCAAGATGGTGCAACCACTTTGGAAATCAGTCTGGCGGTTCCTCAGAAAATTGGACATAGCATTACCCGAGGATCCAGCTATACCACTCCTAGGCATATACCCAGAAGATGCTCGAACATATAATAAGGACATATGCTCAACTATGTTCAAAGCAGCCTTATTTATAATAGCCAGGAGCTGGAAAGAACCCAGATGTCCTTCAACTGAGGAATGGATTCAAAAAATGTGGTATATTTACACAATGGAGTATTACTCAGCTATTAAAAACAATGAATTCGAGAGGTTCCTAGGTAAATGGATGGAACTAGAAATTATCATCCTGAGTGAGGTAAGCCAATCACAAAAGAACACACATGGTATTCACTCACTGATTATTGGATATTAGCCTAGAACCTTGAAATGCCCAAGATGCAACTCACAGGCCACATGAAGCTCATAAAGAAGGAAGACCAAGTGAGGGTGATTCGGTCCTTCTTAGAAGGAGCAACAAAATACTCAAGGGAGCAAATATGGAGACAAAGTGAGGGACAGAAACTGAAGGAGGGGCCGTCTCAAGACCACTCCACCTGAGTATCTATCCCATGTGCAATCACCAAAGGTAGATGCTGATGTGGAAGACAGGAAGTGCATGCTGATAAGAGCCTGATATGGATATCTCCTCAGAGGCCTTCAAGAGTCAGACATATTCAGAGGCAGATGCTCACAACTAGCCATTGAACTGATCATGGGGTTCTCAACAGAGGAGTTAGAGTGAAGATTGAAGGAGCTGAAAGGATTTACGGCACCATGAGGAGAGCAACAATACCAACCAACCACAGCTCCCAGGGTCTAAACCACCAGCCTGGGAGCACTTAGGGGGGGATCCAGGGCTTCAGCTGAATATATAAAAGTGGAGGGCCCTGCTGGGCATAGGTGGAAGAAGAGAACCTTGACCTCATGAAGGCTGGATGCCCCAGGGGGTGGGAATTTTGAGGGTGGGGAGGTGGGAGTGGGGGGGGGTAGATAGAGGTTACATCCACAGAGAAGAAGGAGGAGGGGCGAGGGGATTGGGGGTTCCGAGGGGGTGGTGGGGGATGGGGTAAGGGGACAACATAGGAAATGTAAATAAATCATCAATAAAAAAAAAAAAAAGATACCAAGTTTAATGTCTTTTCCATGCTGTTTCCCCATGTTCTCCACTTGCTGGTTCACACAGCAGTCCTTTGATAAAGCAGTAAAATCACTGTGGGCAAAGTGCCTATAGAAATGGCACAGAACCTCTCTGAGAAACCCACAAGCTGATAGAAAGAGCATGTGTTAAGGAATGAGAGCTCACCACAGGCAGTGTTGGGATGACAGAACCAAGAAAATGATTTCATCAAAGTCCAACTTGGCAAGCCAGTAAGTTTATCTGAGTTGTTTGCAGGAGCCTAGATGACTCAAAGGCAGATGCACCACTAAAAGACACACCAGAGCCTTGGGGATGATCCTCAAAATCAGCACCCTGAAGCTCCCTGTGTGACATGCAGGCAGCTTGACAGGTTTAAAGGTCACCTCTCTAGCAGTCCTTAATGCTTATATAAGCTTGGGGTGCGCCTTGTGGACCTTTCAAATTGCAGGAACTTCTTAAGTCTTAGGAGTTATTCATGAGCCTGGTAATTTGGTTTACTTTCTGAACTTTAACAAGCCTCCTTCAAGAAGCAGATCCATAATGGGATGTTTCATTTCAGAGGAAACTACTCCAGGACACAGGAAGAGCAAAACAGAACAAATCAGTGGCTGCCAGAAGCCAGGAGGAGGACAGGGAACTACCTGTCAAGGGGCATTGGGATGTTTGATTTGGGTACATTAAAGCCAATTAAACTCTGTGGTTAGGAGGGATAGAGTTTTGATTTACATATATTATATCTCAATATATATGAGTTTTAAATGTATGACTAATGTAAAGGCTTTACATCATATGAAATGTATGGGTTTTATATACTCTCTACGTCAAGAAAAAATTCCAACATTACAGAATATTTTGACACATCTCTATATCAAAACTGATAGAGTTCTCTCAAAGCAGTGGTTAGTTTCTTTTCTACTTTAGAAAAGAAAAGAAAAAAATGAAAGCTACATTTCCATAGCTTAAGAAGAGAGGAAAGTTAAAAGTCCCCCCCCTCAGAAAGAAAATGATCTACATGTCTGTGTGCTGAAGTTTCCAGGGAAACAATCTCATTTATGCAGAAGATTCTATGCAGCCTGTTGATTGGTTGGAGCTACAGAAAGTTGATTGTTGCAGATTCACAGCAAAAATTATTTGGGGCTATCTTGTAATTTTTCATTTGTGTATGTGTGTGTGATTGTGTGTGTGTGTGTCTGTGTGTGTGTGTGTGTGTGTCTATGTCTGTGTGTATCTCTGTGTATGTGTATTTGTGTATGTGTTGGTGTGAATGTATGCCACATGTACAGAGCCCAGAAAAGGGCCCTTGATTCTCTGGAGCTGGAGTTATAAACAGATGGGTCTCTTGATGTGAATGCTAGGAACTGAACTTGGGTCCTTTGCAAGAATGAGAATCACTCTTAACTATCTCTCCAGCCCTGTGATGGAGATATTGAATAAAAATGGCCTCCAGAAGCTCATATATTTGAATGCTTTGTCACTCGGGAGTGTCAATACTTGACAGGGATTAAGAAGTATGGCCTTCTGACATGGACTAGGAAATGGGCTGCTTGGCACAAATATGATATTGGCCCAGGACAAGGAAGTGGGCTTCAGGCAGGAATCTGACATTAGGCTAGAACAAAGAAGTAATCAGGCAGGAATCTAAATTTTAGACTAGAACATAAAAGTAATTTCAGGCAGGAATCTAAATATTAGGCTAGAACAAAGAAGTAATTTCAGACAGGAATCTAAATTTTAGGCTAGAACAAGGAAGTAGGCTTCAGACATGAAAATAACTTTGGGCTAGGACAGGGAAGTTGGCTCAGATATTTTTGTCATCCTGATAAGCGCTTAGAAACAGTGATCATGGGAGTGATCACAGAATTTTGTTTATTGCCTTGCTTGTTCTTTGACTATTTGTGTTTATTGTCTTGCTTGTTTCTTGACTATTTGCATCTATTGTATTGCTAGTTCCTCAACCTAGAACTGACCTTAATACTTGCATGTAATTAAAATGGTATAAAAGCAAAAAGGAGAAGGGGGATGAGATAGGGGTTTTTAGGGAGGGGAAATGGGGAAAGGAGATGATATCTAAAATGTAAATAAATAAACTATCCAATAAAATTTTTTTAAAAAGCTAAAAAAAAAAAAAGAAGAAGAAGTATGGCCTTGATGAAGGAAGTGTGTAACTAGGGATCGGCTCTGGGGTTTCAAATACTCAAGTCAGGCCCAATCTCTCTGTCTTTCTCTGTGTCTCCATCTCTGACTCAGTCCCCCACCCCTCTCTCGCTCATCCTGCTGCCTGTGAATTCAGTAGTAGAACTCTCAGCTACCTCTCCAGCAACGATGTCTGCCTATGTGCTGCCATACTTCCTGCTATGGCAATTAAGGACTAAACCTCTGAAACTGTAAGCCAGCCCCAGCTAATTGTTTTCCTTTATAGGAGTTGCTGTCTTCATGATCTCTCCTCAGCAATACAACCCTGACTAAGACAGCCCTCGTCTTGGGCTATCTTTAGTCCCCTTCGATGGTTATTCATTGCTCACCCCTCTGTTTAATCTAATACCCATTTGACAATCAAGAAAAACTTTGAGAAAGTGTTCTTAACACACTGCTAACTTCCAACAACCCAAAAGCTGAGACAGTCATCAGATAGCATCTAAAACCTATAGCTTAAATCCTATCCCCATTACCTGATGTCTTCACCAGTGTTCTTGGTAAATGCTTTGTTTATGACTTTCTTTTACCCTGTGACTATCAAACATTCATAGACACGTCCACAGCGGACATGTCAGTCAGAGCAGTGAAATTCTGTGTTGCTGGGTCATGGTCATTCATATTTGGCTCACACCGATCTCTGATTCTCACTGGACTGAGAGCTGTTTTATATCTATGCAATGGAAATGAAAATATATGAAACCTGAGATAAGCTGGATGCTTAGAAAATTAGTAAAGTGCATGATATGTTCCAATTAACAGAAGAGAAGGGAGTAAATTGACAAATTGATTAAAATAGTATAATGTGGGTGAAGAAACCCTCTGGCGGTGAGTAGAGTGGCTGCTTTAAAGGAGGGTGTTTCTGTCTCTGGAGCATCAGTTACCAGCAGTATTCTGTGAATAGCTACTAAAGTACAAAATGATAAATTGAGTTGTCTCAAAAATACAGCCTGTATCTTGACCAGTGAAAGAATGAAAGAGAGTTGTAAAAATCTTATGATTTCAAAACAAATGGTACTAATGGAGCCAAGAGAGTGTTTGACGGTTCCAGCATGGATCTCAGTTTGGTTTTATGAGGTAAATGTAATTTAATCATAAACTTAAATGAATCAATGAAAGACAAACAGACAGACAAAATCAAAGAAAGAGAACTAAATCTCATTTTGAACTTAAGTCCAAAGGTTCAAAATAAAATCCAGGATATAATGTATGAGCTTAGGGAACAAATGCCAGAGTATATCCTGGAGGGCTAAGCCAGTGAATCATTGTGGCGAGCACACCACAGACTCAACACAACAGACTCAACACAACAGGCTCAACACAATGTGCCAAGCTTGAGACTATGAAACCACCAGACTCAGCATCAGGGAGCTTATGTCCTAATGGAGGAAATGCAATTCTACTGTAAAGAATGGCCTGTGAAATGAGGTGGAGCAGAGACTGAGGGAATGGCCGACCAATAACTAGCCTAACCTGAGACCTATCTCATGGGCAAGCACCGGTCCCTAGCACTAGTAATGATACTCTGTTATGCTTGCAGACAGGAGCAAGTTGTCCTCTGAGAGACTCCACCCAGCAGCTGACTCAGAGAGATACACCACAGCCAAACAGTGGATGGAGCTTGTGGACTCTTGTGGAAGAATAGAAGGAAGGAATGTGGGTCCTGAAGGAGATAGGAACTCCACAGGAAGACCAACAGAGTCAACTAACCTGGACCTTTGGGACTCTCAGAGTCTGAACCACCAACCAAAGAACATATGCCAGGTGGACCTGAGCCTCCCTACATGTATGTAGCAGATGTGCAGCTTAGTCTTCATGTGGATCCCAAATAACTGGAGCGGGGGCTGTCCCAAAAGCTGTTGCCTGTACATATTCTTCTAGCTGGGCTGCCTTATCTGTCCTCAGTGGGAGAGGAAGTGCCTAGCCTTGCAGAGACTTGGAGTGCCAGGATCAGAGGATACCCAGAGGGGTCCTTCTAGCAGAATTGTTCTCCAATTAATTTAAGTATTAATATAACAAGAAGCAAGTGCTTTGATAGGAAAAAAGAAACTAAGAGTTTCAGAGACAGAGACAAGGACAGGATTAGAGGAGAAGGAGGAGGAAGATGAGAAAAGATGGATGGAGAAGAGGACGAACCTTATCCACGTGGCTTTATATATCTACAGGTAGCTATGAATATCATAAAAAGGTAAAATAATTGGGATAAGTTCTCTAAGCTAGGTGGGCAACTTGTATCATTCTGAATCTATTATGAAGATGTCTCGTGAATTGAGAATTTATTGATATATAAAACTGACTGATAATTACAAGCTTCTAGAGTTTTGATTTCCTGGGTTATGGGGATTTGTGACAGCTAGCCACATGGGGTGAAATGGCTGAGAAGGTATAATTGGCTTTGAGGCAGGTGAACCAGAGCTGGTGGATCAGGTAAGGAGGAGAGGAGAAGAAATTGACAAAGGGAATATTGGGAGAGACAGCTAGAATTGAGAGGCATTCGTAGGATGGCATTTGGAACCCTAGTATAATAGAAACTTCTTAAACATATGAAGATAATCCCAGTTAAGTCTCCAGATAACGGGAGAGAGTATAGGTTTATATTTTTAAATAAGAATTCTTGAATGATTGAATATCCCTTCTAGCCTACCATCTATAAAAGGTAGTGGAGAGGAAAGGTTAGTAGAGCAAAAGATGATGTAGACCTGTTTATAAATATTTCTTTGGAGTAAATCCAATCTTTCAGGATATCAGCAATTCAGTTCACATGAATTCAGCAGTGGCAGCTCAATCTATTTGAAAACACCATTCATGAATCTGTAACAGCAGGACTTGCAAATATCCTTCATAAATCAACAATGTCAGGTTGTTCCAGAAGAAACTGCAAGGCTCTGTCAGTCCTCTGTAGTCTGTAGAAGTGGCAAGAAGCCTCCAGAACATCACCAGAAGTTTGGTGAGTTTCTCTCTATGAATTCAGAACAAATGATGACCAACAAAAAAAATGGCAAGGCATGCTAATACCACTCAGCATCAGCAAAGCCCAACAATGACCAGGAGAGAATGGCAAGGTGTACCAACACTATCTAGCATCGTACACTGTCCACTGGGCTAAATTATATCCTTTCCAAACATTATGTGTTCTCACAAGCATCTGCTCTAGCAAAACATCACATACCCTTTAATCAGGCTGCCTCCAGGAAAACACCACATGTCTGCTTCAGCAAAACAATCCACTCACAATACAGTTTCCAGAAAAACATCACAGGAAACAACTGAGTCTCCAAAGAAACCAGAAATTTCCACTTCAGGAGACAGAGTTTCAACTACACATGAGCATGTTTTTCCTCCTAGTCCCAATATCCCAGCATAACAACTCTGAGTCAAAATATATTTACAAACACCTTGGCCACGCGTTTTGGCTTGTTCTCCAACTAGCTTGTAGCTTAATATCCCATTTATTGTAATCTAAGGTCTGCCACATGGCTGGTTACTTCTGCCTAGCTCCCATGCTTCCGTCCTCCTTTGTGTTCCTGGGCTGAGTCTTCTGCCTTGTTTATCCTAGAATCCGTTCTCCCTACTGGATGTCTCACCTTCTATTCTACTCTTTCCTATAGGTCATAGGTTTTGTTTTTATTGACAAGCGATGCATCTATGCAATACATACGATATTCTATCTACATTCAACTGACCATCTCTTGTCATCAAGTAAAACTTCCAGTACCAGGACTGAGTTATAACCAATTGAGTTGATGGCCAAAGTGCTCCCATGGAAATCCTCACGCAATCCAGGCTGTTGCCAAGACAACGAGTCATTCTCCATAACATCAAGGCCCCATTGCTGAAGACAACACCAATACAACTCATTGAGTATAAAGAGAGAAAGCTGGTGACTACATAGAACCTTCTTCACCCCCGTGTTCTCGTGGTTTTGGTAAGGGAAAGTACTCTATAGGCTACCAAAATAGAAATGTAAGCACCAATCCAGCCATAAAACCTTGATTTTTAATGCTATCTTGCCTGCAAAAATATGCTAGGGCACTGGTGGCACAACACTTGTGGGAACAACCAAACAATATCTATTTTGACTTAACCCCACTCCATGAAATACAACCCATACTTGGACACTGCTTGGGTGACTAGGAACCAGAGACTAGATATTCCAGGCCCCTATGATAAAAACAAATATTACTGGTCAAAGAAAAAGGAAAGAAAGAAAGAAAGAAAGAAAGAAAGAAAGAAAGAAAGAAAGA
>NW_021621338.1:11659585-11674302 GCF_004785775.1 Grammomys surdaster | reverse complement strand
GGGAGGGAGGGAGGGGGGAGAGAGGGAGGGAGGGAGGGAGGGAGGGAGGGAAAAGAGAAAGAATGAAAGAATAAAGTTATTCCTAATGATATTCTGCTATACTCGTAGATCAATACTTTATTCAGCCATCATTAGAGAAGGTTCTGCTTACACCAGATGGGAATAAATACAGAGACCGATAGCCAGACTTTACACATAGAGAGTAAGACCTGGAATACTCAGCTCTAAATGGGATGTCTCCATCAATTCCCTCCCTTCAGAGCTCAAGGAGCCCTGCAGAAGAGAAGGCAGAAAGAGTACAGGAGCAGATGGGATGGAAGACACCAGGAAAACAAGACCCTCTAAATCAACTGAGGAAATATGATCCCACAGAACTCAAGTAGCACACACAGACTGATATGGGTCTGCACTAGGTCCTCCAAGTATATATATTATAGCTTTCAATGTAGTGTTGTTATGGGAGTCCTGAATGTGTGAATGAGTGGGTCTCTGATTCTTATGCCTTCTCTTGGGGCTCTTTTCCTTCTGATGGTTTGCCTGGTCCAACTTTTTGTGATAGTTTTTGTTTTATTTTACTATATTTTATTTTGTTATGTCTTGTTGATATCTCTTAGAAGCCTGTTCGTTTCTAGTGAGAGAAAGAAAGAGAGTGAATCTGGATGGAAGGGGAGGTGAGAAGGACCTGGTAGGATTAGAGGGAGGGAAAACTGTAATCAGGATATATTATATGAGAAAGAAACTATGTTTAATTAAAGAGGGGAAAGTATATAGTATATACTTATATAAATACAATATTAAATTTTTTTAAAAAACAAATGAAAATTCACTAATATGTAATACAATCAGAATATATTAACTTTTTAGGAGGAAGGAGAAGGACTTTCAATAGGGGTTCCCTGTATTGATGCTGTTCTGAAAAGACATGAGCTCTTAAACAAAAATCTCAGTATCTGGTGTTAGGTACTTCCCTGTAAAGTTTGGATGCTCCAGAGACACCCAAAACAACACAAGCCATTACTATTGATCTTAGTTTTCCACATAACTAAATGGTAAGACCCTATTGCTGAAGATATCACACGCTTCAAATTGTAAATCATAGAGAACTGAAACTGAAATTAATCAGGACACTTCCTCCTTGCTGGCTGGCTTTCATAATGTCAGAGGGCACTATAAACACCATTGAGGAAGGAAAGCCATCAACAGTTTTACCGAGCTTTGAAGCCTTCATATGATAGCACCAGCCTTCCAGGCACATCTTGCTCACTGGTACAATAGTGATATGACTGTTGGGGTAGACAGCTACTTTCCAGTTGGTTGGCTTTGGGGCCTGCTATAAAAGAAGGAATTCAGAAATAGTACCGTAAAGCTAGTCAAAAACTAAGGGATAGAGAGTTCATAGGCCCTCGGTCTGAGAAAGAGGGGAAAGTTAGAGGTGAATATTACCAAGATATAATACATATATTTGAGGGTCTCTGCAATCACCAGGGCCAGCAGAGTAACAATCCACATGAGACAAAAAGGGAATCCAGTTCAACATGAGTCTAACCCTGGGCAATTAATTTTAGGCATATTTAAGTACAAAACAATTATGGAAAGAAGTTTACTGGTATCAGTTAACTCAATCCCGTGTGTACAGTGAAGTTTAAGGCATGACTACATTGAAACTATTTGAAAAGTGCATGACCTTTTTCATAAAGATGGTTCTATAGATTGACCACATGTGTTATCTTAAAGGCCTAGGAAAGGTTCTGGTTAGTCTCAGTCATACGGACATTGCAGAGGTCACCAGACTATCAACCATCTCTGCTCCATTTGTAAAGTACATGTGAGACACACACACACACACCCCATAAGAATGGGTTCTATTGACTGGAAAACAATTCCCAAAATAAAGGTCTAGAAAGAATGACTAAAATAAGTATAAAGATTCTGGAGGAGTCAAATGTGGCCTGCCCTACAGATAATACAGGTCACCAGACTACTAATTACATCCATTCCCAACCCTCTGAGTGGAAAATGAGTTATATATGTCTTTCCTTGAAAAGACAACACTGAGTGTTTAACATTCCTGCTTTCTCTGGTGTTTGTCTTTGAACACAATGACTTCATGACCCTACATATACATGTATGAAACTGTCAAAAATAATCTTAAGATAATATTTCAAAAAATAAGTATCAACTACTATATATTCATTAGTAAGAATTTGCATAAAATGGACTAAAATGTAAATCTGGCAAAACTTCAGGCACTTCAAAGACCTTCACCTCTGAGAAAGCTTTGGAAGTCTCCTGGTGTAGGGTGTGTTGGAAAAGCCCTTCCATAGCTAAACCTAACTTGTAAAAGAGATGCAATACCTAGTGGGGTTCTTTGGACTTTAGAAACAACTTATGTTCATGGACTGGTAGATGGTGACTAGAGCCTGTTTCATGTGATCTGCAAATGCTGCTTGTTTTGAATGATACCTCAAACAATAGAAAGCTCCACAAACTGTTTTCTGCCTGGCCATGAGATTCGGCCAACTCAGTGGTGCCTGAGCTGTCACTGGCAGTGGGAGGTGCTGTCTAGAGCCTTGGCTGGGTCTTCGTGTGGAATCCACAGTGTAGGTGCTTGGAGCTTTGGCTTAAGCCTTGCCATGCTCTGTGGAGCCCTTGTCCCCTCCTGAGGAACTGTACCTTAGCCGAGACAGAGCACTCACACTAGCTACTTTTCTATTGCTGTGATAAAACACCATGACCAGGGCAACTTATAGAAGCTGATTTCTTTGAGCTTACAGTTCTGAAGGATTAAACTCAGCTCATGACGGCAGAGTGGACACAAGTTGGCCGCTGGAGTGGAAGCTGAGAACTCACATCTTCAACAGTCAACAGAAATCGGAGTGAGCACACTGGGAACACCACAGGGCTTGCCTTGTTTGTTCGTTCGTTCATTCATTTGTTTGTTGAGACAGGCTCTCACGTAGCCCAGGCTGACCTTGAGCTCAGGTATAAACCACAGGTCTTTGTGTGTTAGGTAGACACTCTACCAAATGAGCTACATCTCTAGCCAAAGCTGAAGGCTTTGAAACTTCAAAGTCCACTGCCAGTGACACACTTCCTCCAACAAGGCCACACCTCCTAACCCCTTCCAAACAGTGCCACCAATTTCTAAATGCCCAAGTATCAAATGCCCAAGAGTATGGGGAACATCTCATTGAAATTATTACAGTGTTTAACATGTGGACAGAAAACCACATGATCTATGCTGCCCACAGGAACTGACTGTGTCTGTCCTACCAAGATTTACATCAATGTATAGCACTACCTGGTAGTAATATACATATGATCTGACCCAATCAGGCCCACAAGGCACTCGTAAGCTACATGAAGTAGCCCACAATGGTACTCCTAAACCTTCGGTGTCCACATGTTAGGACATGGTAACCAGGTGACTTTAGAACGTCCCAGTGGACGGTGCATGCTGGGTAAGCATGACAACCTGTGCTGTGGCCAGGCACACCTGCCCCAGTGCTATGTAGGGATAGGAGTTCAGGCATAAGAAGAGACAGGTGGGTTGCTGGTACTTGCTCTCAGCTGACCTAGCTCCATGCTCAGTGAGAACCCTGCTAAAGAACTGAGCAGTGTTGTGGATTGCCCTGGGGCTGTTTGTATTTTGATGTTAATTCCACTTCCTCAAGAAGGGCTACCCCAATGAGGAGTTGATCCTGTACTCAGGTGAATTTATGTGAACCTCTCCTCATTTTAACTGGCCAAATAAAGGCTAGAGCCTGTGATTTGGCAGTGGAAGGGAAAGGTGGGTCTGGAGGTTTTAGAGAGGGAGAAGAGAGAAAGGAGAGGGGCAGACAAGGAGATGAAAGAGACAGAGGAAGTCGGAGAAAGGAGAGGTGGAAGGAGCAGATCCACCTGGCCTGGAGAAGCATCAAGTAGCAAAGAATCTCATAGCTGGAGAATAGAGTAGTGTAGTGGTGGTTCTGCCCAATATAGGCATGCAGCATATAAATATTATAACTGAGTTGTGTGTTTCTCTCATGGGCATATTGGGGTTGGAGATTTACTTCAACAGTTTGGTGCCCAACATGGAGTTCAAACCCACGACCCTGAGAGTCTCATGCTCTACCAACTGAGCTGGCCCATACCTTCTTCTGGCCTCTGTAACCACAGACTGCACACACAGACACACTTTATATATACACACACATGCTAAATACACATTCACTATACACACACTATATACATAATATATACACATACTATATACACACATTATAAACAAACATGCTAAACACATACACACATGCTATATACACATATGCTATATATACAGTATACACATACATATGTACAACATACATACACACACAAATTTTCATTTTTTTAAAAACCACAGCTGTCTGTAAACCAAGTAAGAGCCATCACTAGGACCTCACTGCCTGTACATGACCTCAGTCCCATCCTCAAGGACTCACAGACACTGTTCTTCTGTTTAAAGCCCCCAAAGTGTGGTATTTTTTAGGGCAACCTGAGAAGACTAACACATCATCCAGATCTAAATTTCATTTTAAAGAAAGGGCAATGGGTTCCAGAGGACTGGACCACCAACTAAAGAGTGCACACGGAGGGACACATGGCTCTGATCATGTATGTGACAGAGGATGGCCTTGTTGGACATCAGTAGGAGTAGTGGCCCTTGGTTCTGTGGGGGTTTGATGTCCCAGTATAGGAGAATGCCAGGGTGGGAAAGCACTCTCATAGAGGCAGGGGAGGGGAGGTGGGATAGGGGGTTTCTGGAGGGGAGGCCTGAAAAAGGGGATAACATTTGAAATATAAATAATGAAAATATCCAATAAAAAAAAAGAGGGCAATGGAGTGCATGTGACATGGAAAGAGAAGGGGAACTACTAGAGAGGGAAGGAAGGAGCCAGCAAGGAGCAGCTAGAGGACTCAGGGAGGGTGTGGGGAAGACTCAGGAGGGTGTGGGAGGACTCAGGGAGGGCATTGGGAGGACTTGGAGTGTGTCGGGAGGACTGGAGAGTATGTCAGCAAGGAATAGGGGAGGGTATCAAGAGGACTGGGGAAGGGGTCAGGAGGACTTGAGGAGGGTATCAGGAGGACTTGGGAAGGGTGTGGAGGGGACTCTGGGAGGAGTCGGGGAGTGCATCAGGAGGACTCAGAGAATGGGTGAGCAAGGACTTGGGGAGTGTGTGGGGAGGACTCAGGGAGGGCATCACAGGAAGAACCAAGTACACTGACATATGTATGAAATGTGGTGATAGAGCTGTTACTTTGTTTGCTAACTTAAAACATTAATTTTAAAATATTTTTGTGCCATAAACTAATTCATATTTTTCTAAACAACTTTTACTGGATTCAGACTATAAGATCTTCAAGCTTATCATTTTAGCTGGGTAGGTTGGGTCATTGGTTGGTTAGTCAAGGCCTAAATGGGAAAAAGAAAAACTATAGGTAAAGATGCCACAGAGACTGAAGGCCTGTAGTTCAGCCCCACACCCTAGGGAGTACTTTAACAAATTCAGTGAGCACAACAGAGAAAAGGGGGAAATGACTGTGCTATAAAAGAAAATTCCAGACGTGTACAGCAGATTAGGAAACCAAGAAGCTCAAGTGCTTTGAAGTCATTCTTTCTAGAAAAACACCTGGACAGATGGCCCCACCCATGGCTTTCTTACAGCAGAGCCAGGCTGAGCAAATAAAAACCAGATATCTAAGAAATATCTAAGCCTTCATTCTTGCATAGCTGCTGCTAGGCCAGAAATAAATAAATAAAGTGTACTTTCTCATGGTGCATGCGATAGAACCTTACGAGGGCTGTAAAAACAGGCTGTTGTAATTGAGGTAGGCTTCTGTGCCTCTAAACCACACTCTTGTCTCTTGACTGCCTATTTAGTTTTGCTCTGATGATAAATGTTCAGATTCTTCAGAAGCAGAACCTAAGCCAAGAATCCAGAAGTGCTTTATTTATTAAGAGAATTCTCCCCAAGAGAAGTCTAGAAAAGAGTGGAGGAGATACACTATCAGCAATCTCACACATACAAGGACACAAAACCAGGAGCTCACAGCCAGCTGGGTAAGAGTGATTCTGCAGAGGATCCAGTATTTAACTAGGAGATCCAGAGAGCCAGACCCTCAGAGAAAGACTGTACTGAAATAGCCTGAACCTTAAAAAGATACACCCCAAACTTTACATCAATTCAGAAGAACACTCCAACCTGACCTGCCTGAAAGAAACTAAGGCCTTTGGACAAAGATGATATCACCCAACCACCAATAAAGCTTCAGCACAGTCCCTGACATGTAATCAAAATGTCCTTGTATGCCAACAGAGTAAAAATAGACAACAGAAAGGACAAGAGATAATGCCGATATCAGAATGGCCAACCATGGGTTTTTAAATATACGATCCTTTAATCCTACACTCAAGAGAAATCCTTTAAGCACAGAAAGTGTCCTGATACACCATGGTTCTCAGTTCCAGGCTCATGTCTGGGAATTCATCCATTTTAGACTTTTCTCTACCAACCCTCTGCTATAGACAAGACATTTCAATGCTCCATGCCTTTCTAGTCTTATAAATTCCTCACACACCCTTCTTACATGGCTCATAAAACTCCTTCATATTGCAAGAAATACCTAATATTATTTCTCACATGGTCAAACAGGTGGTTAGCAGCTAGCTAACTACATCTTAGCTAGAAATAACCTTCTTAAGGCTATGCACGGTCCTCTTCTCCAAGTGCATAAATCTGTAAGCCCAGCTCCACGTCTGCTGTGCATTAATGTTCTTGTAGTCTGTTTGGTCCCGTTGCATTATAAATAGGCTCTCTATAACCTCAAATTTCCTGCATCCTGTGTCTTATTTGACCCCCTGCTTGGTGTACTTTCTAACGCACTTGAGAACTAAAATGCTCGGGACTCTCTGTCTAACAATGATTGAGTTCTCCTCCCACACTTCATTGAGTGGGCTTTTTGTAGAGAAAATTCATCCTACTTAGAGAATTATTTCCCTTAAAATATAAAGCCTCCCTGCTTTATTATGTTCTAGTATTTACTATGTTGATTGAAATGACTGGAGTATTATTTCTCTCTGTGTGTAGCCAGCATTTTAATCTCTGAATGGTTCCGGAACCTTCTCCCTAGATCAGAAGTTTCTATTTTAATTGTCATGGTAAAGTTTTTCTAATTCATATTGGAGACATAAGCCCTTCTGTTCTGAGAAATTACCTCAAACTACTTAACTGATGAGTGTCTATCCTTTGAAACTCTTGTCAAGTCATGCTGGCATCTCCAGGCCCCTGGAATCCTGAAGTGGAGCTTGAGAATCGATTGCTTATTCTCCTTATTGCTTTGATATAGGATCGGAAGAGATGAAACAGTGAGTCTTATTCTTCTGCCTTTAAAGCAAATGTTGTTGTGTTGCCTTCCGCTGTCTGAAGAGCCACAGAGACAAAAGAAACTGCTTCACTTAAATTCCTAGTAATTGCCATTGCCAGGGAAACCGTGCTGTGCACCAGCAGTTGTTGCTCTGCCACAAAAACTCAGCTGAATATCAACCAGTCTTGTAGAAATTCTCATGACTTCAAGGGACCGTGCAGGTGACTTTTTAAGGGAACTCTGAGTTTCTCTCCTGAACTGGAAAATGAGACAGTATTTAGAGGATGCTGTAGCACTGAGCTCAGAGCTATTCGTCAGAAATGGCAAGGGGAGGGAAGTCCAGGGGTGAAGACTTGACTCTGACCAGACCACAGCTGGGCACAAAGGGCCAGGTGCACAGCAAGCTCCCAAGTGCAGCCACAGTACCCCAAAACACTATCTAGAAGCCAAGATGTTTTCACTTTGAAATTGCTCAGAAGCCCTAGAAGTTTTCTCAGTACTTACTGATTTGTCTTTTTTTACCTCAACATCTAACTCCCAGTTTACTCAAAGAGCATAAAAGGCATCCTCAGATTCTTGTAGTACGCTCTCATGTCTATAAGGTAACTAAATTCTCTGACACGTTACTGTTTGGGCAACAGAATATATGACTATATTTCCTCTATCCAGAATCTTTGGAAAATGAGGGTTCCGTTAAAACTCCATGAAACACCATTGTTAACACCTCTCCACACACTCATCCACCCATGAAATGCCACTGTGATGCCCTCCATCCACTTGGGCCTCACTTAGACAGCATAGCCTGTGTGTTAGCCATTCCACAGCACATATAAATCTGTGTTCCAGGAGGAGATTCTAGATCTTTGCTCTTTTCCTTTCATATAGGATGTATGGCCCTGTCCCATAATGGGGAAAACAGTTTGGGTCCTGAGAGCTAGCTCAGGAAATAAAGGAGTTTGCCACCAAACCTAACCATGTGGCTTTCACCCACCAGGACCTACAAGGTGGAAGGGGAGCACCAGTTCCCAAAACTTGTCCTCTGATCTCCACACATGCACCTGGAACAAGCACTTCTCTGGGGACTGGAGAGGCAGTTGGTGACTCAGAGCACACACTCTTGCAGAAGGCCTGAGAGCTATTCCCAGAACCCATGTCAGTCTACCCACAACCTCCTGTAAGACAAGTTCCAAAGACACAATGTCTTTTCTGCCCTCCACAGGCACTGCATGTACATGCACAAACCCACACTCAGATATATACATAGACGTATAATTAGAAACTAAAAATAAATGAGTTTGGATGCCACATTCTCTAGAAATTCAGGACAGCAGCTTTATGAGTATTGACATCCAGAACTTCTTCCTGGGAATCCAGAGAGCACAGCTCTAGAAAGTTGCAATGTCAAGAAACTTACCAATGGCTGTGGTTATTCAGAAAGAAATCTTGTCTTTCCACAGTACCGCCCCTCCATACATTCACATTATATTCTTATGATACTATGCTATAAGTTTGGGTTTTGAATCTGTCTCTTTACTCTTCACTTTTCTCACTCCCTTCATCACCTTATCTGTCATTTCTTTGGATGTCAGAGCTCATTTTGCCTATGACCTGCTAACCAACACCCCCAGTCTAGTATACCTGAGCAACAGAGCAATGGAGGATGATGAAATTGTGTTTTTACATGAGGATAAGTGGCCCTTTGTGAGAATCTGGGAACTACCCTGTGATAATGCACACACAGGGTTGAATCAAGTGAGTATTGTGTAACAGCATCTGTGGCTTCTACAGGACAGTCAGGGGCCCTGAAGGGTTATACAAGGTCTAAATCATTCTTAGATTATTTATTAAACTCCCCAATTTCCCTTTCATTCCTTCTCCCAAAGTATAGTGAAATTTTTGCAGACCACATAACAGGTAGCCTAAGAGACTGAATGCAGAAATAGCTCTAAAAATACAGCTCTCTGCTTGCTTGACAAGGCAAAAATGTAAAACAATGCAATCAATAGGGTTTGTTTGGAACAGTTTAATTTATAGTCAAATATATATTATTTTGTATATATAACTAAATATATATATAATAACTAAATATATACTATTAATGATGTGAAAATAGTTCTATAATTGTTTGTTTGTATTGAGACAGTTTCTCTGTGTAGTCCTGGCTGTCTTGGAATTTAATCTGTAGGCCAGGCTGACCTCAAACTCAGCGATGTACCTGCCTCTGCCTCCCAAATGCTAGAATTAAAGGTGTACACCACAACTGCTCAGCATTTAATTGCTATTTTCAATAAATTATACAGAAATTCTTTTTATAGTACATATTGACAGATACAACTCCTATAAACAAAATCTTTTGATAATTCTCGGTAATTTCTGGAGTGAAAACGATTCTTGTGTCTCAAAAGTCCAGGATCCTGTTTTAAAACACAGCCTAGCCTTTTCCTAACATACACAGAGTAAAGGAAGAGGAAGGTGCTGGGACACTGGAGTTCTCCTAATAGATGCCTCCAGGTGTGGTAACTTTTTTAACAGAGTAGGGGAAAGACACAATCAAATAAGAGATTCACTGCACAACTCAAAAAGACCTGGACATCACTTCCCAAAGCTGTGGAGAAGGAACAGTCTTGGGATATTCCAAAGCCATGGCTTTCCAAGCTGCCTCTGAAGAACCAGTCCTGTTGCCATGGCTTTTGAAGGTAGCCACATGGATAGACACTCCTGGTTTTCAAACATTGGCATGTTGGGTTTTTTTTAACATGAAGAAATAATGGAGCACTTTTTTCTGCCCACTCATATTTATAACTAATGGCATCAGCCACTCAGCCATCACCCCCAAGCCCCAGTAAGTAAGCCAAGGCCACTCCCCATCTTGGCTGTCACAGCTTTCATTGCAATAAGTGGATTTGAAACACTGAATTATTTGATCAAATAACTGGTTTTTCCCTAAGTAGTATTCCAACTATGAATTTGCTTCTAAGATAAAGAACTATGAGTTTTCATTTAAAATAATAACAATAATAACAGGAAAGTTTAGAGCCAGCCTAGAATAGAAATGGCTGCAATTATTTGTTCTCCTCTTCTGGTTGCAAATGCACTCTAAATTTATGCTTTGTAGGAACTAAAAATAAATGTCATTTTTAAAAGACTTTTTAATGACATATTCTTACCAAACAAATGCATAAGCAGAAAATATAAAATATGTTAGAGAATTAAATGTCTTCCATAAAAGAATCTCAAATAATTAAAACAAAAAAAAAAAACCACAGGAGATGCTTGGAGCCTGTAATAGTTCATTCTACTGCCAACTTCTCTGAAGTGAGAATCACCTAGACACACATCTCCAGGTATAGTTATGAGGGAATTCCCAGAAAGACCTAATTTGAGAAAACCACGCTGACTACAGCTAGCAGCAGACTGGGGTCCTGGACTGAATACTAGCGATGAAATGCCTCTGACGTTCACCACTCTCTGCTTTTAACTGTGGATGCAATTTAACAATTGCCTCATGCTCCTATCACCAATCCTTCTCTACTCTGATGGACCACATCTTCTTAAACTACAAGCCAAAACAAAATCCATCCTTCATTCATTGTTTATGCCAGGTATTTTCTCAGAGCGAATGAAAATTAAATGTAACAACACCAAGAACATAATCTCAAACCCCACATGTTGTACATGTAATGTACATATAATGTACATGCAATGTACATGTACCCCTAAGTTATAGGAAACCAGTTTTGTGTCTCATTGGGAATTGAGATAATCTTATTGAGAGCAGGATCAGTATTGTTGGTCCTGTGAACAAATCTAGCCTGATATCTATGTTTTGTAAATAAAGTTTTATTCAAACAGTATTTTCATCTTTTAGTGCACTGCCAATGGCTCCTGCAGAAACTGCCCTTCAAGGCCTCAACAGGTGTAGTCTGGACGGCAGCCAAACAGACAGAATAACTTCCCTTCTTCACTTTTCCACCATTCCCCCAAGTCTAATCCCCCAATTTCATTCCCCAGCTCTGCAGCAGACCACATGTGGCAGCCTTCCTCTTCCTCTCTGCCTCTTTCTCTGGTTGATCACACAGATATTCCTCTTTAAATTCTCTTTGCCCCACTCATTGCTTTATTCTATCTCCAACTCTAATAATCATTCCCTAGGAACCTACAGGCCACTTTGGCCAGCCAAGCAAGTCAGCTAATTGAAGATTGTCACCTTTCCCTCAATTCCTCCAAATACAATCTCCCATTCTCATCCCCATCTCTGTAACAGACATTCTGCTGTGGCCCCTCCTCACTCTCTGTCTCCATTCCCAGGAGGACTAAGCTGATCTTGGTGGAACACCCTGCTGTTCTCCCTTCTGGGGATGCCCTCAGTAACTACCTGCCTATCCCTAAGTGTCAACTCCCAACACCTAGAAACACATTTACCTGGAACCACCCAGTGGCCATACCTATCAGGATCCCAGAAGAGTTTTCTGACAGGTAACAAACAGCCACCACACTTTCTTAGGAACCAGAGAGGGTAACAAAAACCAAGGAACAAACTATACACCCAACGAAAACAAGACCAAATATCAGCACCTATAATTGCAATCTTCTTAAATCCAGAAGCCTAGTTGACAGCATCAAAACATAGTGAATAACTTCCAGGACAGTATCTCTCCACTGGATGCCAGGAACTGTAGCACAGCAGGCCCTATATTAAAACATAGCTGAAGTACAGAAGAAAGACCTTAAATGGCCTTTTTTAATATGATCAAGGTCCTTAAAGAGGAAATGAATAAATCTCTTAGAGAAATCTTGGAAAACACAAACAGACAAATAAACCAGTTCAAGTAGAAAAAGAATCAATAGAGAAAACACAAACTAAAGTAAAATCTGAAAACAAAAACTTTAAGAACTCAAACAAGAACCTCAGAGACAAGATGAAAGACAGAAGATCAAGCATTAAAGACACAGTAGAAAATATGGATACTTCTATTAAAGAAAATGTTAAGTCTAAAAAAATCCTGACAAAACAATCCAGGAAATCTGGAATACTATGAAAAGAACAAATCTAAGAATAATAGGAGGAGAATAAGGGGAAGGAACCAGATCAAAGGCCCAGAAAATATTTTCAATAAAATCATAGAAGAAAATTTTCCTAACCTAAAGAAGGAAATGCCTATTGAGATACAAGAAGCAGACAGAATACCAAATAGATTAGGCCAGAAAAGAAAGTCTCCTCACCATATAATGGTCAAAACACTAAGTGTACAAAACAAATAAAGTATATTAAAATCTGCAAGGGAAAAAGACAAAGTAACATATAAGGCAAACTTATTAGAATTACATCTGATTTCTCAACGGAGACTTTAAAGCCAGAAGGGCCATGACAGATGCAGATTCTAAGAGACCACAGATGCCAGCCCAGATTATTATACCCACTAAAACTTTCAATCACCATAGATGGAGAAAATAAGATATTTATGATAAAGCCAAATTTAAACAATATTACAAACTCAACCCTACAGAAAGATGCTAATGGGAAAACTCAAACTTAAGGAGGCTAACTACTACCACAAAAAGCAAATCAAAAGAGAATAAACACATACTATTATGGATAGATACAAACATGCACACACATACCACCACCACCACAACAACAAAATAACAGGAATCAACAAACACGGCTTATATCTCTCAACATCAATAGACCCAAATTTCTAATATAAGACATAAAATAACACAAGGGGTACAAACACTGGATCCTTTCACATCCAAGAAACATCAAGGATACACAATATCTCAAAGTAAAAGAACTGAAAAATATATTTCAAGCAAGTAGACCTAAAAACCAAGCTAACATAACCATTTTAATGTATAGCAAAAATAGGCTTCAAACAAAAACTAATCATAAGAGGTAGGGAAGGACACCATATACTCATCAAAAAAAAAAATCTACCAATATGACATTTCAATTCTTAACATCTATGTTCTAAATTCAAAGTCATTACTAGAGCTTAAATATTGACCCTCACACATTGATTGTGGGAGACAATATCCCTCTCTCACCAATACATAAGTCATTCGGAGAAATGTTTGAGCTAACTGGTATTATAAACCTACCATTAAAATGGACCTACCAGATATTTACAGAACATAGAAGCTTTCTCCTACAATAGAAGGGAACAAATACAGAGACTCACAGCCAGATGTTATGCAAAATGAGAGACCTTGAAACACTCAGCCCTAAATGGGATATCTCATTCAAATCCCTCCCCTCAAGGGATTAGGAATTCCCATGGAGGAGGAGGTGCAAAGAGTTAAGTACTAGAGGGAATGGAGCATACCAGGAGAACAAGGCCCTCAAGATCAAGATGATCAAAGCTTATATGAATTCACAAATAAGCAGCATGCACAGGGCCTGCATGGGTCTGCACCAGGTCCTCTGCATATATTATGGCTTCCGGTTTAGTGTTTTTATGGGATTCCTGAGTGTGTGAGTGAGTGGGTCCCTGTTTCTTGTGCTTTCTCTTGGAATCTTTTAGTTCTGTTTGTTTTGCCCAATTTTGATGTATTAGACTTTGTTTATCATATTTCATTTTATTCTTATCCCTTAGAAGCCTATTTGTTTTCTAAGAGAGACAGAAAGAGAGTGGATCTGGATGGGTAGGGAGTTGGGGAAGAGCTGGGAGAAGTAGAGGGAGGGGAAACTCTAATCAGGGTATATGATGTGAGAAAAATCTACCTTCAGTAAAAGCAGGGAAGAGTGCCATCTAGCCTTTGCTCTAGAAGTTTCAGTGTAGTTCTGAGAAGAATGGGACCTTTCCTGATCTAATCATGCTTGAGCCAAGAGCTTAAGAAGTAGAAAACTCAAGAGCCATCAAATCTCAATCTGACACAGTGCCTCTTGAATTTGTTCTCTTGTGTCAATGAAAGTTAGGATGTAGGTCCTCCTGGAAGTAAGCAAAGTAGAAACAACTTTCATTAAGAGAAGTTATTTAAAAATGAAAACTAAGGAAAATGAGAGCAAATTCCTATGAGTGGGTGGGGTTCCTAAGAAAGGAAAAGGCCACTGAGCTTTTTTGTCTTTGGGTTTTGTTTTTGAGGTATATCTCACTATGTAGCCTGGACTGGGCTGGAATTATCTAGACCTGGCTGGCCTCAAACTCATAGATCTGTCTGCCTCTGCCTCTGCCTCTGCCTCTGCCTCTGCCTCTCTGCCTCCTCTGCCTCCTCTGCCTCCTCTGCCTCCTCTGCCTCTGCCTCTCTGCCTCTGCCTCTGCCTCTGCCTCTGCCTCTGCCTCCTCTGCCTCTGCCTCTGCCTCCTCTGCCTCTGCCTCTGCCTCTGCCTC
>NW_021621338.1:11605723-11659185 GCF_004785775.1 Grammomys surdaster | reverse complement strand
GCCTCTGCCTCTGCCTCTGCCTCTGCCTCTGCCTCTGCCTCTGCCTCTGCCTCTGCCTCTGCCTCTGCCTCTGCCTCTGCCTCTGCCTCTGCCTCTGCCTCTGCCTCTGCCTCTGCCTCTGCCTCTGCCTCTGCCTCTCTCTGCCTCTGCCTCCTGAGAACTGGAGTGTGTGAATGGTATCTGCCACCATATCTGGCTTCACGTAGGGAGTTTTATAGGACTTAAAACTGAAACTTGACAAAGATTGAGTAATTTCATTAATCGAGCAATTAGAAGGTTCATGCTCTATCTTGTTCCATGGGCCCAACCAGGGAAATGACTGTGCTTGGCTCATGTGTTGCCCACCCCGTTAAAGGTGGCTGACATCCCCTATTTCTACTTCCTGACTCCTACTTTACTAGCTGCTGACCTCACTTGTTAGCCCTGGCCAGCATTGGCCATTATCAACCTTGCATGTGTCCTGTTAACTGATAATTGGACTAAGTTCTCTTTCTTCTCACATTCATGTGACTAGCTTACAATTTTACCATGGCAGAGAGTTGATTCTTTTACAGCTTTCACAATGTAGCTGCCATCTTTCTTGGTTAGCTCATATTTACTTCCTTGTCTACGGAAGGATCTGGAGGGATCTGTTTGGGAACAGGTGAAAGCTTCTTGTTAGAAGCCACTCACACTCACTGTGGCCACTGCTACCATTAGCTGTGTTAGAAACAATAGCATTGGGATGGCTACAGTACCTCATATGTGTTCTGTTGAAGGAGGAGGGTCATGGGAGACAGCTAGAAGGCAGAGGGCTAGTCAGCCATGGTACCCTTGCCTCTCAGAGCCTGTCTGCCTCATACCAGGCCAGTTTGGCCATCTCATACCCAGCTGCTAGCCTTCTTAATGTACTTCCCTCGGGATTCCCAGCCTTGCTACTTTAACCCTAAGTTCTCTTTTAACCCTAGCATCTGTTTTCATTGCAACATGTGTGAGCAATTTTCCTTACTGCCTACAGTAAACTGGGGCCTGCCTTATTTTAACTTCTAGGACAAATTCAAAGAAGATGGAAATCTGTATGTTTTTCAGCCCAGAGTTAATTAACAAAACAGTAGTAGGATAAGAAGCCCTAATGCTGGGAGCACTGACCTCAATGGGGAGTGGCCATGGCCATATTGAGGGAGATCACTGAAATCTAGAAGGGGTCCTGAGATTGTGTTATACCCAAGTGGCATAAGAAGCCCCTTACCTCAATACAGACAACTCTGAAGGCCACACCTACTCCACAGTCATAGTGGTCACCTGAGCAGAGAGACAGTGTGCTTAGAGCTATTCCTTAAGATGATCACACCACAGTGTGTCAGTTCCCAATTCCTGTGTAACAAACTGATCCAAACTACGGTGACTTAGCAGCAACTGATCACCCCTAAGGTCTGTAATTTTGCAGTTTAGGTTGCACTCTGTCAGGTAATTCTGCACTTCTTGCCCAGGCTCAGGTGCAGGTCCAAGCCCTAATGAACCTAATGAATTGTGGCCTCCTTGGGACACGATTGCTACGCTGTCATTGGCCAGAGGAAGTTCTATCATCAAGCGCAGAGTGCACAGGAGAATACCAGAGGCTCTGATCGGAAAGAATTCTGTTGATTATTTTGTGCTCAGCTTGTCGTACTATCTATATTTAAGTTTGACAGGAAGAATACCACGAAATCTGAAGCCAGTTCCCATATAATTGAGGAGTCACCTTCCCTAGAGTTACAGAACTCGTTTTATGTTGGATACCACATTTGTTATCATGCATCCCTAGGAAGTAATTGTCCTCATTTTTTAATTAATTTTTATTGGATATTTACATTTCAAATGTTATCCCCTTTCCCCATTTCCCCCCACCCAGAGACCCCCTATCCCATTCCCCCTCCTCCTGCTTCTATGACGACATGCATCCACCAACCCCCAACTCCCACCTCCCCACTCTCGAATTCCCCCACACAGGGGCATCCAGCCTTCACAGGATCAAGGATCTCCTCTCCCACCTAAGCCAACAAGGCCATCTTCCCCTACATATACAGCTGGAGCCATGGGTCCCTCCCTGTGTGCTCCTAGGCTGGTGGTTTAGACGCTGGGAACTCTGGTTAGTTGGTATTGTTGCTCTCCCCATGGGGCCACAAACTCTTTCAGCTCCTTCAGTCTTCTCTCTAACTCCTCCATTGGGAACTCCTTGATCAGTTCAATGGTTAGCTGTGAGCATTTGCATCTTTACATGTCAGGCTCTGGCAGACCTATCAGGAGATAACTATGTCAGGCTCTTGTGAGCATGCACTTCCTGGCACCCACATCAGCGTCTACCTTTGATGACTGCACATGGGATGGATACGCAGGTGGAGCAGTCTCCAGACAACCCCTCCTTCAGTTTGTGTCCCATGCTTTATCTCCATATTTGCTCCCATGAGTATTTCGTTACTCCTTCTATGAAGGATGGAAGCTCCCACACTTTGGTCTTCCTTCTTCATGAGCTTCAGGTGGTCTATGAGTTGTATCCTGGGTATTGCAAGCTTTTGGGCTAATACCCACTTATCAGTGAGTGCATACCATGTGTGTTCTTTTGTGATTGGGTTATCTCACTCAGGATGATATTTTCTAGTTCCATCCATTTGCCTAAGAATTTCGTGAATTCACTGTTTTTAATAGCTGAGTAATATTCCATTGTGTAAATGTACCACGTTTTCTGTATCCATTGCTCTGTTGAAAGACATCTGGGTTCTTTCCAGCTTCTGGCTATTATAAATAAGGCTGCTATGAACATCGTGGAGCACGTGTCCTTCTTATATGTTGGAGCATCTTCTTGGTATATGCCCAGGAGTGGCATAGCTGGGTCCTCAGGTAATGCTATGTCCAATTTTCTGAGGAAACACCAGAATGATTTCCAGAGTGGTTGTATCAGCTTGCAATCCCACCAACAATGAAGGAGTGTTCCTATTTCTACACATCCTAGACAGCATCTGCTATCACCTGAGTTTTTTATCTTAGCCATTCTGACTGGTGTGAGGTGGAATCTCAGGGTTGTTTTGATTTACATTTCCCAGATGACTAAGGATGTTGAACATTTCTTTAGGTGCTTCTTGGCCATACGAGTTTCCTCAGTTGAGAATTCTTTGTTTAGCTCTGAACCCCATTTTTAATAGGGTTATTTGGGTGTCTGGAGCCTAATTTCTTGAGTTCTTTGTATATAACATATATTAGCCCTCTATCAGATATAAGATTGGTAAAGATCTTTTCTCAATCTGTTGGTTGTCGTTTTGTCCTATTGACAGTGTCCTTTGCTTTACAGAAGCTTTGCAATTTTATGAGGTCCCATTTGTCAGTTCTTGATCTTAGAGCATCAGCCATTGGTGTTCTGTTCAAGAACTTTTCCCCTGTGCCCAAATATTCAAGGTTCTTCCCCATTTTCTTTTCTATTAGGTTTAGTGTGTCTGGTTTTATGTAAAGGTCCTTTATCCACTTGGACTTCAGCTTTGTACACAGAGATAAGAATGGATCGATTTGCATCCTTCTACATGCTGACCTCCAGTTGAACCAGCACCATTTGTTGAAAATGCTGTCCTTTTTCCACTGGATGGTTTTAGCTCCTTTGTCAAAGATAAAGCAACCACAGGTGTGTGGGTTCATTTCTGGGTCTTCAATTCTATTCCATTGATCTTCCTGCCTGTCTCTATACCAATACCATGCAGTTTTTATCACTATTGCTCTGTAGTACAACTTGAAGTCAGGGATGGTAATTCCCCCAGAAATTCTTTTGTTGTTGAGAATAGTTTTCACTAGTGAACTTTATTGATGGTATTCAAGAGAGTAGGTAGGGCTCCCTAGGCCCGTCATGTTATTATGTGTGTCTAGAATGGAATTTGTGGGGGAGATGCTCAGTGTTGGGGGCTGAGTTGGGACACGGACTCTTCAGCAACCAAGGACCTCTTTCTTGCTCTCAGTGTCCTTGAAGGGGTAGGTGGTCCAGAGTTTCTTACTCCTTGGAGGCCATGTAGGCCATGAGGTCCACCACCCTGTTGCTATAGCCATATTCATTGTCATACCAGGAAATGAGCTTTACAAAGTTGTCATTGAGAGCAATGCAAGCCCCAGCAACAAAGGTAGAAGAGTGAGAGTTGCTGTTGAAGTTACAGGAGACAACCTGGTCCTCAGTGTAGCCCAAGATGCACTTTAATGGGCCCTCAGATGCCAGCTTCACCATATTCTTGATGTCATTATATTTGTCAGGTTTCTCTAGGTGGCATGTCAGATCCACAACAAATACATTGGGGATAGGAATGAAGAAGGCCGTGTCAGTGAGCTTCCCGTTCAGCTCTGGGATGACCTTACTCACAGCCTTGGTAGCACCAGTGGATGCAGGAATGATGTTCTGGGCAGCTCCATGGCCATCCACAGTATTCTGAGTTGCAGTGATGGCATAGACCATAGTCATGAGCCCTTCCACGATGCCAAAGTTGTCATGGATGATCTTGGATAGGGGGGCTAAGCAGTTGGTGGTACAGCAAGCATTGCTGACAACCTTGAGTGAGTTGTCACATTTCTCGTGATTCACATCCATCACAAACATGGGGGCATCAGCAGAAGGGGCAAAGATGATAACTCTTTTGCCCCCACCCTTCAAGTGGGCCCTGGCCTTCTCCATGGTGATGAAGATGCCAGTAGACTCCATGACATACTCAGCACCAGCATCACCCCATCTGATGTTAGCAGGATCTCACTCCTGGAAGACAGCGATGGGCTTCCTGTTGATGACAAGTTTCCCATTCTCAGCCATGACTGTGCGGTTGAATTTGCCATGGGTGGAGTCATACTGGAACATGAAGACCATGTAGTTGAGGTCAGTGAAGGGGTCATTGATGGCAACAATCTCCACTTTGCCAAGTGCTGAGCAGAAGGCAGCCCTGGTAACCAGACACCCAATATGACCAAATTCGTTAACACTGGCCTTCACCATCTTGACTACAGAATTAGGCTGGCACTGCATATTCAAGGGTTCAGCAGCTCCAAGCAGCTAACACAGAGGAAGAACCACTTGGATGGGCTCCCTACATGACAGTCTTCATCTCAGTCTATGCCGTATCTGTCCACTTTGATGTTTGTTTGTTGAGGCAGAGCTTCTTGTAAGCCATGCTGGCCTTAAATTCACTATAAAGCAGAAATGTCTTTGGACTCCTGATCCTCCTGCCTCTATCTCCCAGGAGCTGAAATTACAGGCATTGCCACACCTAGTTTTATGTATGTTGGATATCCAACCTATGACTTTGGGCATGCTAGGCAAGCATGCTACCAACCCAACTTGCTTGTTCAGATCCCTCTAAATTGCTTTCTGGTCAACTGCTTTGATTAGATTATGGCTAAGAAGCTGGAAGGACAGCTACTCGGGCCCAAGCAAAGGAAATGATAAACTCTGGGAAAGTACAATCCTAGGTGGAAGAAGTGGGGTAGGACTGTGACTATGTAACTACTTAGGAGACTGAGGTAGAAGGATTGTAGGTTCAAGGCCTGCCTAGGCTCTATACCTAGTAGTCTGACTATGATAAAAATATGTTTTAAAAGCTGCAGATATAGCTCAGTAAAATCCTGACCTAACAACTACTAGTAAAGAGACAGAGACTCGGGACGTGGCTCAATGGTAGAGCACTTGCTAGCATGTCCAAGGCCATAGGTTTGAATAGCAAGCATTTATTTGGGAAACTCTGTAAGTAGTAGCAAAGGCATACTAGCAGATTAGGGGTAGGAAAAGGAAGCACTTTCTATCACACTGGCCTGCAAGTGCCTTCACTAGCCTCACTTGCTCAGTGGGACTGGCGATTTTGGCAGGCTGACATAGAGCTTGGTTCTCAGAGTCAGCCTGAAAAGTCAGGGAGTCCTGTGTCTACAAGAACACAGCCCTGGGGTGGGGTGAAATGCATTTGCTTAGATCCAGTGTACTGAGTCCTGGAGAACTCTTGTGGAGCCCACAGCAGGAAGTGAGCCTGGAGTCATTACAAAAGGAATCTTGCCCTAGAGAATGGCTTTCAATACCTAAGGAGCAAGCCAACATCAGGCTGGGGAATACACCTTGGAGGAAAAATGTCAGCATGGGATACATAGCAGCTAGCTAATACAAAAGCTCACACCAAGGCTAGTCACCAGGGCGCTCTGGCTGTGGCTTAAAAAGAATGCCTGCAAAGGTCTGAGGAAAGAAGCCCAACTTAGACACTTACCCATTAAGTAAGCCCAGTCTGGGCCTGGTTCTTTCTAGCCTCCAGTTCCAGTGGATTTAGGAGTGACACGTGGGGAACCCAGTGGGAACCACATGAAGGACGAGCTGAAGTGAAAGCTGATGTTTAAAATGCATAGAGTGGATTATCCCATCTCTGTATCAACTACATTTGCAACAGCTCTCTCATCACACAATACTGAATACAGAGTCTCTCCCTTCCACTAGCCAAGATGGAGCGGCCATTCCAAAAGGCTTAAAAGAAACAGTAACGGTGAGGATGACTTTCAAGTTGATATCCAAGTGCTGACAATGTAACACATCAGTTCACAGAAATACACGCAGCTAACTTGAAAGACTGTTTAAAAGACAGTGACAGTGAGTTTGCTCCTTAGAAAGAGAGGCTGAGTCCTGTGACAGAAAATATCCAAGTGGTGGAGGGCGCAGACAGTCATAGATAGCAAAGACAGAAGGTAAATAGAAAGAGCTCCGGTGATAAACGGTTTTGATAAATTGTTACAGACATTTTTAAAGGCTGGTATGATGATGTATTACTATAGTTCTAGTGCATGAAGCTATCTGGGGCTGCATAGTGAGTTCAAGACAAGCCTGAGGTACATGATGAGACTATGAGTGGCTGATGGGCTTGGAAAAAGCTGCTAGAGTTAGTTCAGTAGTGTTGCATCAAGGCTTTCGGAGGCTGCTGGACACTAGGGAGCCTCCTGAAGAGAAGCAGTGCGTGTGGTACATACCAGCTGTGGTCCTCTGCCAGTGAAGCCCACCCAGGAGGCAGTCAAGCCAAGGCACTATGACCTCAGTGAAGAGGATAGCACAGTACTGCAGCAGGAAAGGCAGTGAATGCTAGGAAAGGTCCACCGGCCAAGACAAAGAATCTCAAGTAAAAACTCAGAGAAAGACCAGCAGAAGAGAGACCATGAAATAGATCTTGGCTCAAGGTCTTCAGCTCTCAGGTATGACTCCATTCCCAACAGTCCAATGTAAAGTAGAGCCACCATCAACTGCATCAGCATCAACCAAACCACAGCAGGAAGCTCCACAAAGACACATCCCAGTGAACTTGACCTGAGTCAGCCTGTGAGTCTAATGAAGCTGAGAAGTAAGGTGTGATGGTTTGTATAGCTCGGCCCAGGGAGTGGCACTATCAGAAGGTGTGGCTCTGTTGGAGTAGGTGTGTCACTGTGGGTGTGTACTTTAAGACCCTCATTCTAGCTGCCTGGAAGCCAGTATTCTGCTAGCAGCCTTCAGACAAAGATGTAGAACTCTCAGCGCCTCCTGCATCATGCCTGCCTGGATACCACCATGATCCCACCTTGATAATAATGGACTGAATCTGTAAACCAGCCCCAATTAAATGTTGCCCTTGGTTATAGCATTTGTTCGCAGCAATAAAACCCTAACTAAGACATAAGGAGTGTGTTTTTAAAGATTTCCCTATTTTTTAAAAAAATATAACTTTTAAAGTGGACAAATTAAAAGGGTTGCATCCAGCCAGGCAGTGGGGGTACACACTTTATTTAGCCTTTAATCCCAGCAGTTGGGAGGCAGGGGCAGGCAGCCTGGTCTACTGAGCGATTTCCAGGAGAGCCAGAGCTACACAGAGAAATCCTGTCTTGAAATCTTGGGGGAAAAAAAAAGATGGCGAGACTGGATTCCATTGTCTGTGAAATCCTGTCTTCTTCAAACATGAGAAAATAAAAAGCACTATTGGAATTCTTTTAAGCTCATCCAAATAGGTAGATAACCAGTACAAGGTATGAAGAACAGAAATGCAAAGTTAAAGCTGTCAAAAGAGAGCACAACTGTGAGACTTTATTGGTTTCAAATGTCAGACGATCCTTAACTAGTTTATCATTGTTTCCTCTGAGGCATGAATTGATCTTTTCCCTTGAGCTCCTGCTGTGTGTCAGACTCTGTAGATGTGGGAGGAAAAGAACCAAACAGGTTTTAGATAAAAGTTCAGCTCCTCAAGTCCAGCAGAGACTTGTATCTTGGTGGGGGATGCCAGACTTAGCAAATACAAATACAGGATGCCTCAGTTAAATGTGAATTCAGATTAATAATAATAAAAAAAGTAGTGCACAAACATCCCAAATAGCACACAAAGTAATTATACTAAAATAAAAACCTATGCATGTCTGAAATGCAAGTTCAACTGGGTCTACTATATTTTTTCTAGCTTTTTTTTTTCCCAGCCAGAGACACTCTAGAAACAAGAGTATAAAGAAGCTAGAATCTGCTCAGTTTACCAACTTTCTCTCTCAGTTTCAGTCACAGGAGACAAAGCCATTGTACCTAACCTTTACCAAGCAGACTTCCTGGAGACCTGTTGGGACAGCACTCCTATTCCCTCACAGGAGCACTGTTGGTGAGAGGTTTAAAAGCTACCCTGTCATAATAACAAAAGCTAGTAACATTGCATCAGTAACTTCCATCTCTGTCTGAGGTATCTGCTCAAACTGACACCATCTCCTTGTGGTGGAAAAGGAGGAGGGGGGTAAAGTCAAGTTGTCATAGGACCTGGAAGTCTGAAGTATCCTGCTGACCAACCTAGCTGCAAGGGATCCATAGAAAAGGGTTGTCCCATCCCAAGAGCCACCCTTACAGTAAAGAGGAAAGAACAGGTAGAGAGACAGAGTTCTACACAAACTGTGACTATGACTGCCAACTAATGTAACATCAGACAATTTCCCTTAACTCCTGTATAAAGTAGGAATCCTGTCCTAGTTCACCTACCTTCTGTCTAGGTCTCTTTCTAGAACATTCCATAGAAGAGAGGAAAGGATTGAGGAAGAACATGGAAATTACTCCCCCAGTGTCTGTAACTCATTCTCAGCTTCCCCCAGTTGGAGCCTCCTGGCCTCCCTGGCCTGGTCAAGGTCGCAGCTTTGCCCCCCACTTGATTCTACCCAACTGGGATAGTGAGAGACAGCATCTTCAGACATACCAGAAGAGAGTATCAGATCCCATTACAGATGGTTGTGAGCCACCATGTGGTTGTTGAGAATTGAACTCAGGACCTCTGGAAGAGCAGTCAGTGCTCTTAACCACTGAGCCACCTCTCCAGCCCCGAGAGACAGCATCTATATCAACCAGAGTCTCCACATCCCTCTGTGTGGCTCCATGTGTCCAGACAGGGAAGAAGTTCAGCCTGCACTTCCTGGCTAATGACCAGCTTACAACTCCTATAATGGCCCATCTGTTTCTTGCTTGTTCCGTCTTGGAAAAGTATAATCTATACTATAATCTATTCAGCATTATTCAGGCTACCTGAGTAGCAGCCCAGACCTCATCTGTAGACAAGCAACTGAAACCTTACCCAAAATGCTGCTCTGACTGACTTGACTACTACGCCCCAAGATCAGTGCCCTGGTTTTGAAGAGGCTGGCAGAATATCTTGACACTTCACGTACTAGCATTTTAGTGGAGTTTCCTAAAGGCTGAAAACAGCTGCCACAACCAACTTTAAAACACCTTGCAGCTGTGAAGAAGTACCAGATACGTGGACACAGACAGCTTTGGGTTGACATACTGTCCCAAGCACCTATTAGCTATGTGACCTAAAGCAGCATACTTAATTGCTCTGAATCTACATTGTGTCAGCTATAAAGCATGGAGAATTATAGTAGTATAATATGTCTTATGGTTGTGTGGGATTGAGAATATATGTCTATACTGTGAAGTGTGGTTTTTCATGGCCCCCATGAGAGATGAAATCCATGTCTTCTCCCATTGAGTGCCAATGGGCTGGAAATTGCTTTGACATGACAGTTGTAAGATCAAAAGATCAGATCAGAAAAGCCACTGACGTCTGCCAGTTCTCTTAGGAAGCTTTACCAAGGAGTCAGCTCCCATGTGACAGGCTGACCCACTAGATGGCATGCTGGACATCTGCACTAGATAGTCGGTAGCAAACCAGGCAGGGCACTAGCAACAGGTAGGTCAGCAGCCTGTCTCATCAAAGCCCAGGAGAGCCTTCAGGTGGTGACAGCTTTACCCAGCTCTTTCCAAATTCGTCAGGACCCTGAGCACCAGAGTGTATAGACCTAGCAGTGCCAGGGTAGCTTACCACACAGCCACAGGAACCAGTAAGGATCCTGATATGATCACCCACATCAGGGACATTCTAAGACAAGCAAGGCCCCTAGCCTCCCTGCTGTGACTCCTAAGGAGTGCCATAGCTCAGATCTACCCTGGCCAAGTGGGTCTCTCAGCCTTCCTCCCCTGGGAGCCTGGCTCCTTTCTGCTTTCAGCTGGGCTTCCTGTCTGGATAAACTTCAGATAAACACTTTAAAATTCTGTCCAGGAAGCTCAGCAGCCCGAACATGTGAATCCTCTACCGTCTGCACAATTGAAAACAAGTTATATAATCCCCACTTGCTTGGGGTGGGGGCTGTGCAAGCTGGGGAGGCTGGGCTGCTTGGCGTCTGGAGTCCCATTTTAAGTAAATAGACGAGGTGAGCTGTGAAGACGGCGACTAATGAAAAGGGAGAGGCAGAAAGCCCCGAGGAGCGGAGAAGCTATTTCTGTCTCTCACCAAGCACTCCTGTCGGCTTCAGTTGGTGTTTAGTTCTAGGGAAGTGGATTATTTTTAATGTTTCTGAACAGAGCGTCTCCATGGCATCCATTATGTTCACATGCCTACAATTTGGGCCTTGAGTCTGAGTTCTCCAAGGCACAGGGACCAGACCAGCCCAAGCTAAGCCTGGATGCATGTTTTTCTTGCAATCATTTGTTCTTCGGCTACTTAAGTTATTTCTGGAACTCAATCTCCAGTGAGAATGTTATTTTTTTGTGGTCGACTTCTCTCCTCCTTTCTGATTCATTCTGAGTCAACATGTGGTTCATCCTTCTGGGACAATGTCTTTAGGATGGCATTTGCCTCTTCCAGAAAACAAAATCAGTATAGACCAGAGATAAGCTCCACAGACATCATGATTGTGGCTATGTCTTGTTCCCTGTTCTATACTCTTGGGATATACTCTGTCCCAGGTAATACTGTGCGTCTGGTGTAAGTGCAAACACTTGCAGATTTGAAAGTATTTCAAAGGCATTTAGGATTTTTTAAATAGTCCTAGCAACTGGTGTGCATACTAAGAGCTGGGTGAGGCAGCACACCCCAAGGATCTCAGAACTGTAGAACGTGAGGCAGGAGGATTGACAGTTTTAGGTCACTAAAGAACTTGCCTCATGGCCAACCAATGGCTGATCCAGCTTGAGACCCATGCCATGAGAAGGAGCCCAACCCGACACTGTCTGGAGGGTCAGGACCCAGAGGACGAATAGCCCAGAGACCTAGGTTAGAAAATGATTCCTAATGATATTCTGTTATACTCATAGACTAGTGTCTGGCCCAACTGTCATCAGAGAGGTTTCATGCAACAATAAATGGAAACAGATGCAGAGACTCACAGCCAAACATTAGGTGGGTGTTATGGTTTTTATATGCTCGGCCCATTACAAGGTGTGGCCTTGTTGGAGTAGGTGTGTCACTGTAGGGATGGGCTTAAGATCCTCACCCTAGCTGCCCGGAAGGCAGCCTTCCACTAGCAGCCTTCAGATGAAAATGTAGAACTCTCAGCTCTGTCTGCCTAGATACTGCCATGCTCCCACCTTGATGATACTAGACTGAACCTCTGAACCTGTAAACCAGCCCCAGTTAAATGCTGTCCTTTATAAGACTTGCCTTGGTCATGGTGTCTATTCACAGCAGTAAAACCTTAACTAAGACAGTAGGCCTCAGGTAATCCTGCTGAAGTGGAGAAGGAAGGATTGTAGGAACCAGAGGGGTCAGGAACACGCCAAGAAAACCCACAGAATCAACCAACTTAAGCACACAGGGGTTCACAGAGACTGAATAACTGACAACAAAGAAGCCTGCATGGTGTGCCCTAGCCCCTCTGCATGCATGCTACAGTAGTACAGCTTGGTCTTCTTGTGGGACTCCTAATAGTGAGAACCGGGGCTGTGTCTGACTCTTTTGCCAGTTTTAAGGGCCCTTTCCTCCTACTGGGTTGCCTCATCTAGCCTCAATTCAAGAGGAGGAGCTTAGTCTTATTGCAACTTGATATTCCCTGGTTGGTTGATATCCATGGGAGCTATGCCCTTTTCTGAAGAGAAACAGAAGGGGAGTGCATGAGGGGGTAGGGGGAGGTATAGAGAGACTGATATGAGGGAGGGGAAACTGTAATCAAGGTGGGAAAAGAAAACGGAAGAAAGGAAAGAAAGAAGGAAATGTATTAAAAAATAAAAAGAACTTGCTCCACCCAAAAATCTTATGGGCCCAGAAAGATAGCTCAGCAATAAAGGTGCTTGCAACCAAGTCTGACAGCCATGTTTGCTTCCCAGAACTCATGAGACAGTAGGATGGCCTGACTTCAAAAACTCCCCAAAATGTATGCTATGACATAAATGTATATACACATGTATATACAAATGTATATACACATACAATATTAATTAATTAATTAATTAATTATATCTCAGCCCAGCCACGGGACTCACAAGAGTCTCGATGGGATCTTGTAGACACACGAGGATGCCTATGGACACACCATGGTGGGCAGTCAAGTGTGGCTAAAGTGTAGAAGCTATAGAGCAGAGTCAGAAAGTTGCTGGAGAGACGACACTCTCCAGACACATCTGACAGTCTATGAACTTGCTTGCTTGCCTGTCTACTTCTCGGTGTGCTCGGCCTGCATCTATGTTAAGTTTGGGGAAGCTTATTCCTATAGGAGTGTGTTTTCTTGCCACTTTGAGTGAAGCAACTTAAGGGGTAAAGGATTTGTGTTGGCTCACAGTTTGAAGTCATATAGTCATCGTGGTGGGAAAGACAAAGCAATAGGGGTCTGTCCTGAGTAGAGGAAGCTCAAGGCAAGGCTTGTTGTATCTCTGAGGACCAAAACTCAGAGAGCTCAAGCTGAAGCCAGAGGAAGATGTGACCTTCAAAGCCCACCCCTAGAGATTGGTTTCTCCTTTATGGGTACCACATCCCTCAAATTCTACAACCTCTCAGAACAGTGCCATCAGCTAGGAACCAAACGTGCAAATGTGTGCACCTATGGGTTGTCTGTAGCTTGTTTGATAGAGTGCTTGCCTATTGTACTGGCTGGTTTTGTGTGTCAACTTGACACAAGCTAGAGCCATCAGAGAGGATGAAGTCTCAGTTAAGAAAATGCCTCCGTGAGATTCAGCTATAAGACATTTTCTCAACTGGTGATCAATGAGGGAGGGCCCAGCCCATGGTGGGTGGTATCATCCCTGGGCTGGTGGTTCTGGGCTCTATAAGAAAACAGACTCTGATGACCAAACCAGTAAGCAGAACTCCCAGGGCCTCTGCATCAGCTCCTGCCTCCAGGATCCTGCCCTGCTTGAGTTCCTGTCCTGAATTCCTTCAATAATAAACAGCAATAAGGAAGTATAAGCTGAATAAACCATTTCCTTCCCAATTGGCTTTTTAGTCATGGTGTTTTGCTGCAACAATGACTGACTAAGACAGATATCATGCACAAAACCCTCATAAGTCAGGTATGAAGATGCATTCCTGTAATCTTGCCTGCTCAGAATGTGGAGCAGAAATTCAAGATCATAAAAAACCAGCCTGCCTGTATCTTAGGCTTAGAAGCCATCTCATAGGAAAGACAAACTAGGTTCATCCTTGTTTGTGATTAAACCTGTTTCTCAAGGACTGGGCTATGCCCCACCGGTAACCTGAACTACAAATGGTTCTGTACTACCAGTTCCAGAAGTGGGGATCATGTCCTTGTTTCAAAAAGTTGTTTATAGCCATCTTGCAACCCTACCTTTGCTATGACCACCGTGCTATGACCACCGTGCTATGACCACCTTGCTATGACTACCTTGCTATGACCACCTTGCAGCCATGTCTTTGTTTCAGGAGGTCCTTAGGACTAACTTGTTATGCTTATGTTCTGCTCTTGTAACCCCAACCATTTTGCCTGACAAATCCCCCATTTGGAAACTTCCTACCCCTGAGCTATAAAAGCCTGTCTTCCTCATATCCAATAGTACACAAATAAAAAAGTTTGTTTTAATTAATTGCTTGTTTTAATTAAGTTGGCCATGATGATTTGGGTCTTCTCCTACTATCTTTGGGATTAACAGTCATCCTCACATTACATAATGAGTTCAAGACCAGCCTAAGCTACATCAGACCCTATTTCAAAAGCAACAAAAACCCAAAACAACAGAGAAAAAACCAACAACAAAAAAATTTTAAAACTCTTAAAATCCATGAATCTGTGGGCTATACATCATATCCGAACCACCAGGTGTGCACATGGGGCTGGGAAAGAAAGGTATGAAATCAAGAGACAAAACAAAGGCCCTCCTAGTGATGCTGACGGTATTAATATTTGAATAGAGGCAGCGACCTAAGCAGTCAGACTTTGGTGCCCAAGGATGCAGGGAAGTGAGGAAGAAAAACTCAGGAATGCCACATTGGGAAGTCCAATTACGCTCTTTCTCGTAAAGGAGAACATTGGTGTCAGCTTGCTGGTCATCTCCTTGGTATACTAAAGGAAGTATTTAGTCATTTTTATTCAATACTACTATAGACCAGATCTCACAGGAACATGTGGTCTAAATTCTTGATACTATGTGGTAAACATACATACCTCAAGTGTAGAATTTATTTTTTATCACTGTATATTAATTATATGCCACAGTGGGTTTTGCTAGAATATTTTTATCAAGTAGAGAATTTAAGTTAGTTCTGAGTTATCAATATGCCAAGACAAATAACAGAAGCAAACACAAATCCTCTCTGAAGGAAAAAAAAAAGAAGAAGAAAAACTGTAGGAAAATGACCAGAAAACACAAAGCGGCCATGTAGAGCAAAGGAGAACAGGGAAAGGTTACAGGCCACATCACCAGCCCTCGGCCCCACACTAGAGCTACACAAGGAAAAGTAAACAACAGTCATGGGCAGTGTGTGTGTGTGTGTGTGTGTGTGTGTGTGTGTGTTTTAAAGGAAACAGATGACAGTTTTAAAAACAATGTGAATTTCTTTGAAGAATAAGGATGTTAAGTCAATTTAAACAAACAAAAATTGAATGGGTTTACCAGTACCAGACCTTTGATGGAATTCTAAAGGACACAGTTCAGGCTAACGGGACAATCTCTCTGAGGATCTCAGATTCAATAAGATAAAAGCACAAGATTCTGGAAAATATGTGAGGAAATAAAGACAAATACTGTGTAAAGTGGTAGCTGTGACATGGGACACACAGCAGGACAGAGTGCCAATACCGGGAGACAGTAGCATGAAACAAGTGTGGACGGTCAGAATCATGACAGTAATCCAACTTTAAAATGTACAAATACTGTGAGTAGGCATTTATCAAAGAGGCACAAATGGCCAAGGGTTTGTGAGACATCAACTCGGCCTCAGGAAAATGTAGCGTAAAACCTCACCCCAGCAAAATGAATGCTATAAATCCAGACAACAGTCACGAAGGCCAGAGGACGTGAAGACAAGCAAGCTCTTGTACTCTGTGCACAGGGGTGCAAACTGGTGAAGCCCTTTCAAAAGAAACCATTACTGACAACCAGAGACTGATCTGCCACTTGTTGTAGCAATCCCAGTCTCGGCATTTAAGTGAAGCAAATGCGCATGCCCAAAATCCCCAGCTTCATCAGAGAAGCCCTCCGTACAAACAGTAATCCAACGTAGAGGCTCAAAATTAAGTGACAGCTGTGGAGCCAGCCCTAGGCAAGTCACTTGTTCCACCCCTCTAAGAGGTGCCTGTGGAAGAAGAAAGGGACTATGTAAGATGCGGGAAACAGGGACGGGGCTTTGAAACACCATCCCCAAACTTGATACAGCTACCGTGGTCGTTAGCTCACAGCACCTGCCCTGAGCCCACCCACCCAAAACTGGCCAGATCAACAATTGGTCATGGAAGGAGAATGAGCTCCTAGAGCCTCTCCTGTACCCCTAAACTATGGGTACTGAGGTCCTGGAAGAGGATTCACTGGCTTTAACTGTGGTTCCAACTGACAGCAGCAAACCCTTGGTCACAACGATGGCATAGGTTAGTCTTGCTGGGCCACAAAGTTAATTAATGAATTAAAAATTAAAATGAATTTTTAAAAAAGACGTGAATTCAATAGAGAGATCTGTGTAAGAGCAAGAGTGTGAATCAAGGGTGATGTCTGGGAATGTGAGAAACGGGGTCACTGGCATACAAAGTATGCACATGTAACTTTTAAAATAGTGGCAAGAACTTAAATCCTCATAAAACACTGTTAAAAGTATGTCAAAGAGATGCCTGCACTTCATGTTTAATGTGTCACTATGCATAAGAGCCAAGACATCGATTCAACCCGTGTCCACTGACTTCTGAGTCGGTAAAGAAAGAGAACTTTATATACAGTGGAATGCTAGTCTTCCATTAAATAAATAAAATAATAGGAACCTGTCACCTGTATAGTGGACAGAGCTAGATGGTGCTACAGTAAGTAATATAACTCAGCACAGAAAGACAAAACTGAATATTCTCACACAAGGACACTTGGGCAGTTTAGCTCATGAAATAGAAAATAGAATACATGTTAGCAGAGTCTGGTAAGGGTGTTTGATGGCGGAGAGAGGTGGCCATAGGGTCCTGGGAGCGGTAGGTAAATGGAGCATGCCTAAAGGTCTGTATAGGACGTGGTCTGGTAAGTGGTTACCCACGGATGACTCCATCTTTTTAAATAGCCTACAAAGAGTTCTGAATGTTCCTAAAACAAAGAAAAGAGGATATCTGCAGTAAGGATCTGCCAGTCTCCCAGATAGAATCATGACACATAGCACACTTGTGTGGAAATACAGCATCATGTCACATAAGCAGGTAGAATTATCATGCATCAGTTTTTTAAAATCAGTAGTAAATACTTAGTCCGTGGTTGATATCTGGTTAGGAAAACAGAATCTAGGCCTTTGCTATGCCTGATAATTTTCTAAAAAGAAATATAGAACATTTGAACAAAACTATTAACAAATTTAATCTCCTATGCATATGAAAAAAAGATTAAACATGGTGTCCCTGGAAGACCTGATCTTCTCTGAAAGGAGGTAAATTGGGGGGAGTGGATGTAGGGGAAAGAGGAAGGGGGAGGGAGGGACTGGGGGAGGGGAGGGAAGCTAAAGAGGAAATGTAACATATGAGAGAAAAAGAAATAAAAAGAAAAAAATCAAGCCCAATGAATAGAAACATGAATTTTTGCTGGGTGTGGTGGTGTGCATCCATACGGCCTGTGGGAGCTACGGCAGGAGGATCACCAACTCTAAGCCATCTTCTGCCTCACTTTAAATGTTAAAAGAGCAACTGCAACCAAAAAAAAAAAATGGAACTAAGTCGTAGCTCAGTGGTAGAGCACCTGCCCAGCGTGCACAACACCTGCATTCGTTAAAAAGGAAAAAGCTGGGCGGTGGTAGTGCACACCTTTAGTTCCAACAGTCAGGAGGCAGAGGCAGGCAGATCTCTGTGAGTTCAAGGCCACCCTAGTCTACAGAGCTAGGTTCAGGACAGCCAGGACTATACAGAGAAACCCTGTCTATAAAAAAGAGAGAAAACAGATTTTGAATGTATGAAAGAAGAGATCGGTAAACTTAATGATAATGATGGCATTATTATTATTATTACTACAAATTGAAGACAAGCAGAAATCTTAAGAAAAACAAAACTACATAATAAAGCTAAAACGGATTCTTTGAAAAAATATTACAAACACAAGAAACAAAAAATATCAAAATGTTTGTCTCAGTACATGAATTAAAATGATACAATACCATCCGACACAACTCGACTGTCATCAATATTTGTAGTTACATTATTCAAATTAAGGAGAATAAGGGTTAAGTATGGCCAACTTGATAGGATGGATTGCACCACGGTCAACACAGAAGACTCTAGATATAACCCACGGAGGACTGCAGGGAAGAAAAGGTTATTTTAATAAATGCTACTGGAAACAAAGCAAAATAGAAAAAAGTATAACCAAGTCACCACTCCATAACCACAAAATGCCAGTTCTTGGGGCTGGCAAGATGGGAGATGGCTCAGCAGCTAAGAGCACTCCTTGCTCTTCCAGAGGACCCACTCTCTCCGTTGGGATGAGAGTGCCCGTCATGTTGATGGCTGCATTTTGGAAGAAGGCTTGTCCATAGATGAATGGAAAAATTTCCACCGGTCTCCTGAGTTCCCCCAAGGACCCACTGAGTGTAGATGTTCAAATGTAAGTGCTGTTCGGCAAGGAAGGGACTCACAAAGACGTGAAGAAGCCTCGGCACTTACAGAGGCTCGGCGCTTACAGAGGCTCGGCGCTTACAGAGGCTAGGTGCAGCTCTTACAGAGGCCCAGCTCTTTTTTTTTTTTTCAAGTTAACAATGTTTAATAATTTTAATGATATTAACAAATTTGCATGACCATATAAATACCTATTATTTCAAATGATTAAATCAAATTAAAAATAATACAAATACGTATATTTATAACTATCTATCTCTATCTCTATGTCTATATCTCTCTGTCTATCTACTGATCTGTGTCAGAATTATTCATTTCAGTGAAACAGAACTTTTTCAAAACTTGTATTACATAATCAAATTTTACTTGATGTCTATTCTGTTATCAGCTACCTTTTACTATTACGCAATTAAATTATAATTTAGCCTCCAATATCTTCATATTGTTAAGTGTTTTTTATTGGTTAAGGGAAATTGCTTAGCTGTTTTAGGCCCAGCTCTTAGAGAGGCTAGGCGCTTACAGAGGCTAGGCGCTTACAGAGGCTCAGTGCTTAGAGGCTCAGTGCTCACCACCACTCCCTTTTATGTATATGGTACTCAAGGAGAACAAGGGCCTTGGATCCCCAGAACTGATCAGCTGTGATGCACTATGTAGATGCTGGAAATTGAACCTAGGCATTCAGGAAGAGCAGCCAGTGGTCTTGACTGCAGAGCCATCTTTCCAGCCTCCTAAATTTGAGAGTAAGTTGTTTCGTTTTGTTTTGGGGGCATTTTGTTGTTGTTTCTTTCTTTCTATTTTCCTTTCTTTCTTTCTTTCTTTCTTTGTGGCAGGGTCTCTCTTTGTATACCAGGTTGATCTTGAACTCACAGAGATCCTCCTAGCTCACTTCTCAGGACTAAAGGTGTGTACCACCACACCCATGCTTACCACCTTTAATTCCAAACACTGGGAGGACACTTTACTGTTTGAGGAAAAGTAACTCTGTGGCTGAATTTTAGTGATGCAGGGTCACGAATCCAACATATATATATATATATATATATATGTCCAATATATGTCCAATATATATCCAATATATATCATATATATATATATCCAATATATATCCAATATATATCCAATATATATCCAATATATATATATCCAATATATATATCCAATATATATCCAATATATATATCCTATATATATATATATGTATATATAAAGTTATTAAACAAAAGAATATTATAATCTCACCTAACTGAGTATTTGTAAGAAGCTATGATTAGTGTCTTCTCATGTAATAAACGGCTGTCAGCATCATTTCTCAGGACCCTGTGACATGAGCAAACACAATCTATTATTAGGTAGGAAGGTTGTAGAGACATGGCTCAGCAGGTACAAGCTCTTGCCAGCAAACCTGACATGAGCTCAGTCCTTAGGATGCACTTGGTAGAAGGAGAGAACCAACTCTGACCTCATAAAGTCGCTCCCCTCCCACCTCCTTACACATACATGCACACAAATTGATTATATAAATGTAGTTTTCAACTATTGAAAATAAGCAATCAAGGCTGCACTTTAGTTAGTATAAGCAGAGGGTACTGCGCGGTACGTGTTCAGGTATCCGTCTGTGTGTATACAGGCCCACGTGTGTCTTTATACTTTATTCATGGAAAACCTGCTTCAGGTCATTTCCTAGAGTTAGGATCAGAGCCTAAGGGAAGGTATGTATTGATGTATAACTGAGCTCCAGAAAAGTTCTGATGTGTATTTCTCCCATTCAGAGAGCGTGTCTCTATGACCTTTCCACACTGAGTGCTCTTGTTGTCTTCAATTTGGGGTCATTACTTCATAATTGACAATTCAGTGGTCTGCTCTATTCATGAAACCCATTCTCTTAATCAGATATAGGGCACTCGATTTTCTCCTGCAGTGTAAGAGACTGAACTTCGTCCCTCCCGTGCAGCACATCCAAACCCCAGGACACTCCATCTCCCCTGCAGCAGCTTCTGTGGTTATTTTCAGAGGTACAATGTATAAAGATGTCCTGTGTGAGCCACTCTCTTAAAAGACAACACTGTCCTACCCATGGCTACACCACTTCCTCTCTCCCAAACACCTGCAGCTGACCTTGATGCATAAGCAGAGCTGAACATTTAAGATGCCCTCTCCCAGAGTCACTCCTAAGGGTTCAGAAACAGACAGACAGAATGTAATCAGCTATGAATGGGCATCATCCCATCCCACTCAGCGGCTCCTCATTCCAGGTCAGCTAGACTCTATATGCCTAGAGTCTAGTCCTCACCCTCACAGGGACTGATGCTTCTGAAGATGCTACATTTCAAAATTGCAGAGAGAGCAGATGAAGATGGCGACCATATCTGGAGCCCCTTGGCACTGAAGCACCAGCAGTCTGTCTGACTTGACTCTCGAGTCTTGAATTGGCATTATGAGGGGTGAGCACAGCTAGTTAGAGATGGCGCAAGCTCGTAACCCCAAGTTTGGTAGTTCCAGAGTCCACGCCTGAGTCACTGCATCTTGGAGTTTGAAGTAAAACAATGGAAACTGTTCTTGTGAACTGGAAATGCCTTGAGTGGTAAACAGCAGCCTTGGCTCTGTTCCCTTGAGAATGGCTGAGAGATTTCTCAGAGATACTAGGTGGGGTTTCTCTGTCTCTGATGCTGAGTGGTTCATTAAAAGCTTGCTAAACAATACAATGTAAACCTAGCTGGAGGTCCTAACATGACCGAATCTAAAGCCAAAACTAAATGATGGCCTAGCAGACCATGAACACCAATCCTCTACCAATACAAAGGCTCAATTCTAAAAATAAAATGCTTGGCACATACCATCCAACAATCTCCACAGGTGCCGATTCAGTTGTAAAAATGCACTTCAAAGTTTAAAACAACAAAAATCAACTTAAGAATCAACCATCCGAACAGCACTCAGGTTCCAGGGTGTTGACCCACGATACATCATTTGATCCACCCTTGACTTCCAAGAAACAAAATTCAACAATGTGATTACTATAAAAAAAAAAAAAAGAGCATAAAACTTCTAACCAAATCAGATGTGGTGACTCAGATCAGTAATCCCAGCACTCACTCGGAGGCTGAGAAGTGCAAGTCGAAGGGGACTTAAGAGAGCCCTGTTTGAAAAGCAAAGGTCAGAATCAGGGAGAGCTAGTGCTAGGGGTGGCTCATAGGGAGAGTTTTTCCTGCAAGTGCAAGGCCCTGGGCACACTGCCAGGCTGTCAAAAAAAAAAAAAAAAAAAAAAAAAAAAAAAAAAAAAAAACACATTCTAACCAGAATCTAACCAGAAGTAAATGGATTCATTTAAGTTTTGAAATTTATTTAACCTTTGAAAGGATTGGTTCTGTTGCAGCTCCTGCAACAGTTTCATTTTGTTTTTGTTTGGAAGTTTTAGTGGAGAGGTCCAGTGTTCATCTCCTCATTTGTTTGTTTGAGGAGTCTGCTGAGCACTCTGATCCGTGTCAGGAACATAGACTAACCTGCATGTGTCTTTCCAGGATGTTAGAGTTGATTGAATAGCAATGAATGCACAAGGTGTAGTGTTGGGATCCAGGAGTTGCCCCACCAACCACATAAACACCGAAGTCAGTCAGACAGGGATAGTTTATTGAGCATTAGCCCCAGAACTGATTGATCAGGACTATAGACCAGACTCAGGAGCTGATTACAACTCCAAGCCATAAATAATCCTACAGAACTTTTGAGCCTGAAATGCACAAATATCTATACCAAGTTATTTCATCAATCAGAATTTAGGGACAGGAGACTTCCTTAGGAACATTTCTGGGTTATTCAACTGTGTGTGGGGGGGGGGGGGACTTGCCTAGCATTCATGTCCCTAGCATCCAACTGGAATGACAGCTACTCATATGCATGTCTCTCTGCCGAGTAGGATGTCAATTCCATGGAGGTTTCAGGTCCAAACTTATTGTGGCTATCTATACAAAGCATTTCTAACTGACCTCTATTGTGATTGGTTTCCAAGGACACCAAAGCTTAATAGAATTTTGGTGAAGAAGTTCCTAGTAACAGTACATGAAAGGGTTTCCTTGTAACAACATATGAGATAGTTTTCTTATGACATTAGTAACAGCATAAAATGGCTGACTAGACAGATAACAGTTACCCAAGCCTAAACAGTAGCAGTTTCAATGACATCAAATTGTTATTAAAAAAAAAAATCTACCTACAATAGCAGACTGGCTGAGGCAAGTTCTTATTCCAATTTTAATTAGTACTATTACCTCTCATCACAGGACACAGTAAATATATCTGTATCTGTATCCTATGTATGTCTGTATGGGTCACAGAGTAACACATGTCAAAGAGGCTGCAACATAGCTCGGGAGGCCCCAGAAGTGAGAAAGAGTCTGCACAGGTTAGAAAAGAACCAGCTCATCAGGTGAAGAGATGGCTCAGCAGTTAGTAGCACTGGCTACACGGGTGGAGACGACCTCGGAGGAACTGAAGGAGGGGCAAACTATCAAAATACATGAAAAACTTTAAAAAGGAAGTGTTAAATGACTACCATGAAATTTTTATCACTCTTACTTTAGAAGGTAAAGTCAACTTGAATCTATAAAATCCTTTTGACAAACAGAAAATCAAGTCATCATAAATGGTTTGTTAGAAAGTAAAAATAAGCCTTTATTCCTGTACTCAGGAGGCAGAGGAAGGCAGATCTGAGTTCAAGGCCAGCCTAGACTACAGAATGAGTTCCAGAAAACCCAGGGCTACAGAGAAACCTTGTCTCAAAAAGAAAACAAAAATAGAGAGAGGGTCACCATGCACAGAGAGCAGGTGTAAACCACCGAGAGGCCCACCAGCCATGCCTGCCACTACAATGTGCAAGTATGTGGTGAAGAGATGGGGGAAAAAGAGCGGCAGAATGATTTGAGCACTATGAAGAAAAGTAGAACCGGAAACAAAAGAGTGGGGAGGAATAGCCCAATGTTAGTAGCTTGTGCTGCTACGTGAGGCCATAAATGAAGTCTAGCAGTACTGCCGCTAAGCGTCATGTCTGAGTCCATGGCCTGTAGGAGCACGGGTCTATATCAATGTCCATGGCTCTGATACCACCAAAAAACATCCAGACGTCCTGGTCTGAGCTGCCTCCTGAGACCATGCTTGTTGGGCCCCATTTCGGCCCTGGTTTGGGCCTTGTGGACAAACCCCAGCCTGGCTGGAGTTTGAGTTTGAGACCTGTCTGCTGATGTAGAGCTTTGCCACTGGCCCTGTCCGTCACCCTTCCCCGCCCCCTACGTCATCTCACCCCTCCAAAACCCCTCCTCCCTATGCTCTGAGTTTACACAAACAAAAGGTTGTTACATTAAAGTTGAGTTCCTGCCTCGACAAGACTCCCGCTCAGTCCTGGAGAGACCCGGCTGCATCAGGACCTCTCTCCTCTCGCCTGGACCTGCCAGCTGCAAGGAGCCGACACATGTTGATGTCCAAGGGCAGTGCAGAGCTAGTCCTGCCCCTCACTGGCTGCAGCACTCAGAAGACCCTGCACCTCACCTGGGCTGAGCACAGTAGAGCTTGACCTGGCAGTGGGGACACAGGTGAGCTGGCCCCATCTTTCGTCAGCCGTAGGATGGTGAAGGCATGAGAGGAGGAAGGTTGGACCCACCCCTTGCCTGGGCAAAGCACGAAAGTTAGACCTGCGGGCAGGGGTGCAGGAACACTGGTGGCTGACCACCCAGGCCCAGACCCAGCACTGTGAGTTGGCCCACCCCAACACCTACCCCATCTACGAACTGCTGGAGCTCATGAGTCTTGTCCTACAGACCCTGCAGGGTCTTCATGACACAGGGCAACATCAGGATATCTGAGAGGAGTTCCAGTTTGGATCCAGAATTGATAGCGTAGCATAACTAGAGGCTTCGAACGAGACCAATGACTCCTTGCAATGAACATTCTCAAGTAAAGATGTGTGAACAAAAGGGTGCACTCTGTGACACACTGTGACACACTACAGCTCCCATGACAACATTTTTTCATTCTATTTTATTTTATTTTATTTTATTTTATTTTATTTTATTTTGTGGGGGGGGGAGGTTGCAAGGGTAGAGGGCAGATATAAAAGTACAGTGAGATGAGTGGGGTTGGGGTACATGATGTGAAAGTCACATTGAATCAACAAAAAGCATATAGATAGATGAAAGATAGATGATAGATAGATAGATAGATAGATAGACAGACAAAAGTATTGAAAAGTACTGGCTGTTCTTTCAGAGGGCCTGGATTTAATTTTCAGCTCCCATATGACAACGCACATCATCTGTAACTCAAAGTTCAAAGGGATCCTTCCTTCCTGGGCACTCCACACAGGATTTATAGACATACATTCAGTCCATACACCCATACACATGAAATTAAAAATAGATAGGTAACTGGACCAGTGCCACAAGGGAGCTCACAGTTGAAACTGCTGGTGTCAGACTTGAGATCGGGATTGCAGAATCCAAGATGAAGAGGCCATATTGAGTTCAGAGCAGGAACTGACCAGTTTGGTTCAAACAAGCAAGCAAGTGGAGAGACAGGCAGTCAGGTAGGTTGTATCAGTAGTGAAGACTAGCTGAGTCAGGGAGACACACAGCAGGTATCAGCTGATGCACTGGTATGGAGCCATGCTGTGTCCGTCACTTTATGGGTTCTGGCCCAGAGCATTCCACCCTTTCTTCAGTCTAGTGTGCAGGTGAGTTCTTGAGCCTGGTTTCCCTGATGCGATTTTGATGTACTCATGTGTCCCTACGGTTTTAATTCTCTCCAGTGACCTTATATTCCTCAGGAGTATGTCATTTGTCAGTCTGTGCTGGGTGGAGGGTTCCAAGCTGATGACGAAATGTCTGGGCTGCAGCCATCTTTCTCGCTCACAGTGGACTCAAAGATTGCTTATAAGATGGAGTCCCCTAGGGCAATGTACAGCATGGGAAACCACAGAGCATAGTTTGAACTTAAGGAAGTCTGTAGCTGAGGCTAGCCACAAAACATAGTAATCCTCCTGCCTCGGCACCCCCAATTGCTGGAATTGTAAACACCATATCCAACTTAAAACGTACTTTTCTAATGCCTTGTCTGACTCAAATTAAGACCAGTTTCCTTTCCTCTGCTCTTTTATCTCTGGAACCACTGACTTTCTTCTAAGGTCATCTCATTGACCTTTCAGAATGCTGTTCTCATTTGAAGTAGAAATCTAGAAATACACCGTTGTCTGTGGCAGCCTTACATGGACAGATAAAATAGTGCAGTAATGAAACCTAAGCCATGGACTTCAGCCATAAGCAAGTGCCTGGGCCAAAATACACATTAGTGCAGAGCGCCAAGATTATCTTGGACATCCATTGCCCCAGGAAGGTGTCTGGCCATTGTAAGAGGTAAGTGCCAGTCTTGGAATGGGGGCAAGGCTAAGTATCATAGCATGTATTGATATTGGGAATGGGGTGGGAAAATAACAACATGCTGGAAACAACACTAATAGGCATGGAATAGCTTGAGCACAGCAGGCTGGGGACACCGAAGAATGGGAGGATCTTTTCCCCACTTCCTGTTATCCCAGATTGTCACTCAGATATGCAGAGAGCTTAAAGCCATTATAGTTTTGCTGTGACCCCAGACTGAGCAAACCACGTGCTTTCTGGTTATCATTTCAATAACTCTCAACAAAGTGAGTATTAACATTTCATACTACACACCACCCCCACCCCCAATGTGCTGCTCATCAGGGTGGGGTTTGGCCTGGAAGATCAGCATGTTGACAATACTTTTGTGTCATGACCCCCTTTGGATGTCTCATGAACTCTATGGATCATCTCAGAATTGTTTTTTTTATTCTGAGACAGACTCTAATGCTCCCCCAGTGGTCTTAGAGCTGACGCAGGCCAAGGATGGGCTTGAAGTCCTGATCCTCCACCTCGATACAGGTCTCTGTGGCTTGTTTTAGGCAGTGCTGAGTCTTGAACCTAGGGCTTCTCGTATACTGCCTAGCACTCTTTCCACTGAGCTACATCTCTAGCTCAGAACTGGTTTTAAAGACAAATAATAAGATATATAGGATTAAAAAGGAAACCAACTGCTTTTAATCACAGTTTCATCTATGGATTTCCCAAAACCATGGAGACTTGTAGAATCTAATGTTAAAGAAATGCATGAAGCTGCAGAATGGCTGCACTAACAAGCAAAAGCAGGCATTGCCCGGGTTTAAACACTATGTAGCCAACACTAATGGCATTCTACCCTTGTGATTAGAATTCCAGGCATGTTTACTATGCTTACAAAGTTGTGTCTCCTACAAGTTGGTGTCTGTTCTAGGTTTTCAGTTCATTCTGCATGGAGAACTGCCATTTATCTCATCTCCATTAGGGGTATCAAGGATTTCAATTTCTCCAACTTGGACGGTCAACAGCCCCAAGTCACTTACCCAGCAGTTCTAGAAGTCAGACATTTACCCTTCAGCTCCCCATTAAGATGAAATCCTGTGGGAGCATCGTGATGGACTCTAGCAGTCTTCAACCTATCACACACACCCTTGTCCTTCCTTGTTATGTGGAGTGTGTCTGTCCCACATCCCCCATCACACACACCCTCCTCCTTCCTGGTTATGTACAGAGTGTGTCTGTCCCTCATCCCCTATCACACACACCCTCCTCCTTCCTTGTTATGTACAGAGTGTGTCTGTCCCTCATCCCCCTATCACACACACCCTCCTCCTCCTTCCTTGTTATTTATAGAGTGTGTCTGCCCCTCATCCCCTCCTTCATCAGTGGATAAAATCCACCCGATAAGATATAATGCCAGGACATCTCTTGGGATACACAGACCACTGATACATATCTTACAGGGGAAATGCCTCTACTCATCAAGAAGAGATTCGAAAACAACAGGAATAAAATGTCATGCTCATGATTAAGACATGGATTCCTCCAAGAATCCAATATGGCATTAGTTTCCCTAATGTTGCTCTTCTGTTCTCCCACCCTCTTCTCTCCAACTGAAGGTTTTGTAATGTGTTGGGGGTGTGGAATTCCTGGCAAGGCAGGTGGGGGAAAGAATCCTGCACACAAAGCATGTGTCCAGAACTGAAAGCCCTGTTTGCTATGTAATTACATAACCCTGCCAAGTGTGTGGGCGTCTGTTTTCTCATTCTGCCATGTGGTCTTGGGAGGTGAACTCAGGTTGCCGGGTTTGTCAGCAAGCATCTTTTACTACTAAGCATTTTGCTGGCCCTAGACAACATATGTGTTGCAGGAAATATTAGAAAAGGCAGAGGCCGCCTGGCTGGCGGCTCTATGATCCTGCACTAATGGCGGCATCGGCAGCGCAAAGGCGATCACCAGCTCTGGGTTCTGGCACCATGTTGACAGAATTGAGCATTTCCAGCAGGCTACCTTGGCCCAGTCGGCTGTTCTCATCTCGGCAGGCTCTGCGGTGGGGCCATGCTAGCCCCACGCCACAGTCGTCCACCTCACAGTCAGCTGCCACACCACCCAAAAACCAAGTAAATCAAAACTCTAGATGCTTAAAGTTAACCAATGGATTTATATATCATCAAATACTCAATACATAAGATGTCCACACAATTAGAATTTTTATCCCAATTATCTAACCTTTTGATATCAATAACTACCTGAGGCTGCTAGAGACACACAGGTGGACGTCTGCTGCCATTTCGCCTCTCTCCTGTTCTCTCTCTCCCTCTCCTCCCAACTCCGAGCTCCGCCTCCCTCTTTTGTGTCCAATGACAGAGCTCCCACTGCAAATGCATTGGGCAGGAAATTTTTGCCACACATGTATTATTTTAAATATTTTTTATTTTATGTGTATGAGTGTCTCACCTATGGGTATGTCTGTGTGCCACATTTATGCAGTAGCCATGGAGGCCAAAGGGGGGCAATTAGGCCCCTGTAACTGGAACTATAGACAACCGTGAGCTTCTGTGTGGATGCTGCAAACCAACCCCGGGTCCTTTGAAAGATTTTCATGTAAAACCCTCTATGGAGAGTCACAAACTCCCATGTAAACATGAGAAGTACAGAAAATGATCTGTATTTGAAAATAGCCCAAAATAAGATACAAACTAATATTTCCAGTATGGTTGCTCCTTGGCCCAGGAGAAGCGTCCTGTTTTTTAGGCTCCGTGATGAAAATGAGGCCAGCGCTCTGATAGTGGAGACACTGAGCACAGGCAGGGAGAATTCCAGACTCGGTGTTCCTGGAGCAGCAAGCCAAAGGGAGGCACCTTCCTGCCCTTAGCAACTCTTTCCAAAAGGAATGCAGTCTGGGTTTACTAGACTCCACGGGGAAAGCCAAGTTCCTGAACTGATCTCACTTCCCTTGTGACCACTGGTCAAGAACGCTACTTCTGGCACCTCTCCTATTTTCATGGTCTAGCCAAGACTAGTTAACATCTGGGTCCTGTCTCTACTCAGGGCAGGAATGATTGACATACATCTGAATTCACATCTTTTTTCTCTTTTTTTCCCCCTAGTTTCATGCATTTGTGTTTGCGAAAATGTGTAGTATGCATGTGTGTGCACCTGCACATAGGAGCACCTGTAGGTGGATGTCAAGTTCATTGACATTGAAGGAACCATCCTCCATTGCTCTTCCATATTGCCTCTTGAAGCAGACCCTCTCAATCAAACTCAGAGTTCAATGATATAGCTAGTTTGATAGCCAGCTTTCTCTGGAGAATCTCCGTATCTCCACCTGCTGAGGCCACGGTACCAACCCAGAATTTATAGCCCTCACATTTTCCCAGACCTAGAACACATATATTTCAAGAGGAGCAATGGGAGATAGCCCTGTCCTCAGCAGGGAATCACAGAATGGACAAGTGAATTCCTGCCTTCTTGCCTGTGTCACTAGGATATTCTGAGGAGAGGAGCTTATGAAATCATGAAAGCCTTCAGAAGAGCTCAGAGAGCAGTTTCTGTTTGTAGGAAGAGAATGGCGTGTGTACTTCAAGATAACGGGAAAATGTAAAATTTAAAATCAAGCTACCCAAGTTTTAACACCCAGATGTGTATTCTTCAACTTTTGTACAAACTTGGGATGGGTTTTTCATGGCTACTGTCCTTCCACACTACCTAGAAAGTTCTTTCCTTCTTGTTAGACTCATTCTGCAATCCCTGCTTTAGCTAACTCCTTTTCATTGTTGTTGTTGTTGTTGTTGTTGTTGTTGTTTCTGTCATAGGTTTCTGTCTCTCTTACCAAGCCACTCCTAGCATTCCTATGATTTCTTTTTATTAATCGTCCCCTGTTCAGATTGCCGTGTGCATTCTCTTTCTCTGTTGAACACAGACAATGTCATTTCTCAATTGTATGTTTTAGCATATCATTGTCTAAAACTATCAACTGGACAATGACAAGGTCGGTAGGAAAAGGCACATGCTTGTCCTGAAGCCTGATGCTTTGGGTTTGATCCACAGATCCCCATGTAATGGTGGAAGGAAAGCACCAACCGCACAAGGGTGACATTTGCCTCCACACACATGCTCTGGTATGTCTGCTGCACCAAAACCTCCATACACAACATGCACACACACCAATTGTACTGATTGCCTTGTTCTGTTTTTATTTGTTTTTCTCAGCTTAATACAAGCTAGAGTTATCTGAGAAGAGGAATCCCAACTGAGAAAATGGCTCTATAAGATTGCCTGTAGGCAAGTCTGCAGAGCTTTTTCTTGATGATCTGTATGAAAGACCCCAGCTCACTGTTGGCAGGCGCAACCCCCGGGCAGGTGCTTCTGGCTTCTATTAGAAAGCAGGCTAAGTAGCCATAAGGAGTAAGCCAGTAAGCAGCATGCCTCCACGGTCTCTGCTCCAGCTCCTGCCTACCTTGAGTTCCTGTCCTGACTTCCTTAGAGTGTGATCTGAGAAGTGTAAGGTGAAATAAGCCCTTTCCTCCCACGTTTCTTTTGGCCAGGACCTTTTATCACAGCAATAGAAACCCCAAGACAGAAACTAATACCAAGGCATGGATGGAGTCTTGCTGTTACAGACATCAACATGTGTTTTTGAGAGGATTGCGGTACCATTTGAACTTTGGACTAGAAAAGCCATTGAGTGCTCAAAGGTCAGAAGGTCGTTCTGTGGGAGTGTGGAAGCTAAGAACACTGAGAGCAAGCCAGGCTTGGTAGTGCACACCTTTGAAACCTTTATCTCAGAGCTTAGGAAGCAGAGGCAGGCAGATTTCTATGAGTTTGAGGCCAGTCTGATCTTCATAGCAAGTTCCAGACTACATATAGAGATCCTGTCTCAAAAAAAAAAAAAAAAAAAACAGAAACAAAAACAAAAGAAAAAGAAAAAACAGTGAGAGCAATGTAGGTGATGGAGACTTGGATTGTGATATTTTAGAGAAAAGACTTTATTAAGGCCATTTATTTAATACTTTTAATTAAGAACCTGTGGCGGTCATCTGGGTCTGAAGAATCAGCTGTGATTAATGAAATACCAGATCCACTAATGTGAAGCCTGGCTTTGTTTGGACAATAGATGCTACTGGGGCTGTGGTTAAAGAAAGGAGAATCTGGGAAACGTTTCCTCAGGGTCAGCATACAGAAGCCATTCCAGAGAGGGTCAAGGGTGTACCACATGCTGGCAGCTGAACTTGGTAATGTGTAAGAAATTCCCAAGTAGTACTAAATTTGAAGGCATGAAGGGGTTGTGGAGAACAACTGAGCCTTGGCACCAGTAGAGACCAGAGTAGGATAGCAAAAACAACAGAATTGAAGGTGTCTTAAGGTTTCATTGTTGTGAAGAGACATCATGACCATGGCAACACTTACAAAGGAAAACATTTAACTGGGGCTGGCTTACACTTTCATAGGTTTAATCCATTATCTTCATGGCAAGAAGCATGGCAGCATGGCAGGAAGCATGCAGACAGACTTGGTTCTAAAGGAGCCATATTGATCCACAGGCAGAAGGAGCCGGTGTACCATACTGGGTGTAACCTGAGCATAGGAAACCTCAAAGCCTGCCCCCACAGACAGACTTCCTCCAAGAAGGCCATGCCTCCTAATAGTGCCTATGGGCAAGCAATCAAACACATGAGTATATAGGGACCATGCCTGTTCAAACCACCACAGAAGGGGTCATATTGAAGTTTTTAGCCATATAGCAGGGTTAGAGTCTCTGAAGACCGCCCAGAAGAGGTTACTGGTGCAGCCCAGTTGCAGAAGAGACCCCAGTATTGGGGAGCTGACCACCAAGGACTACAGCAGCTGTGGAATAGAGTCAGACTAAGCCTATGAGATGCACTATATATGCTGTGGATGGCAGAGCCAGAGAAATGCTCTGCTTAAACTCTTGGAGCCCAGAGACGATGAGTTCCAGGAGTCTGACTGTGAGCTGTACATTATTGAAAGGATTTGGGTTTTGCTTTGATTTGACTGTGATCATGGCCTGGTTCTTCCCTCTTGAAATAAGAAAGTGTTTGGGTTTTTAATCTTACAAAAACCCACGGTATCTTGATTAGCTTTCTATTGCTATAACAAAACACCATGACCAAAAGCAATTTGGGGAAGAAAGGATTTATGCCCATATATAGGTCAGCATTGTAGTCCATCATTAAATGAAGGCAGGGTAAAAATTCCAGGCAGGAACTTGGAGGTAGGAGCTGGTGCAAAGGTCATGGAGAGATGCTGCTTACTAGCTTGCTTCTCATGGCTTGATCAGCCTAATTTCTTATAGAACCCAGGACTACCAGCCCAGATTTGGCACCACCCACAACAAGGGTGGGTCCTCTGTATCATCACTGGTTTGCTTTTAGTTAAGCGACTCTTTAGTTACTTTTTAATTGCTATGACAAAACATAACCAAGACAATTTATAATAGAAAGCATTTAGGCTGAGCATGGTAGAACACACCTTTAATCTTAGCACTGGGGAGGCTGAGACTGGTAGATTTCTGAGTTTAAGAGCATCCTGGTCTATAATAGCCAATTACAGAACACCCAGAAATATATAGAGAGAGACCTTGTCTCAAAAACAAACAATACAAAACAATGAATATGTTAAATTGGAGCTCAAAGTTCCAAAGGTTAGTCCATGATCATCACAGCAGGGAACACAGCAGGCAGGCAGGCAGGCAGGGCACTGGAGCAGTAGCTGAAAGCTTACATCTGATCTACAAGGATCAGGCAGAGCAAGGGAGCCAGAGAGAGTGAGAGAGCGAGCGAAAGAGAGCGAGAGAGAGAGAGAGAGAGAGAGCAAGAGAGAGCGAGAGAGAGCGAGGAGAGAGAGAGCAAGAGAGAGCAAGGAGAGAGAGAGAGAGAGAGAGAGAGAGAGAGAGAGAGAACAAGAGAGAGAGAGAACAAGAGAGAGAGCGAGAACAAGAGAGAGTGAGAGAGCGAGAAAGCAAGAGAGAGAGAGAGAGAGAGAGAACACATGGTGTAGAGTTTTAAAACCTCAAAGCCCCACCCCCCCCAGTGACACACCTCCTCCAACAAGGACACACCTCCTAATCCTTCCCAAACAGTTTTACCAACTAGGGACCAAGCATTCACATACATGAGCCTATGCGGGCTCTTCTCATTCAAACCACCGTAATCAGTAATAACTGATGAAGCACTAGCTGATGCTCCACAGGCTTGTCTACAGGCCAAGCTGGTAAGAGTGTTTTCTCACTGAGGGTTCCTCTTCCCAAATGACTCTAGATTATGTCTATCTAGCACACAGCTATGAGACCTTGAATACTTTAGAGAGATTTTAAACTTTTAAAGAAACTTTTACTATTTCAACGAGAGTGAACTTTTAAAATATTTGAATGTCTGAAGACTGGCATTTTTTAAAGTTAAACTGCTTTACATTGTGATATTAATAAAAATATGAGATATTGAGGACAAACAAGAAAGATTATAGTTTAATAGTAATGTATTAGTATGTCAATTATCCTGGGTGGGTTTTTGAGAGTTCCTCAAATCAACTGTCACTGAGAAGTGGTAGAGTAAGTATGGAACTGGCTGGCTCTGGCCACTTCCTTCTTCACCTCCCTTGTGCTAGGGTAGTGTTCTAGTTAGGATTACGATTGCTGTGATGAAACACCATGATGGGGGTATGTGTGTGCGCTTTCTTTGGGCTCCAGCTGTGGTTCCAGGTCCTCAGTTTCTTCTCTCAGGGTGTCCAGGCACTGCTGCACACCAGGCTAGAAGGTTGAAGCAGAGTCCAAAATAGGGTAAGGTCTGCAATATTCTGGTCAGACATCTTGTAACGGTGAGTTTTTAGCTACTTCACTTATGCTCCCAGAGGGTTGGGCACTTCCAACTACCTGCCCAGCAGCTCTTTGGAGCCACACATGAAACACACACACATTAGCTTATATTTGAAATGCCTTGGCTAACTCAATGAGAGGGCACTTCTAATCCTCCGCTTGCTACTCTAGGCCCAATCAGGTAAGTGGCAAGTGGCTACTTACCTGAAATCTCACATGGCTGTTAGGCTTTATCTCTGGTGGCTCCTATGTCCATCCATCTCCCCCACCCCCAAGTCATGATGGTCCTCTCTGCCTTCCCCTCTCTCCTGCATCCTAGCCCTCACAAATCTAAGGGTCCCACTCCATCTCCCTTTGCCCAGCCATTGGCCCTTGGCATCTTTACTGATCGATCAAAAACTAATTGGGGACAAGGACCTTCAGCATTTGGACATGCAGATTCCTGATTAAATCAAAGCATTCGAACCATCCCCAATAGCTTCTCTCTGAGGATGTTAGTGTTGCAGCTCTTTTACACAAAGGTCTTCCTCAACAATCTTCAGTGAAACTACTGTGGGGATACAGTTTATTCATGGTGACCAAGGGCTATATACAAGCCTTGAAGAGTGGGAGGGAGTTGTCAGGGTGAATGTAACATCATTGGCTGGAGTTTAAAGTATAAATGCCTCATTTGCATGGAGAGGCATTCTAGGAATCCCATGTATTTTCTGGGTGGATTCTTATCAGGAAAGAGGAGGTTGAGAGGTTTGAGAAGGACTATATGACATTCCTCAGGTAGAAGTATGGGGGTCTGGCTCCCCAAATCAGGCAGAGAAGAGGAAGCCCTACTAAAAAAGGGGGGGGAGGAGTCCTTCATTTTGCACAGAACTCAGAGGACCTAATTGGATATGGTAGACTACAACCTTAGAATCGAGATGCATGATCAAAAGCAACTTAGAGAGGAAACGATTTATTTGATTTACATATTCTGAGTCACAGTCCACTGAAGGAAGCCAAGGCAGGAAGCTGGAGACAAGAGCTGATGCAGAAGTCATGGAGAGGTGCTGCTTACTGGCTTGCTCTCCATGGCATGCTCAGTCTGCATTCTTACAGAACCCAGAACCACACCCCCAGGGATGAGTCTCTCCATCCATCACTAATTTTAAAAAAATCCTCAACAGGCTTGCCTACATTCAATCGTATGGAGGTATTTTCTCATGAGGCTCCTCCTCTCAGATGATTCTAGGTTGTCAGGTTGATGTAAAAGCAGCCAGCACCGGTAGGAAGGTGAGGACAAAGAATAAGAACTCTTATAGCTGACTCATACTCTTTCATGAAGCGTATGGTTCATCCTGTGGGGTCTGGGGACATCTGTACAGAGGATTTCTCCCATGGAAGAGCTAGTTCGATCTCAGGGTCTCTCCTTTCCCTCAGTCTCTGCTCTTGGCTGAGTCTGTGCGTAGCTTCAGCCCCAGCCATTGACCTAGAAGATATTTTATTCACTTTGATCCCAGCAAGCTACTTAAAGCCTATAGCCTCCTCTCTCCATGTAGTTCCATTTTGCATGCTCAAGTAGGCCTAGAACTCTCCAGAAAATTCCACCACTGATTAGCACCTCTTCCTCTAAGGAATGGGACTCCAGGCTCCCGATCCTGCACCAACTTCCAGTCCTGAGTCTCTTTCTACTGAATTACGTCACTTGCTCAAATGTAAGAGATCACCAGCCACTAGAAAGGGTGAGAGAAGGCACAGCTCCACCCACCAGGCTGCCAGCCTGCTCCCCTACCCAGGATCTGTCTACCCTCCCAGTATGTTCCTGAAACATGAAAGGCTCTTAGCAGCAGCACATGCTAGTTAGCTGTCCCCTGTAACTCCTGTCATAAATAGAGGTTCAATTGCTGTTGGCAGGCTTCCCAGCATAGAGACCTAGTGAGAGCTTTGGAAACCCTTTTAGCCCCAGACTAACTGCCTCTCAGCTTCTTGTCACACAAATAGCCTATTCAAACACAGCAAGGAGCTGGAGAGATGGCTCAGCAGTTAAGAGGACTTGCTGATCTTACAGAAGGCCAGCGGTCAGTTCCCAGTGCCCACACAGACAGCTCACACCTGTCTATAACTGCAGCTCCAGGAAATCCAGCACCATCCTCTGGCCTCTGAGGACAGACAGACAGACAGGCATGCATGTCACAGACACAGACACAGACACACACACAGACACACACACACACACACACACACTCCAACATGGACACAGCTGTAACCCAGAAGCTTCAAAGAAAGTAAAGAAGGGAAAATCACTGGTGCCCCTGGCCCCAACCTAGCCAAGGAAACAAGAACTCCAGGTTCGGGGAGAGACGCTGCTTCAGAGGAAAGACTCTGGATGCCCTCTCCTGGCCTCTGCTTCAGCACAGGTGCACAGACCTGCACACACACCATGTGTGTGAGCATGTACAGTAAAAAAATAATCAATTTTTAATTTTTAATTAATATTTTATTTATTTACATTCCAAATGTTGCCCCTTCCCAGCCCCCTCCCCCCCAGCATCCCCATTCCCTGGGGCATCAAGGCTCTACAGGACTAGGCCCATCCTTTCCCACTGAGGCCAGACAAGGTAGTCCTCTGCTACATATGTACCAGGGGCCTCAGACCAGCCCCTGTATGCTCTTTGGTTGGTGGCTAAGTCTCTGGGAGTTCTCAGAGGTCCGAGTTAGTTGACACTGTTGGTCTTCCTATGCGGTTGCCATCCTCTTCAGTTCCTCCAATCCTTCCCCTGACTCTTCCATAGGGGTCCCTGACCTCTGTCCAATGTTTCACTGTATCTGCATCTGTCTCAGTCAGCTGCTGTAGAGCCTCTCAGAAGACAGCCATGCTAGACTCCTGTCTGGGAACTCAACATGGCATCAGTAAGAGTGTCAGGTTTTGATGCCCACCCATGGGATGGATTCCAAGGGCCTGAAGGAAAGGCCATCCAGTGACTGGCCCAACTTAGAATAGTTTTTTAATCTTAAGTATCAAATAGGCACCAGTCAGCAGAAAATGTCCTATTATAGTCTAAGTAAATCTGTATGGTGTATATGACAGCAAAGAGAACTTTAAAAACCAGCAGGAAAAATGTCAGTGCTCACACTCCCATTAAATGAGGGTGAGGGAGGCAGAAATATCTTTCTAAGACAAGATACACAAATGTACCTAATTAAACATGTTAAAATGTTTCACCCTTAACAACAGACTATGTATGCACACGCCCTTTCTGAGCAGTGTCAGCAGACTTGTGCAGAGCCTTTAGGAAGCTTGCAATAAGCCACATGCTCTAGATTTTCCTCTGACAAATTGCAACCAAACTATGTTTTCTCCATTCTATGTGGGTGTAATTACTCTTTCAAAACTAATTTTGAGGCCCTGCATTTATTTCTACTATACTAGAGCTTCAAAATGGTCTTAACAAGTCTGAATTCTCTGAAGTAAATAATCAAAGTTTCCAATCTGTCATGCCAGCTTTTAATTCTAGGTTGTCTTTATTCCCCATCATTTTTCTTAGCCACTCGTGTCAGGACAAGGATAGAAAACAGATTCAATAAAATCAAAGGCCGGCCCAGTACAATACATGCATGAAAGAGAGTGTCTGTGGCCATGAGAGTCATCCAGGGAAGTTCCAAGTTTGAAGGAGTAAAAATGGTGAGCAGAGTGAAGCAGGATGGGGCTGGGGAAATAGACCAAACATCTGGTGAGGATATCAGATGCCAGCAGCCAGGCATTGCCCGGGCCTAGCAGTAAGAAGCAGGAGAGTACAGCCTGAGATGGGAGGGGCTCGCAGCATATGAGCAGCTGGAAGGGCTCAGAAGATGCATATGTCCTAAGTCAGGTCTCCAGGTACCAGCATCCCATCATTGGAGAAATGGAGAAATGCTAACGCTCCAATAGAAGAAGAGTTTGGAAGATGGACACGGAAGGAATCAGTTAGAGCTGGGGAGTTCATAAAGGAAACAATGGATGCAGCTGGGGAGATGTTAATAAAAGCAAAAAGGTTTCTCAACATGTATGGGAAAGGGGCAAAGAGGTGAAAATAATGAAAAAAAAGTCATGATATCTTCTACTGTCATCAAGAAATGTGACAGAGCTAACCAGGTCAAAGGGGAAGAGTCTGTGGCAGAGCAGCACACACTGGGTCCCCGTGCGCGCTTCCCTCTTGGCACCTCTGCATTACACTTCATGCGATGTTTTGATTTGTTCACTTTTAATTATCCACATTCGACTGAGACTCATGAGGCAGAGAGCTCGCTCGGTACAGCGCTCTATGAGACGTCTATATCATGCTCTGTCTCCCATCGCAGGCTCGGAGGAGGAGGTGATGGGAGACTGCTGTGCACATGCGCGTTGTGCACATGACAGGAGCATTGTACTCATATATGCACAGCAGCGGCGTCTCACCCAGAACTGAGGAGGCATTGGCGGTTGATGGTTGCTGGAGAGGGAGGGCCACCTTTCTTTGACGGGGTGGCCCCTGGTAAGTTTGCCCATGCTCTGGCGGATGTCCCCACATCCATGCGTATATGGGCAGAACTTATTGGACTTAGTGGGTTATTTAAAAAAAAAAAAGATTATGACCTGGAAGAGGGATATGAGGAGGGAGAGTGGATATTATTTTTCAAAATGCATCATATACAAAGAGAAACTTTTCAAAGAATATTTTTAAAGAACTGGCTTGCACCCTCAGGTCTGCAGTGACTACCTCAAGCACAGCATAAGCAAGAACTCACGGAGGGCCTCCGAACTCGGTTACTGCTATCATGTCGTTCAGAATACATACAGCCAGTTTCCAACTCCAGAGGCAACTCTAAGTCATCCGGGAAATATAGCCAACCATTAATAGGACATAAATTGCTCTGGTAGCCACCTCGACAACCAGACATTAGAACGAAGGGAAGTAAAGCAAGCAAACACCTCAGCAAAGGCCTTTTAATACACCTCACCCCAAAGTCTGCACACAATTAAAAATATATCTGCACCAAAGAAATAAGAAAGGCTCCATGAGCAGAGGCCTTGCCTGCCATGTGACCTGACCATCTCTGTCCAGTCTCAGAACCTACATAATGGTAGACCAGGAGGCAAATGGAAAACTCCTCCAACCTCCACACCCGTGCCCCTCCACATACACAATGACAATAAGAATAAATAAGAATAAGAAGGAAACGATTGACTTTGCAGCCTATTTGAAGTCAAGCTCCTGGGGGCATATGTATAAAGGTTGTGTATCATGCCACAAAAACTCATATTTAAAAAACGTAGGTCATACTGCAACACAATTTAAAACTCTCAGATTTTTTAATTAATGTTTTGTGGACTGGAGATATGGCTCGGTGATTAGGAGCACTTGTAGAGGATCAGGGTTTGATTCCCACATGACAGCTCACAACCATCTTTAAGTCTAATATGAAGGAATTTAATGCCCTCTTGTGGCGTCTACCGGCATTGCAAGAACGTGAGGCACAGGCATGCATGCCATCAAAATACCCATACACATTAAATAAAAATTTTTAAAAAATAAAAATAATGTCTTTCACCAGAAAATCTTTCTATCTTAAAATGTGAAAGGGCTTTTTAAAATTTTAAATAGAACAACACACACACACCGCACACCACACACACACACACACCACTTCCAAAAGAGAATCAATGTCACACATGATTTCAAATTTACAAACCTACAAAGTTATAATTTCCAAGTTACGTATAGAAGAAGCTCACCTCACAGATACAGGTTGAAACTCTTAATATCTCTCCTTTTCCGGCTGGTACCATGGAGGCTGTTCCAGAGAAGAAAAAGAAGGTTGCCAGTGTGCCAGAAACCCATAAGAAAAAGGTTCCTGCTGTGCCAAAAACTCTTAAGAAAAAGGTCCGGCTGTGCCAGAAACCCTTAAGAAAAAGCGAAGGAATTTCTCAGAGTTGAAGGTGAAGCGTCTGAGGAAGACGTTTGCCCTGAAGACACTCCGAAAGGCAAGGAGGAAGCTCATCTATGAGAAGGCAAAGCACTATCACAAGGAGTACAGGCAGATGTACCGGACTGAGATTCGGATGGCCAGGATGGCAAGGAAAGCTGGGAACTTCTATGTGCCTGCAGAACCAAAATTGGCGTTTGTCATCAGAATCCGAGGCATCAATGGAGTAAGCCCAAAGATCCGCAAGGTACTGCAGCTCCTTCGTCTTCGACAGATCTTCAGTGGCACCTTTGTTAAGCTCAACAAGGCTTCCATTAACACGCTGAGGATCGTGGAACCGTACATTGCATGGGGGTACCCCAACCTGAGGTCAGTAAACGAGCTCATCTACAAGCGAGGCTATGGCAAGATCAATAAGAAGCGGATTGCCTTGACGGATAATTCCTTGATTGCTCGGTCTCTTGGTAAATTTGACATCATCTGCATGGAGGATCTAATTCATGAGATCTATACAGTTGGGAAATGCTTCAAGGAAGCAAATAACTTCCTGTGGCCTTTCAAATTATCTTCCCCACGAGGTGGAATGAAGAAGAAGACAACTCACTTTGTAGAAGGTGGAGACGCTGGCAACAGGGAAGACCAGATCAACAGGCTTATTAGACGGATGAACTAAGGTGTTGCCCGTGGTATTTTTGTAATCTGGTCAGTTAATAAACAGTCACAGCTTGGCAAATTTGAAAAAAAACAGAAAACTCTTAATATGAGATTAACATAATAACGATATTAAAACAAAAAGGACTGTGTGAATCCAGTCTCATTGTGAATGCATACAAAAATGCACAATAGATTTAAATAATGGAACTATATGACTAAGTTTGGGGGTTGTATTAGACTACCTCTCCTAACCTGCAGAGGCTTAAGAGCTACTCAGTAAAGACTTGTTGTGCAGCATGAGAACCGGAGTTTGAATTTCCACCATGAATAGGAAAAGCGGGTCATACAGAAAGGTTTAAGTGGGAGTGGGGATGAGCTATGAGAAAACAGGAGGGTAAGGGGAAGTATTCACCGAAAAAAATATACATGAAAAACTAATATGGAAATTTCTATCTTAGTAGTTAAAATACATAGCTTTAAATATAGTAAGTTTGGCCAGAACTACTCTGCATGGGTGGTAGATAATGCTGCTCCCAAACAGAAATGATTATCAACTGAAAATCTCAGTGTCGGGGATTCCTCTCTCTAAGTTGGTCAGGGAGGGTACAGAGCCCTCTCCCCCAATATTCTCACTGGAGCAATCAATAAGACCCTACTGCTACACACATCAAATACTTTCTGTGCAGAACATAGAGAAACCAAGCAGAACTGATAAGCTGAAAGCTTCCTCCCTGCTGGCTGAGTTTCATAGTGTCAGAAGGTGCTGGGCAGGCCATAGGGGAAGAAAAGTCGTCAGTGCTCTTATCCAGCATTTAACCCTGCAAGCTACAATACCCACCTTCTAGTTATGAGGTTAACTGACCTCTGTCTGATCTGTTCCATAGGAGGAAATTCAGGTCTGGTACTGTAAACCTAATGAAAGGCCATGGACCCTGTAAGAACCTACTATTATTGTTTTGCTAAGTGAACTTCTAAATATTTGTATTCATACCCATGCATTAGTGCTGATCTTAGCCTTGGTCAATGATACTTATGTTTGCAGCGAGCTGCAGTTAATGCAAACACTCATAATTTATTAGAGGCTCAGACCTAACCAGAGCATCTACAGTCTGGAAAGAATTTAAGGGCTAGAGAAAGGGAAAGAGGTAAATACACTGTGAAACACTGTCTTCTGGACATGGCTTTGCCTTTGTGCTCATGACAACTTTTGCTCATGACAAAGTTACCTATGGCAACTGTAGGCATCCACATAGGACCTGCATAAAATCAAGCTATCCGAATGTCAGCATGGATTGGGACTGTCATCTTCCTCCTAATGATAAAGCTGCTGGCTGGTGGCTGCTGGGAGAGGGAGAGTCTTGTTTTTTTGTTTGGAGGGACTGGGGGTTGATGGTATGGCCACTGGTAGGTGCCAATGTCCCAGTGGATTCCCCAGTACTTGTGTGCATACAGGCAACAGTAACTGGACTCTGTGGGTAATAAAGAGGAGGTTGAGGCAAAGATGATGACGTCTGAGAGGATATGTGAGGTACTGGGGGATCCGGGGCAAGCTGAAAGGTGGCATGGAGGCTGATACTTGTATAAAACTCTCTGTAAATAGAGTAAAGATCTAAGCAATGGAGGAACTAATCAGCCAGGCTTGATTGTTATCACAGTGCTTCTTGAAAGTATACCTTTGGGTGGTTTTTTTTTCTTTTATCTCTGTATATTGGGATAGAGTCTTGCTCTGTAGCCTGGGATGTCCTAGAACTTTTTATGTAGACCAGGCTGGCCTCATGTGACTCAGTCCTCCTGTCTGTTTCCTAGGTTTGGGGATTACAGGCATGCACTACAACTATACTCTGCTTCCCTGTGTTATATGCAATTACATATGCTAAATACTTTAAAAAGACACAATCAGAAGATATACTACCACACCCATAGACTAGAGACAAACTGATATTTTCAGCAAACAATTAGGAAAGATGAGCTCTTGTTGGGGGGGGGGGTCTGTGTGTGTGTCCGTGTGTGTGTGTGTGTATTCCTGGTTATCCTAGTACTACATAGACCAGGCTAACCTTGAACGCACACGGATCTCTCTGCCTCTGTCCCTGTCTCCCAAGCACTGGGAGTGAAGGTGTGGTGCCCACCATGCCCTGCTAAGAAAGACATGTTCTTGAGAACTAAAACTATCATGTCAAAATTCAAAACGTATTCAAAGGAATAAAGGTAAATCAAGGCAGACATTGTCACACATGCCTGTCATCCCAGCACTTGGGAGTCAGAGGGAGGAGGATCACAGAAGTTGACAAATCTGGGCTACATAGCAACACTCAGTCTCAAGGTGAATAAATAAAGCAAATAAAGAGATCTTCCTAGAGATGAACAGAAGACAAAGAAGGTAATAGAGAGTGGTGCTGAGGCTGGAGAGAGGGTTCAGCGATTAAGAGCACTGACTGCTCTTCCAGAGGTCCTAAGTTCAATTCCCAGCAACCACAAGGTGGCTCACCATGTAATGGGATCCAATGCACTCTTCTGGTGTGTCTGATATACATAAAATACTCATATACATAAAATAAATGTATGAGTGTACGCATATACATAAAATAAATGAATCTTTAGAAAAAAAAAGAGTCTTGCTCATAATCAGTGTGGGGTCTAGTACATCAAGAGTAGAAGTTTCTAGAGAAAGGAGGAGGGAAATCACTATGGCAGAGGAAGTCAGTGAATCCATGAAATAGGAATGCCAACAGCGTAGAGAAGGAAACTTCCTGGATTCCTAAAGGAGGCTGAAAGCGTATCAGGCCAAAGAGCAGACTCAGGGACAGGCATAAAGTCAGAGACCCTGGCACAGGTGGCTATGGATGGGCAGTGGGACCCATGGGTATATGTAGGGCAAATAATAGCTCTGGGAAGGGCCCAGACCGATCGGGGACCTAAGCGAGCGGCCTGGAGTGAGCGGGGCCAGAGCAAGAGGGAGAAGGAAAGGGCAAAAGGAAAAAAAATAGCTCTGGGAAAAAAATAACCAAAAGAAACCACAATGGAAGAAAATCTAAATGTTTTTCCTAAAGTACTAAGAGTGGAAAGCCAGGGCAGAGCAACCATCAGTTCTTGTCCTGGCTGGCTGTGCTCATCCTTTCTGTCAAAGGCAAAATGCGAATTTTTGTCCTGAGGTCAGCTTCCACCAGCTTGGAAGCAAGAGCAGGGGGCTCTGCAGAGTGCCTTACCTCCAATAACCCCACCCCAACCCCACCCCCAATCTCTGCATCCCAGTTTACTCCCGTCAGGATCCCGTCCTGTGGCTGTTCTATGTTTTATCATTTTTTGTCTCCTATGGACCACTGTTCTCTGGTTATGACATGACCATTGCCGTCTAGAAACCAAAGTGGCTAACCACCTGAGACCCTCAAAAGATGGGGTCTATATACACTCCTGAGAAGAAGTGCTGGAAAGTCATTAGACCTTTACCTGAGATTCCAGCCGCTCACTAACTAGTTCCTACCATGTATCCAGATGCATGTAATCCTGCCTCAGCAACATATGGCCCAAGGAGACATCAGCTTTTATAGAAGGTTGCATTAAGTAGGTTTCTATAGCTTTAACAAACACCATAACCAAAAGGACCTTGGGCAAAAGTGGGTATATTTCATCCAACAGCTTAGAGTCTATCATAAAGGGAAGTCAGAGCAAGGATTCAAGGCAGGAACCTAGAAGCAGGACCTAAAGCAGAAGCCATGGAAGAATGCTGCTTACTGGCTTGCTACTCATGATTTGATCAGCCTGCCCAGGAATGGCAGCATCCTCAGAAGGCTGGGCCTTTTTAGACTAGTCATTAATCAAGAAAATACTCCCCCCACTTGCCTATAAGTCAGTCTGACAGGGGCAATTTCTCAAATAAAGTTCCCTCCTGACAGATTATTCTAGTCTGTATCAAGTTAACAACCACAAACCTAACCAGCAAAGAGGTGGAGGGTAAACTGAAGGGTGGCCTCTATCTAAGCAGATTTTGGAAGATTGTTACCCATGCTGGAGTGGGACTACATAGTGGTGCATCTGGGGTTTTTTGCCATCCATGACCCTACACGTAACCCTTCACCTCTGCTCCTGTGAGTAACCACTCATTCACCTCCCTGCAAGCAAACCCAATAAACCCATTTGTTTGCTAAGCAAAGCATACGTGGACCCTGTCTTTGATGCCCCACTAACATGAGAGATATTTGATTAGGTCTCCTCATGAAAAATCTAGAAATTATAAATCATCTTGCTTCAGCCATTTCTTTGAACTCCACTCTTGTGAAGATTGCCATATATATTCTTTTTCTTATTTTCTTTCTTTTGTTCAACTGATATGTCAATTTGGTCCTCAGATTCAGTTAAAGGTCTTACATAAAAACCAAGAGAGACGTGGCATGGTAGCACAGATCAATAATCCTGGAACTCAGAAGGTGGAGGGGAAAGTATCAGAAGACCAAAGTTATCCTTGGTTCCACTGCAAGCTTGAGACCAGCCAAAAATACAAGAGACCCTACGTCCAAAGAATTACAATATTTTCAGGGGCATGATCAGAATTGTAAAAAATTTAAAATTTCTGCAACCAAAAACACTGATAGATGATACTTGAGAGACTTAGGTCACAGAAGAGAGCTCACTGATCATTGGCCGGAGCCAAAATTAGTAAGTCAACGAGAACTGCCTAAGATATAATGGTGTAGACTATAATGCAACCCTTGGGAAACAGAGACGGAAGAATAGCAAATCCTAGGTTGCTAGTCAGACTTTATCCCTAAAAAGAAAGAAAAGAAGAAAAATGTGTGGTTCAAGAGACAGAGCTAGGGAGGGATAGAGAGATGGCTCAGTGGTTAAGAGCACTGACTGCTCTTCCAGAGGTCCTGAGTTCAATTCCCAGCAACCATGTAGTGACTATGGGATCTGGTGTGTCCAAAGACAGCTACAGTGTACTCGTATACATAAAATAAACAAATAAATCTTTAAAAAAAAATAATGAAGCCGGGCAGTGGTGGCACACGCCTTTAATCCCAGCACTTGGGAGGCAGAGGCAGGCGGATTTCTGAGTTCGAGGCCAGCCTGGTCTACAGAGTGAGTTCCAGGACAGCCAGGTCTACACAGAGAAGCCCTGTCTCGAAAACCAAAAATAATAATAATGAAAGAAAGAAAGAGAGAGGAAGAAAGGAAGGAAGGAAGGAAGGGAGGGAGGGAGGGAGGGAGGGAGGGAGGGAGGGAGAGAGAGAGAGAGAGAGAGAAAGAAAGAAAGAAAGAAAGAAAGAAAGAAAGAAAGAAAGAAAGAAAGAAAGAAAGAAGGAAAAAGGAAAGCTAATATATTCTGAATATCACAAATCCCATATAGAAACCAAAAGTGTCTCCCAAGAATGGGGCAGTGAAGCCTCTATTTTTTAATTGTTATTTCATTCATTAAATCCTGACCATAGTTTCCCCTCCCTCCACTCCTTCCAGTTCCCCCACACATACCTTCTCTCTCTCTCCCAGATGCACTCTTCCTCTGCCTCCCTTCAGAAAAGAGCAGGTCTTCCAGAGAAAACAACCAAACACAGCGTAACAGGGTACAATAACAAATCTTCATATCAAGGCTGCACAAGGCAACCTAATAGGAGGAAAGGGTCCCAAGAGCAGGCAAAGAGGAGTCAGAGGCACCCCCACCTCCACTGTTAGGGGTCCCACATGAACACTAAGTTATACAGCCAGAAAATATATGCAAAAGACCTATGTCAGACCCATACAGGCTCCCTGATTGTCAGTTCAGCCTCTGTGGTCTCCTATGATCCCTGCTTAGTCGATTCTGTGGACCATGGTCTCCTGGTGTCTTCACCTCTCTGGCTCCCAGAATACTTCCTCCTCATCTTCACTTGGGTTCCCTAAGCTCTGCCAAGGGTGTGTGTGTGTGTGTGTGTGTGTGTGTGTGTGTGTGAGAGAGAGAGAGAGAGAGAGAGAGAGAGAGAGAGAGAGAGAGAGAGAAGAGAAGAGAAGAGAAGAGAAGAGAAGAGAAGAGAAGAGAAGAGAAGAGAAGAGAAGAGAAGAGAAGAGAAGAGAAGAGAAGAGAGATGCATTTGGTTCTATCCTATGCCTCTGGGTTATCCTGGGCTCCCTCTCATGGCATGGGTCTCAAGTTGGACCAGTCACTGGTTGGCCAATCCTACAAGTTCTATGCCACCACTACCCCTGCACATCTTTCAGGCAGGACAAATTGTAGGTTGAATGCTTTGTAGCTAGCTTGTGTCCCAACCCTACTCCTAGGAAGCTTGCCTGGTTATAGAAGATAGCCACTTCAGGCTCTGTATCCCACATTACTAGATCTTACTGGGTTCACTCTTGTAGATTCCATGGAATTTCCACTGCACCAGGTTTCTATTTCACACTCCAAACGCCTTCCAGTTCCAGTCATCTCTCCCAGCGTCCTCCCACTCCATCCCTTACACCCTCTGCCTGATCCCTCTTGTTCTCATCCCCATTCACCTCCAGTCCACCCACAAAATCGATTTTATTTTCCCTTCCCAGGGAGATCTATGAGACCTCTTTAGACCTCTGGGTCTGTGGACTGTAACATGCTTGTCCTTTACTTAACAGCTCTTGCCCACTTATACGTGAACACATATTGTTTGCCTCTCTGAATCTGGGTTACCTCACTCAGGTGATCTTTTCTACTTTTTCCCAGTTGCTTGCAAATTTCATGATGTCATTGTTTTTATCACCTGAGTAATACTTCGTTGTGTAAATGTACCACATCTTCCTTATCCATTGTTCATTTGAGGGACATCTAGGCTGTTTCTAGTTCCTAACTATTATGAGTAAAGCTGCTATGAACATAGTTGAGCACCTGTCCTTGATGGAGCATTCTTTGAGTATATACACAATAGTGGTATAATTGGGTCTTGAGGTAGACAGATTCCCAATTTTCTGAGGAACCACCATATTGACTTCCACAGTGGCTGTACAAGTTTGCACTCCCACCAGCAGTGGAGGAGTGTTCTCCTTCCTCCATATCTTCACCAGCATTAGCTGTCACTTGCGTTTTTTATCTTAGCCATTCTGATGGATGTAAGATGGAATCTCAAAGTAGTTTGATTTTCATTGGCCTAATGGCTAAGACTGTTGAACATTTTGTTAAGTATTTCTCAGCCATTTGAGATTTCCCTTTTGAGAATTCTCTATTTAAATGTATTTGCAATCTTCTACATGCTGACATCCAGTTAGACCAGCACCGTTTGCTAAAGATGTTGTCTCTTTTCCAGTGTATTTCTGGCATCAATTGGATGGTGCTCCATACATTTGTGTATGTTGTGGGTTCATTTTCACTGAATTCCAGGAAGCCTCTAATTTCTTTCTTTATGTCTGCCTGGTCCCAGCAGTCATTCAGCGGAGAGTTGCTGTTCAGTTTCCGTGAGGCTTTCTGTTGTTTCTGTTGTTGAAATTCAGCTTTAATCTGTGATAGTCTGGTAGGATTTAAGGAGTTACTTCCATTTTCGTGTATCTGTTGAGACTTGCTTTGCGACCAAGTATGTAATCAGTTTTGGGTAATGTTCTGTGAAGTGCTGAGAAGAAGGTGTATTCTTTGTGTTTGGGTGAAATGTTCTGTAAATATCTCTTAGGTCCATTTGATTCATAACATCTGTTAGCTACAGTATTTCTCTGTTTAGCTTTTGTCTGGATGACCTGTCCATTGGTGAGAGTAGGATATTAAAGTCCCCACTGCCAATGTCTCAGAGTCAGTGTGTGATTTAAGTATTGATAGTGCTTCCTTTACAGACATGAGTACCCTTGTGTCTGAGGCATAGATGTTAAGAATTGAAAGATCACCTTGGGTGAATTTTTCCTTTGATGAGTATGCAGTGTCCTTCCCCATCTCTTTTGATTAATGTTGGTTTGAAGTCTATTTTGTCAAATATTATAATGGCTACACCAGATTGTTTTTTTAGCTCCACTTGCTGGAAAATGTTTTACAACCCCTTACTCTGAGATAATGTCTATCTTTGATACTAAGTCATGTTTCTCGTCTATAGCAGAAGGATGGACCCTCTTCACATTCATTCTGTTCATCTGTCTTTTTACTGGGGAATTGAGTTGATTGATATTGAGAGATATCAGTATCCAATGATTGTTAACTCTTGTTATTTTGTTGGTGGTAGGGATGTGTGTGTGTGTGTGTGTGTGTCTGTGTGTGTCTGTGTGTGTGTCTGTGTCTGTGTGTCTGTGTCTGTGTGTCTGTGTGTGTCTGTGTCTGTGTGTCTGTATTTCCCTTCTTTTGGTTTTGCTGGTGTTAGATTATTTCTGGTGATTCATGGGTGTAGTTAAACTTATTGGGTTGGAGTTTTTCTGCTAGCTCCTTCTGCAGACTTGTAGATAGATATCGTTTAAAATTGACTTTATCAATAGAAATATCAATAGAAAAAAGAAATATCTTTTTTTCCCTTCCATCAATGGTGATAAAGTTTTGCTGGTATAGTAGTCTGGACAGGCATCTATAGTCTCTTGAAGTCAGTAGCACATTTGTCCTGTCCCTTCTGGCTTTTAGAGTCTCTATTGAGAAGTCAGGCGCAATTATAGTAAGTCTATTTTTCTAGACTTAGAGTGTTGGAGTCTGGAACACTGCAGAGAGGAGGGGAGAGGCAACTGGGGGTAGGGTAAGCAGGCACTGAAGGAGTGGGGGTGGTCTGCATGCAGAAAGCCTATCTGTAGTTCTGGAGGCCAGTGTAGTCTCTGGTAGAACAGGCAGCTTCCTCTGGAATTGTGGGTAGGGAGCCTCTATCTTAAGACTGAGTCCTACTTTACTTCAGTAATAAAATAGATTTAGGGTTTTTTTTCTTTTATTAAATTCTTTTTTTTTTTTGTTTTTGTTTTTTCGAGACAGGGTTTCTCTGTATAGCCCTGGCTGTCCTGGAACTCACTCTATAGACCAGGCTGGCCTCAAACCCAGAAATCCACCTGTCTTTGCCTCCCAAGTGCTGGGATTAAAGGCGTGCGCCACCACCACCCGGCTTATTAAATTCTTTTTTATTTAATCTTTTTTTACAGTTCAGACTTTATCCCCCGCCCGGTCCATCCTCCCTTACTGCCATCCCATACTTCCTCCCTTCCTGCCCCCACCACCCATCTCCACGAGGACGTCTCCCCCACCCCCACTAGATCTCCCCTCTCCCTGAGGCCTCCAGTCTCTCGAGGGTTAGGTGCATCTTCTCGGACTGAGTCCAGACCCGGCAGTCCTCTGCTGTATATGTGTTGAGGGCCTCACTCATATCCGCTGGCATATGCTGCCTAGTTGGTGGCTCAGTGTCTGAGAGATCTTGGGAGTCCAGGTTGGTTGAGACTGCTGGTCCTCCTATAGGGTCTCCCTCCTCCTCAGCTTCTTCCAGCATTTCTCTAATTCAACCACAGGGCTCAGCAGCTTCTGTCCATTGGTTGGGTATAAATACCTGTATCTGACTTTTTTAGCTGCTTGTTAGATCTTTCAGAGAACAATCATGATAGGCCCCTTTTTGTGACCAAACCATAGCATCATTCAGGTCTTGGGGCCTCCTTAGAAGGTTTTTTAATATTAAATAAAAGGGAGCATTTTGCTCAGTGTTGGTACATGCCTTTAAAGTCAACACTAGAAAGGGAAAGGTAGGTGGACCTCTGAGAGTTGGAAGCCATCCAAGTACACAGAGTGAATTCTAGGACAACCATGGCCATACAGATAAACCCTATCTCAAAAAGAGAGAGGAAACAGAGAATCGAGAGGGGGAGGGGAAAGAGACAAGCAGAGAGAGACAGAGAGACAGACAGACAGAGACAGACAGAGACAAAGAGAGAAAGGAGGACCTGTCTGCTCCACTAAAACATGTCCAAATCAGTCTGAACTGGCCCTTTCCTAGGCTAGCTTGAAAACCAACACCTCCTCTTGCAAGCAAAGCCAACACAGTTACATATGCAGCTTTGGCAAACACATGCATTCAAGTGGTTTCCTTAAGGCTTGTTCTCAAGCCAGTTAATGACTCTTCCCTTTTATTAGGGGTATGTGTGTGTATGTATGTATGTATGTACGTATGTATGTCTAGGGCACCATCTACAGAGAGCCCAGTGAGGGGGAGTATTCACAGTGGAAAGTGTAAGGGACAAACAGAAACAAAGAACAATAACATACATGTATGAAATGTTGTGATACAACACTATTTTATATGCCAACTGTCTTAAGGTTACTATTGCTATGATGAACCATGACCAAAAGCAACTTGGGAGGAAAGGGTTTATCTGGCTCACACTTCCACTTCACTGCTCATCATTGAAGGCAGTCAGGACAGGAACTCAAACAAAACAGAGACCTGGAGGCAGGAGTTGGTCCTGAGATACGAAGGAATGCTGCTCACTGTCTTGCTCTACGTGCACGGCTCAGGCTACTTCCTCATAGAACCCAGGACAGCAGACCAGGATTGGCACCACCCACACTGATCAATCACTAATCAAGAAAATGCCCTACAGGTCCACCTCTAGCCCAATGTTATGGAGGCATTTTCTCAGTTGAGGTTCCCTCCTCTCAGATGACTTTAGCTTGTGTCAAGTTGATATAAAACTTGCCAACTAAAAAAACAAAAGAAGAAGTGTAATTACACCCTGAGAACCATCTAGCAGTCACTCCCCAGCAAGCCTCAAGTTGAAGGGCAATTCAATCAGATCACACTCTGACCGTCAGCCAGCACATGGGCTAGAATGTGTCTGTGAGCTGGCATCTCTTCTGTGCTACACCTTCAGAGCAAAGGTTACTCACAAACAGGGAGCAGTAACACGAGAGACAGAAGGGCGGTGCCCGGCTTAGGCCAGATGGATGCTGGCTGGGGTTAGTACACAGACTTCTCCCGTACCCCTGTCGGGCACCCCCTCATCTCAGACCTTCCAGGGCTTCATCTCACAGTGATAGCAGCCCACCTCAAGAATAATCTACTCCCAGAGGTTTCATCAATCCTGGTAGGGCAAGGAATTACACACACACACACACAGGGAGGGGGCGGGAAGAGAAGAAAGGAGGAAGTGAGGGAGGGAAGAGGGGGAGCAAAAATAAAAATATTTTTTTACAAATAAAATATAAATTTCAAAAAGATATGGAGTCATTCTAAGGACTCAAAGACAAATGGATTAAAAAACAAATAATATTTACATATTCAGAAAATATTTGCATGTTCAGTCCCCAGATACACACTTGGAATTCCAGAACTCAGGAGGTAAAAGCAGGAGCATCCGACGTTTGAGGTTATCCTTGCCCACATAGAGAGTTGGAAACCAGCCTGAGCTACATGATTCTGTCTTAAAAAATACTACACTTCAGTCACTTAGGAGGAATAAGTCTGGGATGGTGGCACTCACCTCTAATCCTAGAACTGTGGAGGCAGACATAGGAAGATCTCTGTGAGTTCAAGGCCAGCCTGGTCTACATAGTGAGACCCTGTCTGGAACAAAACAAAACAAACAAAAAAAGATGTAAGACGGTAACTCTAGCTAATGAAGCGTGCTGCCAGCAGAGCAGACTTCTGCAAGGCAGTGAATAAGATAATGAGCATTATTTGGCCACTTCACAATTTAGTCATTTTCTAAAATAGCATGTTGTATACATGCATCCAATACGTACATGGATACATAATTTTGAAATTTAAAAAAATGAATAAAGTGCTTAAAATTAGATAAAATGACAAAGTGAACATACGTGCTATACAGTCTGCCAGACCCCAAATGCCTTAAAAGCAGCAGAAGAAATATTCTTAAATAATTAACTCTATAACACTGTTGGTGGAAACAAAAAGGATCCTTACCAGAAATGTTAATGAATTCCTGGAAATTAGAAAGGAATCAAGTCAGGTCTGTAAGAGTGCGTGGAAGCAAGAAGAGCAGCACAGCACACAGAGCACTGGACTTTCAGTGAAGTACAAAGTACAAAACGTATCGGGAGTACTTAAGAGCGATAAAGAAGCTGGGCACGCCCTTTCTTCCCTGCCTGGTCCTGTGGGCTGGGGCAGACACAGAGTTGGTCTGCTCCTGTCCTTTGGAGATACTGACTCCTGAGTCATCCTAGAGGAGCCACTGCACTCAGAGCAGCCAAGAAGCCACTGCACTCAGAGCAGCCGAGGAGCCACTGCACTCAGAGCAGCCGAGGAGCCACTGTACTCAGAGCAGCTGACACCGAGTTGATCTACTCCTGTCCTGTGGAGATACTGACTCCTGAGTCATCCTAGAGGAGCCACTGCACTCAGAGCAGCAGACACCAAGATTAGGATCATAAGACTACAGAGACATCTGGACTCTGAGGAGCTCTGCAACAAGCAAGATAACTGGAAATACAGACTCCAGTCTTACACAGTGAGGGCAGGCAACACTAGAGTTAACCAGACGGCGAAAGGCAAGCGCAAGAACATAAGCAACAGAAACCAAAGTTTCTTGGCATCATCAGTACCCAGTTCTCCCAATATAGCAAGCCCTGAACACCCCATGACACCTGAAAAGCAGGATTCAGAATGAAAATCACTTCTAATGATGATGATAGAGGATTATAAGAAGGAATTAAGTAACTCCCTTAAAGAAATACAGGAGAATACAAGTAAACAGATAGAAGCCCTTAAAGAGGAATCACAGAAATCCCTTAAGGAAATGCAAGAAAACACAAAGAAGGAATTAAACAAAAACATTCAGGATCTGAAAATGGAAATAGAAACAATAAAGAAAGCTCAAAGGGAGACAACCATGGAGATAGAAAACCTAAGAAAGAGATCAGGAGTCACAGACGCAAGCATCACCAACCGAATACAAGAGATAGAAGAGAGAATCTCAAATGCAGAAGATACGGTGGAAAATATTGACACAGTTGTCAAAGAAAATGCAAAATGCAAAAAACTCCTAACTCAAAACATCCAGGAAATCCAGGACACAATGAAAAGACCAAACCTAAGGATAATAGGTATAGATGAGAATGAAGAGTCCCAACTTAAAGGGACAGTAAATATCTTCAACAAAATTATTGAGGAGAACTTCCCTAACCTAAAGAACAGGATGCCCATAAACATACAAGAAGCCTACAGAACACCAAACAGACTAGACCAGAAAAGAAATACCTCCTGTCACATAATAATCAAAACATCAGATGCACAAAACAAAGAAAAAATACTAAAAGCAGTAAGGGAAAAAGGTCAAGTAACATA
>NW_021621338.1:11598376-11605323 GCF_004785775.1 Grammomys surdaster | reverse complement strand
AAACAAGCTGGAGTAGCCATTCTAATATCAAATAAAATCGACTTTCAACCAAAATTAATCAAAAAAGATAAAAAAGGACACTTCATACTCATCAAAGGAAAAATCTACCAAGGTGAACTCTCAATTCTGAACATCTATGCTCCAAATGCAAAGGCACCTACATACATAAAAGAAACTTTACTGAAGCTCAAAACACACATTACACCTCATACAATAATAGTGGGGGATTTCAACACCCCACTCTCAGCAATGGACAGATCATGGAAACAGAAACTAAACCGAGACACTTTGACATTAACAGAAGTTATGAACCAAATGGACTTAACAGACATCTATAGAACATTTCATCCTAAAACAAAAGAATATACCTTTTTCTCAGCACCTCATGGTACCTTCTCCAAAATAGACCATATAATTGGTCACAAAGCAGGCCTCTACAGATACAAAAAGATTGAAATAATCCCTTGCATCTTATCAGATCACCACGGAATAAGACTGGTCTTTAACAATGACAAAACCAATGGAAAACCCACATGCACATGGAAACTGAACAACTCTCTACTCAATGATGACTTGGTCAAGGAAGAAATAAAGAAAGAAATTAAAGACTTTTTAGAATTCAATGAAAATGAAGACACATCATACCAAAACTTGTGGGACTCCATGAAGGCAGTGCTAAGAGGAAAACTCATAGCTCTATGTGCCTACAAAAAGAAACTGGAAAGAGCACACACTAACAAGTTGACTGCACAACTAAAAGCTCTAGAACAAAAAGAAGCAAATACACCAAGGAGGAGTAGAAGGCAGGAAATAATCAAACTCAGGGCTGAAATCAACCAAATAGAAACAGAAAGAACAATACAAAATATCAATAAAACCAGGAGTTGGTTCTTTGAGAAAATCAATAAGATAGATAAACCGTTAGCCAGATTAACCAGAGGGCACAGAGACAGTATCCAAATTAATAAAATCAGAACTGAAAAGGGAGACATAACAACAGAAACTGAAGAAATTCAAAAAATCATCAGATCCTACTACAAAGGCCTATACTCAACAAAACTGGAAAACCTGGAAGAGATGGACATTTCCTAGACAGACACCAGGTCCCAAAGTTAAGCCAGGAGCAGATAAACCATCTAAATAGTCCCATAACCCCTAGGGAAATAGCAGCAGTCATTAAAAGTCTCCCCACTAAAAAAAGCCCAGGACCAGATGGTTTTAGTGCTGAATTGTATCAGACCTTCAAGGAAGACCTAATACCAATTCTCTTCAAACTATTTCACAAAATAGAAACAGAAGGAACACTACCCAATTCGTTCTATGAAGCTACAATTACACTCATACCCAAACCCCAGAAAGACCCGACAAAGAAAGAGAACTTCAGACCAATCTCCCTTATGAACATCGATGCAAAAATACTCAATAAAATACTAGCAAACCGAATCCAAGAACACATCAAAACAATCATCCATCATGATCAAGTAGGTTTTATCCCAGGAATGCAGGGATGGTTCAATATTCGGAAATCCATCAATGTAATCCACTATATAAACAAACTCAAAGAAAAAAACCACATGATCATCTCACTAGATGCTGAGAAAGCATTTGACAAAATTCAACATCCCTTCATGATAAAAGTCTTGGAAAGATCAGGAATTCAAGGCCCATACCTAAAGATAGTAAAAGCAATCTACAGCAAACCAGTAGCCAACATCAAGCTAAATGGAGAGAAACTTGAAGCAATCCCACTAAGATCAGGGACTAGACAAGGCTGCCCACTCTCCCCCTACCTATTCAATATAGTACTGGAAGTCCTAGCCAGAGCAATTAGACAACAAAAAGAAGTCAAAGGGATACAAATAGGAAAGGAAGAAGTCAAAATATCGCTATTTGCAGATGATATGATAGTATACTTAAGTGACCCCCAAACTTCCACCAGAGAACTCCTAAACCTGATAAACAACTTCAGCAAAGTGGCTGGTTATAAAATCAACTCAAACAAATCAGTAGCCTTCCTCTACATGAAAGATAAACAGACTGAAAAAGAAATTAGGGAAATGACACCCTTCACAATAGTTGCAAATAATATGAAATACCTTGGTGTGAATCTAACCAAGCAAGTGAAAGACCTGTATGATAACAACTTCAAGTCCCTGAAGAAAGAAATCGAAGAAGATCTCAGAAGATGGAAAGATCTCCCATGCTCATGGATTGGCAGGATTAATATAATAAAAATGGCCATCTTGCCAAAAGCAATCTACAGATTCAATGCAATCCCCATTAAATCCCAACTCAATTCTTCACAGAGTTAGAAAAGGAAATTCTCAAATTCATATGGAATAACAAAAAACCCAGGATAGCGAAAACTATTCTCAACAATAAAAGAACTTATGGAGGAATCACCATCCCTGACCTAAAGCTGTACTACAGAGCAATAGTGATAAAAACTACCTGGTATTGGTACAGAGACAGGCAGGAAGATCAATGGAATAGAATTGAAGACCCAGAAATGAACACACACTCCTATGGTCACTTGATCTTTGACAAAGGAACTAAAACTGTCCAGTGGAAAAAGGACAGCATTTTCAACAAATGGTGCTGGTTCAACTGGAGGACAATATGTAGAAGAATGAAAATTAATCCATTCTTATCTCCTTGTACAAAGCTCAAGTCTAAGTGGATAAAGGACCTCCACATAAAACCAGATACACTGAAACTAATAGAAGAGAAGGTGGGGAAGACCCTCGAATACTTGGGCACAGGGGAAAAGTTCCTGAACAGAACACCAATGGCATATGCTCTAAGATCAAGAATTGACAAATGGGACTTCATAAAATTACAAAGTTTCTGTAAGGCAAAGGACACTGTAAATAGGACAAAACGAGAACCAACAAATTGGGAAAAGATCTTTACCAATCCTACATCTGATAGAGGGCTAATATCCAATATATACAAAGAACTCAAGAAAGTAGATTCCAGACAACCAAATTACCCTATTAAAAATGGGGTATAGAGCTTAACAAAGAATTTTCAATGGAAGAAACTCGAATGGCCGAGAAGCACCTAAAGAAATGTTCAGTGTCCTTAGTCATCAGGGAAATGCAAATCAAAACCACTCTGAGATTCCATCTCGCACCAGTCAGAATGGCTAAGATTAAGAACTCAGGAGATAGTAGATGCTGGCGAGGGTGTGGAGAAAGAGGAACACTCCTCCATTGTTGGTGGGACCGCAAGATGGTGCAACCACTTTGGAAATCAGTGTGGCGGTTCCTCAGAAAATTGGACATAGCATTGCCTAAGGATCCAGCTATACCACTCCTAGGCATATACCCAGAAGATGCTCGAACATATAACAAGGACATATGCTCAACTATGTTTATAGCAGCCTTATTTATAATAGCCAGGAGCTGGAAAGAACCCAGATGTCCTTCAACTGAGGAATGGATTCAAAAAATGTGGTATATTTACACAATGGAGCATTACTCAGCTATTAAAAACAATGAATTGGAGAGGTTCCTAGGTAAATGGATGGAACTAGAAATTATCATCCTGAGTGAAGTAAGCCAATCACAAAGGAACACACATGGTATTCACTCACTGATTATTGGATATTAGCCCAGAACCTTGAAATGCCCAAGATACAACTCACAGGCCACATGAAGCTCATAAAAAAGGAAGACCAAGTGGGGGTGATCCAGTTCTTCTTAGAGGGAGCAACAAAATACTCAAGGGAGCAAATATGGAGACAAAGTGAGGGACAGAAACTGAAGGAGGGGCCATTTGAAGACCTTTCCACCTGAGTATCCATCCCATGTGCAGTCACCAAATGTAGATGCTGATGTGGAAGTCAGGAAGTGCATGCCGATAAGGGCCTGATATGGATGTCTCCTCAGAGGCCTTCAAGAGTCTGACATATTCAGAGGCAGATGCTCACAACTAGCCATTGAACTGATAATGGGGTTCTCAATGGAGGAGTTAGAGTGAGGACTGAAGAAGCTGAAAGGGTTTGTGGCACCATGAGGAGAGCAACAATACCAACCAACCACAGCCCCCAGGGTCCTAACCACCAGCCTGGGAGCACTTATGGAGGGATCCAGGGCTTCAGCTGAATATGTAAGAGTGGAGGGCCCTGCTGGGCACAGGTGGAAGATGAGATCCTTGACCTCATGAAGGCTGGACGCCCCAGGGGGTGGGAATTTTGAGGGTGAGGAGGTGGGAGTGGGGGAGGGTAGGTGGGGGTTACATCCACGGAGAAGAAGGAGGAGGGGTAAGGGGATGGGGGGTTCCCGGGTGGGTGGGGGATGGGGTAAGGGGATAACATATGAAATGTAAGTAAAAATCTAATAAAAAAATAAAAAAATAAAAAAATAAAAAAAAAGAAGCTGGGCACACGCCTTCAACCCAGCTCTGCGAATGAGACGGGGGAGAATCACAGGCCAGCCAGGATTAACAGTCAGAGGACCTACCTAAAAAATAAAAGCCAGTAAAGAGATGTATCAGGTTTTGCAAGAATTTTATTTTCAACTGTGCATGTGTGACTGTGTGTGTGTGTGTGTGTGTGTGTGTGTGTGCATGTGTGTTGGTTTGTGAACATGTGTGTGCACATATGCATGTGTGTGTTCATGTTGGCATGTGAACGTGTCTGTACTGGGGAGCACAGATGCTAGAAGAGAGTCAGATTCCTTGGAGCTGGAGTTGCTGGAGGCTCTGAGCTGTCCCGCACCAGTGCAGAGAACGGGACTTTGCTGCTCTGCCAGCTCAGCCTTAACCACTGAATCATCTCTCCAGCCCAAGAATGGAGATAGAGATAGATAGATAGATAGATAGATAGATAGATAGATAGATAGATAGATAGATAGATAGGCAAATAGATAGGCAGATAGATAAGTAGACAGACAGACAGATTGATTTGATTTTTCAAGACAGGGTTCTCTGTGTAGCCCTGGCTGTCCTGAAATTCACTCTGTAAACTAGGCTGGTCTTGAACTCACAGAGATATGTCTGTCTCTGCCTCACAAGTGCTGGGATCAAAGGTGTGTACCACCACTGCCCAGCTCAATAAATATTTTTAAAGTACCAAAAAGAAAGAAAGAAAGGAAGGAAGGAAGGAAGGAGGGAGGGAGGGAGGGAGAGAGGAAGGGAGAAGGGAGGAAGGGAGGAAGGAAAGGAAAGGAAAGGAAAGGAAAGGAAAGAAAAGAAAAGAAAAGGAAAGGGAAGGGAAGGAGAGAAAAGGGCATAAGCGGAAGAGACGGCTCAACAGTTAAGAACACTGACTGCTACTCTTCCAAAAGACCCAGATTCAATTCCCAGCACCCACACGGCAGTTCACTCCTGTCTGTAACTTCAATCCCAGTGTTTCTGATACCCTCACACAGACATACATGCAAGCAAAACACCAATGAGCATAAAAATAAATTATAAAAAAAGTATGGGAAACAAACACACATAGACATCTCTGAGAGAAAATACAGATACCTAATAAACATACTAAAATGTGGCTAGAAAACCATCAATTAAAAAAACTTCAGTGTGCACTTGGGAGGCAGAGGCAGGTGAATTTCTGAGTTCGAGGCCGGACTGGTCTACAGAGTGAGTTCCAGGACAGCCAGGGCTGCACAGAGAAACCCTGTCTCAAAAAAAAAAAAAAAAAAAAAAAAACAAAAAAAAAAAAAAAAAACTTCAGTGCCATCAATTAAAACTTCAGAGCCGCACTGCCAGCCAGTCGGTTCAACTCGGGAGGGGGAAGCAGGGAGGTTAGCACCAAGGCCATCCTTCTCCTCTTCATAGCAAGTCGGAGACCAACCTGGGAAAAGAGGCCCTGTCTCAAAAGACAAAAACAAAAACGTGATATTTCCATAAATGAATTAGACTAAGTATGCCCCTGGACACCCAGAACTCCATACCAGATGAGGAAAGAAATGGGTTCAACATTCCAGAAAATTACTGGACATTTCATTAGTAAAATCAAAGATGCATGTGTCCATGACCTACTCGCTCACCACAACCACCTGTCACCGCAGCTCCAAGAAATCCAGCGCCCTCTTCTGGTCTACACAGGGACCTGCACTCACATGAACCACCCACACACAGATACAGACATATAATTAAAGATAAAGGGGGGTGGGGGTTGCATAGCAGCAGTGTTACTGACAGGGTCTTAGTTTGCTTTCTGCTGCTATAATGAAACACTGAGAAAAAGCAACATAAGGAGGAAAGGGTTTACTGCCCCTTACAGCTTACAGTCCATCGTAAAAGAATCAGAGCAAATCTCAAGTCAGGAACCTGGAGGTAGCAACTCAAGCAGAGACCATAGACAGACACAGCTTGCTCCAAATGGCTCCTGCCTGCTTTTTTATACAACCCAGGACCCACAGTGGGCTGTAGGCCTCCCACATCAATCATTAATTAAGAAAATGCCCCCTTGGGCTTACCTAAAGGACCATCAACTGAGGTTTTCTGTCCTCAGATGAACTGGGCTTTTGTCAAATTGCCAAAAAAAAAATCTAAGCAGCACAGCTACCCAAAGAGAAGAGAAGTAAAAGAAAAAGAAAGGAAGAAAGTAAAGAAAGAAGGAAAGAAGGGAGGGAGGGAGGGAGGGAAGGAGGGAGAAAGAAAGAGAAAGAGAGAGAGAGAGAGAGAGAAGAAAAATGTGGTACTTTGAATGAAAATGGCCATAGGCTCATAGGGACTAACACTATCAGAAGGTATGGCCTTGCAGGAGGACGTGTGTCCCTGGGAGCAGACTTTGAGATCTCAGAAGCTCAGGCCAGACTGTCTCTTTGTCTCTTTCTCTCTGTCTCTCTCTCTGTCTCTCTCTGTCTCTCTCTCTCTCTCTGTGCCTCTCTCTCTCTCTCTGTCTCTCTCTGTCTCTCTCTGTCTCTCTCTCTGTCTCTCTCTCTGTCTCTCTCTCTCTCTCTCTCTCTCTCTCTCTCTCTCTCTCTCTCTCT
>NW_021621338.1:11579164-11598366 GCF_004785775.1 Grammomys surdaster | reverse complement strand
TCTCTCTCTCTCTCTCTCTCTCTCTCTCTCTCTCTCTCTCTCTCTCTTCCTGCTGCTTGTGGATCCAGACATGAAACTCTTAGGTATTCTCCAGCACCATGACTGCCTGCCTGGATGCTGCCATGCTCCTGCCATGATGATAACAGGCTAAACCTCTGAACATAAGCCAGTCCCAATTAAATTTTTTTTTGTAAGAGTTGCTGTGGCCATGGTTTCTCTTCACAGCAATAGAAACCCTAACTGAGACAGACAGGAAGGAACAAAAGAAGGAAGAAAGGAACCAAGGGAGGGAAGAAAAAAAGGGAGGAATGGAAAAAACAGAGATGATGGGGTGGTAACATGAGAATTCCCTCTCTGTGAGTTTGAAAGTTTTTTAATTAAAAGCTTAATAACTTGGGAGGTTAGGGAGATGGCTCAGTAAGAGCTCTTGCTGTGGAATCATAAGGAACTGAGCTCAAACCCAGCACCAAGCAAAACAGCTAGCTTGGTTATAGACAGCTCTATAACCCCAGTGTGATGAATGGAGACAGGAGAGTAGCTAGCTACCTGTTCTTTACCTGGGGTTTCAAACAGCTATTCAAAGACATCTGTCACCCAGCTGTTACTTCAGCTGATCTGAATGTCCCCAGATGTCCCCGGGGTTGTTTTAGCTGATCTGGCTGATTAGGCCTCCCTGCCTCACTGCTCGTGTGTGTGTGTGTGTGTGTGTGTGTGTGTGTGTGTGTGTGTGTTCCCTTCCCCAAACAGGAGGACCAACCTTCCTTCTAGGGTGAGCCAGTAACTGCACGCCCCTGCTAGACTCTCCTGTGTGTTACCAATCAGCAAAGTTGACATGGTCGAAGGAAAGATGTGAGAAGACAGATAATGTAAACAACCCCCATGGTAGAACACACTTAGTGCACATAACACACACACACCAAGAATTCCCAATATGGAAGACCTATGACCCCAGTACTCTGCAGTCTGCTGGGCTGTCTCTCCAGCCACCTCTCCAGACTTTCCCACATTTATTTTTTTGTGTCTAGTCAGTAGCACAGACTGCCCTTTTTCCAAGGACCCAAGTTGGATTCCTAGCACCAACTTCAAATAAAATAAATATTTTTTTAAGAAAAAAAGTTCTGAAGAAAAGCTATTTTAACAGTCAAGTGCAAGAGTAAAGCCTGGCCTTCGGGACGTCGCCATAAGCTTCACTAGGCCAACACAAATGACACTCCCTAAATACAACCATTTCTGCTGTAAATAACTTAATTAGGCTGTCAAAACAGCCCCAACCCCTTTAACTAAAACCCCAATTCATCCGTCTCATTCTGCTAACTTCACTTGCAGGCAATACCGGGGCAATTGCCAGGATCTTGAGTTCAGAGCCAGCCTAGATCAGACCTATGGCTTGTGCAGCACTTGGGACCGGCCAGCGCTAAGTGCCCAGCAAGGTCAATCTCCTCTTTCCCTCGCACTCCCTAGACTGCCCCCGCTGCTCCGCGGCTCCACCAAGGCCTGTGTATGGTCTCCACTGTCCTCTGGTTCTCTCTGATTGCCAACGTTTTGTTTTTCTTCCTCTTCTGAAGTTTTGTTGTTTTTTTCTTTTGTTTTATTTTGATTTTAGTTTTTTGTTTTGTTTTGTTTTGTTTTAAACCAAGTTTACAGGCGACTCAGCTTTTACTTGTGCAGGGACATTTTTTTCCCTGTCCTTGAAGCGACAGCTTGTCTTTCCCCTCAAACGTCTTTATCGCAATGCCTGATAAACTGTTTATTTTTCCTAACAGCTTTCCTTTTTAGCCTGAAAAACAAACATTAACCAAAACGGGCCTCATTTCTCTGAATTATAACTTGCGATGAAATCCCTGGTGCTAGAGCGCCGCCTGCTGGGAAACTGAGAATTAGCAGGTAACGCTGCCTTTGACTCCTTGATACAGGAGGGTCTCCTGATGTAGCCCTGGTCTTGAAGATCTCTTACCTCCAGAGTGCTGTATTACGGGCATGTCTGACCATTCCTGTTAGGTGTGTTGTGCTGTTTTGTTTGGTTTTGAGAAAAGTCTTATTATGTACCCCAGGATGGCCTTTCCTCTCTGGTGCTAGAATTAGTGTGCATGTGTGCAGGGCAGATGTATGTGGGTGCGCTTGTCTGCATGCAGAAGTCAAGATGGAATATCAGGGCTCTTCTTCAGTCTCTCCTCTACCTTATCATTTGAGGCAGGGTCTCTCCAGCAAACCCAGAGCTCACCTAGTGTCTTACTAACAAGCTTGCTTTGGAACAGTCCCCTGTCTTTGCCTTCCGTGGTTTCTGAGGATTTGAACTGCAGTTCTCTTGCTTGCGCAGCAAATGCTTTAACCACTGACCCATCTTCCCAACCATAGTATAACACTCGTTTTTCACTTAACTTTTTTTTTAGAATTATTCTTGTTTGATAAGTGTTTTGCCTGTACATTTATATGCATGTCATATGTGTGTGTGCAGTGCCTGTACATTCCCACTAGAGTTATGGGTGATCATGAGCTGCCATGTGGATGCCAAGTTCTGTCCTCTGGAAGACCAGCCAGTGCTCTTAAACACTGAGCCATCTCCGCAGCCATGGCAGAAGTCTTGATACAATTCCTAAAGACTTCAAATCTTCAATGTTTCTACTAAAATGGAAAGGAACAGATACCAGTGAGAATGGGAATTTTTTTTCTTTCTATGGTGATGCCTCATGGATGTATCTCTGGATCAGACTGGCCATTTAGAGGACATTGGCTTGTCTGCTTGGGTTGTGACACCTCCCTTAGGAACAGTCATGCACAGGTGGTTATACGGGGACAGCTTCATTGTGTATTCACTAAAGGTGTGATGAGAATCATGGGACAAAGCCTGCCTCTCCTTGACTCGAGTCTGTACTGGTGGATTTTTTTTTAAGCATCTCACAACCATGAAGACTCTATGGCTAAGAAAGCACACTGTGAAAATTTTGTTATTTAGACATTTTACACATCCTCACCTTTGCTGAGCTGGCTTCTTTACTGTTTACAGTGTGTACAAGGAAGATATCTGGATTCCAAATGGCAGTCAAATTGATGGAGCTCTGGGTCAGTGCATTCTGGAGCCTCCTCTTTCTCTTGTCTTCACTGTAATAACGTTTGTACGGAGGCTGTCAGCAAGTAATCAAAGGTATGCCTCACACCATCCATAGGTGACTGTGATGGCACCGTTGAGGAATCCGTGGTAATATCTGAACATTTAACCAATGGAATAAAGTTAAGACCCTCAAAAACAGTTTCAATGGAACAGTTAAGCTTATTTCCGACTTTTCCGATGAAGATTTGATGTGGGTGGAAGGATGGGTAGAAGGAAGTAGGCCCCCTTCATTCATAGATGTAGCTCTTTTCCGGTTAGTGGACTCTGGTGGGAACAGTATAACCACATCCAAAGCAATTGGAAAAAAAACCTGTCCTCTTGATACAAGGCTTAGACCCAGTCCTTCTTTAACTCTTTTAACTGATTCAAAATTGCTAGCCTGTGAGTTAAGGGCCTATAGCAAATTCATGGCTCTGAGTTTATTGTTAGAGTGTTTTCTATATTTTATTTAGAAATAGCTGAGAGGAGTTAACAGACAACAGTCCAGATTGCCCTTCATGGATAGTTGGTTTTCAAAACGTCATAAGTCCACAGAATTGACGTTACACACATTTCTGCATTAATGTTCATTTTGATTAGGGACCTGTCTGCTCCTGACAGCTTCCTGACTTGAATTCTAAGAAGAAATTGAGCATCTTTGGAGTTACTCCAGTTGTGGTGAGACAGCCACTAGGCAAGAATTGCCTCTGTTCATCCACAGACAAATTACTGTCCAGAAAAGGACACACTTGCGGAATAGTTGACTGATTATATCTGCCAAGACAGAGTAATCAGCCCTTAATAATTCTGCATCACTAGGTCTGTCAGATGATCTTGGGCCAGAAGGCTGAAGATCAGATGCTCCAATATTTTGTAGTATAGGGACTGTCTAGGTGTTCAGTGGTCTCTATAAATTGGCTATCCACAAAGAATTCTGGGATAGAGCCAGGAGCAGGATTCACTTGGGAGGATGTGACAAGACAGATACATGGTACCTGAGCACAGGTAATCAGCATGGCAGAATGTAGAATAAATGGGTTATAGTAAGTTATGATCTACCCAGATAAGAGCCTAGTTATACGGCCACAGTATTTGTAAATATATTTTGAGTCTGAGTCTTTTTTTCCTGGGAGTGTAGGGCTGGGAGGAAGAACTAGGTTCAAACTTGTACACTCTGGCCACATTGCTCCCCTCGAGCACTGTCCACCCAGCCAGCTGGGTGCCCCATTCCTAGTGAACTCCATGAGGACTAGTGCTGCATCGTTTCCACGCGTGGCCTGTTTCATTTCACAGTAAAAGTGTATTTGGCTACACCTTACATCATACTCAACTTGTAATTAACCGGCCCTCCACCGTGTTTCACACCTTTTGTTGAATTATGCTCGTAACATATGTCTTGAAAGCTTTTATTCTATTTTTTTTTTATAAATATAGAATGTTCTCGACTTGAAAGGCATTTGGATGTAGTATGAGAAAAAACATGTTTGCTGCTTTCAGGACCAAAGAGATCAATCTAGCAGGGATGGAGCATGGTGACACGGGGCCTGTGTGGCTCCTCTCTGAAGGGCTTCCAGTCCTGTGAAGTGAGGATAACTGATCATTTCGGTCATCCCTCCAGGAGGAGCACTTAACTATGACCTTGATGATTTGCACTGTGGGGCCAAAAAATAAAACCTTTTCTTTCCAAAGCCTGTCTGCCTTAGTTTGTTTCCTGTGTACTCATTTAAAGAGGTTCATAGGCAATGTCTCTACAGTCGTGTTTCTTGAAAACATGTTTTCATAATGAATAGTGAGAAAGCTCCAACACCTTGAAAAAAAGAGGCTGGCCTTCAAGTCCCCACTGCTTCAGACCCATCCCAGGGGACAGGATTAATTCAACCTTTGAGGAGTCCATTCCTTCCATAGGTTTCCAACACAGTGATGAGCTCCCAAAAGTTTCCCAGTGTCTGTCTCTTTTGCCTTTGGCATAGTTCACCTTTGGCCCACTCACTTCAGAACCAGAAGGTAGTTTTGTGGGTCAGGGCATCACTGTATAACACACGGTGTCCTTGAACTTATGACCCTCCTGCTAAGATTGCAGCCATGCCCCACTAAGTCCACTTAACATTTAATCCCCTGCCCTCATGGGCTGAGCCTCTAACCTCTGTCCCTGTGCCTACAGCAAAGCCCAGGGCTTGCAGCCAACAGGAGCTGAAAATTGAGTGGGCTGTGAGTAATGAGTTGCTGACCAGGAAAATGCCTCTCAGGACCAGGAAAATACCACTCAGTAGTGTTTCTATAATGGAGGACAAATGATGCTCTCTCTGTAGCATAGCTCCAGCTGAGCTGAAAGTAGCTTGTCTTTCCATCTAGAGAGGTGGAGTTTCCTCCCAATCACTTCCTTGGGATTGGGTTGTTTGGTTTTAATTATTTCTCTTATTTCTTGAGATTACAATTACATCATTTCCCCCTTTTGTGTCTACCCTCTGGGCCCTCTAACATAGCTCTCCTTGCTCTCATGCAAATTCATGGCCTCTTTCTTTATACATACAACCTGCTCAGTCTGTATAATGTTACATGCATGTCCAGGGCTGATCGTATGGTACTGGATAGCCAATTAGTGTATATTTCCCTGGGGGAAACTCTTTCTCCTGCTCCCAGCATTCCTCGGTTGCCTGTAGCTAGTTGTGTAGGGTTGAAGCCTCCTAAGCCTTCCCTATCCATTTTGACTTGTCCATCGTTGTCTTTATTCACTCATTTTGAGGTAGTCGTATTGGTGAGATTTTATATGCTTAGCTTCTGACATGCTCACAGAAAACCCCTGATCTCCTGGCTCTTAGCAATCCTTCTGCCCCTTTTTCCATCATGCTCTATGAATGTCAGGTGGGGAGAACTCTTTTGTAGAACTGGAAGTGGGCTGCACAATAATGCTTTTTGATTTCTGTAATCATCATCATCTGTTGCAAAGATGAGTTTCCTTGAGAGGTGAGCACTACACTTACCTGTGGGTGTGAGGACAAATATTTAGAAAGCAATTTAAAGTAAGTAAACTTAGTGATTTTGCTGGCTTATAAAAGTGGCAGTTGTAGGTTCTCCTCCAGGATCCATAACGTCCCTAGCCTTGGGCAGCTGGCCAAGTTTCAGCACTAGGCATTATTTCTCCCATTAAACAGGTGCTAAGTCTAATTCTAGAGGCTTGGTTGCCTCTACCGTATGTGTACCACTACTGCACCCCCAGGATTTTCCTGCCGTGTCACTCACTGTGCTTGACAGGCATCACAACTGTTAGTTGCTTCCCTCTGAATGCCTGCATGGACCTTTCTGGTACCATGAAAGCTAGTTCACAAGGCGGAGGCTTTCAGACCAGTTCTCTGAGCCCTGTGTCTGACTTGAATGGTGTCTTCAACAGTAAGTACTTATCTTTCACTTCTGGAGAGCAACCAAGGGCAATGGCATTAGTCTGTGATGTTTTCAGAGTCTCTTGAACTGCCCTGACCACCAGCTTGAAAGAGGGATTCTCATGCCTGGTGTTGGGGTTTTTGTTAAAAGATCTCTGGCTCTTGTAGGGAACATTGTCAGCTCAGATGGGAAGTTTTCATTTAGACATATATGTATATTTATTAACTGACTTGCATGAATTGTAGGTGTTTTAGGCTGATAGCCAATGGAATATTTCCTTATGACCTTTTCAGAGGTTATTACTGTCTTTTCTTTCCTCCCTCCTTTTGTATTCCTCCTTTCCAATTAGAGCCCCCTACCATTCCCCACTTTCCCTAACTTGTACCCCACTCTTCCTCTCTCTTTGATTCTCAAACCTCCATCCAGGCAATGGCCCCTTTTCACCTTCTTGGTCTCTGAGTTGCTCGGGGATATATACTCACATGTGAAGATTTGGTGCTAGGAGCCCTCATGAGAGAGAACATGTACCATTTGTCCTTCTGGGTCTGGGTTACCTCACTCAATAGGATCTTTCCTAGTTCTATCTACTTACATGCAAGCCTCAGAATTTCATTTTTCCTTGCAGCTGAATAATTTTCCATAGTATATATGTACCAAAGCCTTCCAAATAAAAGAAAACCCAGGGCCAGATGGGGTCACTGAACAAATTGGCCGCATAAAGTAATACAGTTAGCAATATAGAATGCCAAGTCTTACATGCATCAGAAAGAAGTTTAATTTACAAAATTCTGAATATATAAAATGTATATGTGACATGACTATATATTTTTAAGTGTGCATTCTAAGATGAGAACTCAACACTCTATCAAGAAACTTCTTTTTTTATTGGATGTTTTATTTACATTTCATATGTTGTCCCCTTACCCCATCCCCCACCCACCCAGGAACCCCCTATCCCCTCACCCCTCCTCCTTCTTCTCTGTGGATGTAACCCCTATCTACCTCCCCTCTCCCACCTCCCCACCCTCAAATTCCCAACCCCTGGGGCGTCCAGCCTTCATGAGGTCAAGGATCTCTTCTTCCACCTATGCCCAGCAGGGCCCTCCACTCTTACGTATACAGCTGAAGCCATGGATCCCTCCCTAAGTGCTCCCAGGCTGGTGGTTTAGACCCTGGGAGCTCTGGTTGGTTGGTATTGTTGCTCTCCTCATGGGGCCACAAACCCTTTCAGCTCCAATGGTCTTCACTCTGACTCCTCCATTGGGAACCCCATTATCAGTTCAATGGCTAGTTGTGAGCATCTGCCTCTGAATATGTCAGACTCTTGCAGACCTCTGAAGAGACATCTATATCAGGCTCTTATCAGCATGCACTTCCTGACTTCCACATCAGCATCTACCTTTGATGACTGCACATGGGGTGGATACTCAGGTGGAATGGTCTTCAGACAGCCCCTCCTTCAGTTTCTGTCCCTCACTTTATCTCCATAATTGCTCCCTTGAGTATTTTGTTGTTCCTTCTAAGAAGAACTGAATCACCCCCCTTGGTCTTCTTTCTTCATGAGCTTCATGTGGCCTGTGAGTTGAATCTTGGGCATTTCAAGGTTCTGGGCTAATAATCCAATAATCAGTGAGTGAATACCATGTGTGTTCTTTTGTGATTGGGTTACCTCACTCAGGATGATAATTTCTAGTTCCATCCATTTACCTAGGAACCTCTCAAATTCATTGTTTTTAATAGCTGAGTAATACTCCGTTGTGTAAATATACCACATTTTTTTAATCCATTCCTCAGTTTAAGGACATCTGGGTTCTTTCCAGCTCCTGGCTATTATAAATAAGGCTGCTATGAACATAGTTGAGCATCTTCTGGGTATATGCCTAGGAGTGGTATAGCAGGATCCTCAGGTAATGCTATGTCCAGTTTTCTGAGGAACCACCAGACTGATTTCCAAAGTGGTTGCACCATCTTGCAGTCCCACCAACAATGGAGGAGTGTTCCTCTTTCTCCACACCCTCCCCTGTAGAGAGCCGCGGCGGGTGCTGGCAAAGTCCGCCATCGCTAGGTGGCGCTGTCAGCCATAATTCTTCCTAGTAAACAAGTAAATTGCGCATGTGCCATGGTAAAAGCCCGCCAAAGTTAAAGCCCATCCCACGGCATTTGGCGCGCAACGAGTAAGCAGCCAATCAGAGGTGAATACACCGCTCTAGGGTATATAGGAGTGCTTTTCCAGGCCTGGTCGTCTTCATGGTCTCCTCCATCTTCTTCTTCCACCATTTTGATTTTTGGGAATAAACGTGTTCATATGGAAGGATTCTGGTGTGTGTGTGTGTGTGTGTGTGTGTGTGTGTGTGTGTTCTTGCCGTCGAGACACTACACGCGCCTCACAGTTGGTGCCGAGAAACCCGGGAGAATTTACCATCGCCGGCACTGTTTAAGAAGACCCTCCACTCGCCCTCCATGCGTGGAGTGAATCCAGAACCGTAGAACGAGGTAATGTTCTCTGAGAGATATGTTTCGATTTGATTTAATTCACTTCCCTCCCCAGTTGGCAGGAACTTTAGAGGCTCTCGCCATGGTGCTAGCAGCATTAGTTTTCTTCCTTCTGGTTCTCGTGAGGGTTCGGGGAATAGTAGATAGATTACAAGTCAGCATGTCAGAAACAGAGAAAGGAAAGAAGCGCTTAGAAATTCAGAAAGGAAAAGAGAAAAGAGACGTATTAAGGAAATCAAGCCTCCCCAAGAACCAATTCACGGGGACGAAAGATGAGAGGAAGAACACTCTTGGGAGAGACAGGAGAAAAGTAAGCCTCAGAAAGAGATCTCTTTATCCGGTAAAGGAAGTGCTGGGGCTTGATGCCTCTGAGTCGGAGGGGATAACTTCCTCAGAGGACTCAGATGAAGAGATAGATGAAGAGGAAAGATGCCAACCAGATAAACAGTTGCCGCCGCAAAATCTAAAGCAGAGGAAAACGAGAGATAGAAGCCGGACGGCCTCTCGGCCTGTAGCGCCCTCCCAACCTAATGTTCCCGGCGCACTTCCGCCTCATGTGGACAGGCGCTGCTCAGGCTCCTTCCTTTCAGAGGAAGACAAGAGAAAAATGTTACAAGCTTTTCCAGTGTTTGAGGACGCGGGAGGAGGCCGTGTCCACGCACCTGTAGAGTATGCTTCTATCAAAGAATTTGCTGAATCGGTTAACAAATATGGAGTTGATGCTAATTTTACAATTATGCAGCTTGAGAGATTTGCCACTATGGCAATGACTCCGAATGATTGGCAGAACACAGTAAAAGCTGCTCTCCCTAATATGGGACAGTATATGGAATGGAAGGCTTTGTGGCACGATGCTTCTCAAGCACAGGCAAAGGCCAACGCTAATGCGGAGGGCAACCAGAGACAGTGGACTTTCGAATTATTAACAGGGCAAGGACAGTATGTTGCTGACCAGACTAACTATGATTGGGGAGCATATGGCCAGATTTCCGCCGCCGCAATTAAGGCATGGAAGGCCCTCTCGAAAAGGGGCGAGGCTGGAGGAAATTTAACAAAAATATTACAAGCCCCCCAGGAGTCCTTCTCAGAATTTGTTGCTAGAATGACAGAAGCAGCAGGCAAAATTTTCGGAGACCCAGAGCAAGTCAAGCCATTGATCGAGCAATTAGTATATGAAAATGCCTCACCAGAATGTAAGGCAGCTATTACCCCTAGGAGAAACAAAGGGCTGACAGATTGGATAAAGGTCTGCCGAGGTCTTGGAGGCCCACTGACTAACGCTGGCCTGGCAGCAGCTATCCTGCAGGGCCAGAGCCGCTCAAGTCCTGGCGGCCGTAAAGTATGTTATAATTGTGGTAAACCGGGTCATTTGAAACGAGAATGTCGTACTCCTATACAAAAGAAAACCCCTGGGTTATGTACTAAATGCAGGAAGGGATATCATTGGGCCAATGAATGTCACTCGGTTAAGGACATTCAGGGAAGGATTATTCAACATGATCCCTCCCCTATAGGAAGAGATGAAAATATTTCAAAAAACGAATATCCGGGCCCAATGTCTCAGGGCCCCAAAAAATATGGGACACAAGCCTACAACCAGGGGAGACCTCTAACTGCAGAGCTACAAGAGGTTCCGCAGGGTTGGACCTCCGCTCTATCTCCCAATTCTTATTAATGCCACATGAGGGTGTGCAACCTATCCCGGTTGATTTTAAAGGTCCCCTGCCTGAGGGAAGCGTTGGCCTCATTCTAGGCCGCTCCTCTCTTACCTTGAAGGGGCTTGTGGTTCATCCTGGTGTGATAGACCAAGATTATACAGGGGAACTTCAAGTTCTCTGTTCTTGTCCACAAGGCATATTTTCTATCTCCCCTGGAGATAGGATTGCTCAATTGGTTATTCTTCCAAGTTTACATAATTGTTTTCCATCCACCGGGGCGCCAAGAGGTGCCAATAGGTTCGGTTCTTCAGGAACTGACTTTGCTCATTTAGTAGTGGATCTCAAAACCAGACCCACTTTACAATTAACAATAGAAGGGAAGAGCTTTACAGGAATTTTAGACACAGGAGCTGATAAAAGTATTATTTCCTCTAACGTTTTAGGGGCCTAAAACGTGGCCCGTTACACAGTCATCCCACTCCTTACAAGAGTTGGGATATGAGGCCAACCCTACCGTCAGTTCACGCTCCTTGACTTGGAAGACGCCAGAGGGTCAGACAGGAAGCTTTATACCTTATGTGCTTCCTCTTCCCGTTAACCTCTGGGGAAGAGACATTTTACAAGATCTGGGACTGACACTAACTAATGAGTACTCTCAACAAGCTATTAATATTATGAAAAGAATGGGATATAAGGAAGGAAAAGGCCTTGGCAGAAAAGAACAAGGAAGGTTAAACCCAATTTCACAAGAAAGTAATACAGGAAGACAAGGTCTGGGTTTTCCCTAGTTGCCACTGAGGGCTCTTTGCCCATACCCTGGCTTACAGAGGAAGCCGTGTGGGTTCCTCAGTGGCCCCTATCCTCTGAGAAATTGGAAGCTGCTACAAGGCTGATTGAGGAACAGGCACAGCTTGGTCATTTAGAACCTTCTACTTCTCCTTGGAATACCCCTATCTTTGTTATAAGAAAGAAATCAGGAAAATGGAGACTTCTCCATGATCTAAGGGCCATTAATAAACAGATGCAGCTGTTTGGCTCAGTGCAACGAGGCCTGCCTCTGCTCTCTGCTTTACCTAAGCAGTGGAGGATAATAATTATAGACATTAGGGATTGCTTTTTCTCCATTCCCCTACACCCGCAAGATAGGCAAAGATTCGCGTTCACCTTACCTGCTGTTAATCACCTTGAACCAGACAAAAGATATCAGTGGACAGTTTTGCCTCAAGGCATGGCCAATAGTCCTACCATGTGTCAGCTGTATGTACAAATGGCCCTTGAACCTGTTAAGAAACAATTTCCTTCTCTACTCTTGATTCATTTTATGGACGATATTTTAATATGCCATAAAGAGTTGACCATTTTGCAGAACTCATATCCTTTATTAATTGCTACATTAAGACAGTGGGGTCTGCATATTGCCACAGAGAAGGTTCAAATTTCAGAAATTGGTTCCTTTTTAGGGACAGTTATTTACCCTGAGAAAATAGTTCCTCAAAAATTAGAAATTCGCAGAGATCATTTACATACCTTAAATGACTTTCAAAAGTTATTGGGTGATATAAATTGGCTAAGACCATTTTTAAAAATTCCCTCTGCTGAATTAAAACCTTTGTTTGACATTCTGGAAGGAGATTCCCATATTTCCTCACCAAGAACGCTAACACCGGCTGCAAATCATGCCCTGCGATTGGTGGAGGATGCCTTGCAAGAAGCTCAGCTAAAACGCATCGATGAGACCAAAACTTTTAATCTGTGTGTCTTTAAAACCAGACATTTACCAACTGCCATGTTACGGCAGGATGGGCCCTTATTATGGATTCATCCTAATGCATCTCCTGCAAAGATTATTGAATGGTATCCAGATGTGGTTGCTCAGCTTGCCTTACGGGGATTAAAAGCAGCTGTCACTCATTTTGGAAGGGAGCCTAAAGTTTTAATAGTGCCTTATACTGCACATCAAGTTCAAATATTAACTGCTACCTCTGATGTTTGGGCCGTGTTGGTCACCTCCTTTAATGGTCAAATAGATAATCACTACCCTAAACATCCCATTTTACAGTTTGCCTTAACTCAAGCTATTGTATTTCCACATGTCTTATCTCAAAAGCCGCTCCCGGATGGAGTGGTTGTTTACACAGATGGGTCAAAGACAGGTGTGGGTGCTTATGTAATTGATAATAAGGTCACTGCCAAACAATATCATGAGACCTCACCTCAAGTTGTGGAATGCTTGGTAGTTTTGGAGGTTCTTGAAACCTTTCCAGGCCCTTTAAATATTGTTTCAGATTCCTTTTATGTAGTAAATGCAGTTAAAGCCTTAGAAGTGGCTGGGCTAATTAGACCATCTAGTAGACTCGTAAAAGTTTTTCAAAAGATTCAATTCGCCTTAGTTAATAGGAGATTCCCGGTTTTTATTACACATATCAGGGCTCACTCAGGTCTACCAGGCCCAATGTCTCATGGGAACGACCTAGCGGATCGAGCCACAAAATTGGTTGCTATCGCCTTATCTTCCAAATTAGATTTGGCCAAGGATTTTCATAAAAACTTTCATGTGACAGCAGAGACGTTACGTCGTCGGTTTGAGATAACTAGAAAGGAAGCTAGAGATATAGTTACTCAATGTCAGAATTGCTGTCAATTTTTACCAGTGCCTCATGTAGGAATTAATCCACGAGGAATTCGGCCACTACAGATTTGGCAAATGGATGTTACTCACATCCCAACCTTTGGCAAATTACAATATTTACATGTTTCCATTGATACTTATTCTGGAATTATATTTGCTTCTCCGTTGACCGGAGAAAAGGCAGCACATGTTATTCAACACTGCCTTGAGGCATGGAGTGCCTGGGGGAAGCCTAAAATTCTTAAGACGGACAATGGGCCATCGTACACTTCTCAAAAGTTTAGACAATTTTGTCGCCAAATGGAGGTAACCCATCTGACAGGCCTCCCTTATAACCCTCAAGGACAAGGCATCATAGAACGGGCTCATCGCACTCTTAAGTCTTATCTAATAAAACAAAAGGGAGGAGTCGAGGAGACTCTACCCTCAGTGCCACGAGTCACCGTTTCTATAGCACTTTTTACCCTCAATATTTTAAATCTGGACAGTCAGGGCCATTCGGCTGCTGACCGTCACTGTTTAGAGCCTGACAGGCCGAAAGAGATGGTGAAATGGAAGGATATTTTGACCGGACAATGGAAGGGCCCAGATATTGTTTTATTAAGAGCCAGGGGAGTGGTCTGTGTGTTCCCACAGGAAGAAGACAACCCGTTTTGGCTACCAGAGCGGCTGACGCGGCGACTCGCGATACTGGAAGGTGACACCTAGGCAGACCCTCCAGGCTCTGATAATAGCCCTTGTGCTGATCCAAGGGATACAGGTTCCTAGTATTTTTGTTTATTTTATCAAATTTCACCTTTAAGAATTGTACCAATGAAACCTGCTAGATGTCCCAGTGTTAAAATTCTGAAAGATTCACTCGCGCTATGGTTGCCAGAGTCACGCGATGGGTTCCCATCCCCGTGGAGACTCCTTCCACTTTGTCATTATTTAGACAAAAAAGAGATTTTGGTATAACTGCAGCCATAGTGGCGACGATATTAGTTAGTGCCATTACCACCACTGCCACTGAGATTGCTATGTCAACTTCTGTTCAGGTGGACACTACCCCCAATTGTCAGCCACGGTGACAGAGACTGTTAACCTTCAAACCTCCGCCAGCGCCCAACTAAAAGGCGGGCTAATGATCCTTAATCAACGCCTTGATTTAGTGAGAGAGAGATTAGATATCCTCTTTCAATTAGCCCAATTGAGATGTGAGAAAAAACTGGGTACACTTTACATCACCAGTGTACAGTATAAAAACTTTACTCGTGTAACTAATCTGTCCAGAAAATTGTTTCAGTATCTTACAGGAAATTGGTCAGAAAACTTCAGTGAGACACTCAGAAAATTGAGAGCAGCTGTGGTGAACATCAACTCGACGCTCGTGGATCTGTCCCTGACTGAGGGACTGTCCTCCTGGATTTCTCCAGCTTTCTTTTTCTTTTCTTTTTCTTCTTTCCTTTCTTTTTAAGTGGGTGGGAGTAGGCCTGCTTGGTATGTCCTATGTTGCGGATTAGTGTTCATTTTTTGGTTGGTTTGCAAACTCAGAGCTCAACAAAATCTTGACAAGGCTATTATTGCACAGGCGCTTGTGACAAAAAAAACTAGGGGCTTCCCCGGCAGTGTGGTTATCACTGCCTCAAATATAAGCAGTCTCCCCCTCACGAGTGGTGGTGCTAAATGTTAGGCCATCAGCGTTGCACCCCAGAGGATTTGCCCATTACACTGGGTCAGTGAGGAGTCTTGGCCTGGCTGATCCTTGTCTGTGTAGCTGTGGTACCTGAATTTTGAGACAAACAGCCCTTGCACCCCTAGGAGATGACTCCATTGCACAGGGATGGGTGTTTGCATCTCTTTCTGTTCCCCTTAGCCCTTGCACCCAGAGGACTTGTTTCCATTGCACCTGGTAGGGTAAGGGAGACCATCTTAAACTATCAGTTCTTGATCGCTTATTCCCCCAAGATGGAATTTGCTTGATCGGCCTTGAGTTTGAGTCATAACCGGTACCACACTAGACAGGCCAAGAACAGCCAGATAGATAACTCCATCCTTTTGTCTCCAGGCCAGCTGCCAATTGGTCCCAACGACGGAAATAAGCTGATCCCATATGCCAGAGGTACACCACGAATGGTGATTTTACCCGGTGACAGGCATTACGAGTGGCCACAACCTGGGGCGCACATTCTGAGAATGCCAGGTGTGGGTGAGCTCATAGCCTAGACAGAGAGCTCACCATTCTTTGGTACTGGCTGTGGAGAAATGTCAGCCAGCCTAGACACGGGACATTGACCAGTGCCTGTTTAACAAATCAAAAAAGAAATAGCCAGTAGACAGATTCCTCAGCCGCTGCACCCAAGGGCTTCTGGTAAAGACACCCTGTAAAGCCTCAAACATTTGAGCACCACCCTCTAAAGAGACTCGACCCGCCGTGAGACCCCCAAATATGGGAGTTACGTAACCTTCCCAGGGACCTCTATCTTGTTGATTTTCTCAAAGAACCAGCTCCTGGTTTTGTTGATATTTTGTATTGTTCTTTCTGTTTCTATTTGGTTGATTTCAGCCCTGCGTTTGATTATTTCCTGCCTTCTACTCCTCCTGGGTGTATTTGCTTCTTTTTGTTCTAGAGCTTTTAGTTTTGCTGTCAAGTTGTTAGTGTGTGCTCTCTCCAGTTTCTTTTTGTAGGCACTTAGAGCTATGAGTTTTCCTCTTAGCACTGCCTTCATGGAGTCCCACAAGTTTTGGTATGATGTGTCTTCATTTTCATTAAATTCTAAAAAAAATCTTTAATTTAATTTCTTTCTTTGTTTCTTCCTTGACCAAGTCATCATTGAGTAGAGAGTTGTTCAGTTTCCATGTGCATGTGGGTTTTCCATTGATTTTGTCATTATTAAAGACCAGTCTTATTCCGTGGTGATCTGATAAGATGCAAGGGATTATTTCAATCTTTTTGAATCTGTAGAGCCCTGTTTTGTGACCAATTATATGGTCTATTTTGGAGAAGGTATCATGAGGTGCTGAGAAAAAGGTATATTCTTTTGTTTCAGGATGAAATGTTCTATAGATGTCTGTTAAGTCCATTTGGTTCATAACTTCTGTTAATTTCAATGTGTCTTTGTTTAGTTTCTGTTTCCATGATCTGTCCATTGCTGAAAGTGGGGTGTTGAAATCCCCCACTATTATTGTGTGAGGTGTAATGTGTGTTTTGAGCTTTAGTAAAGTTTCTTTTATGTATGTAGGTGCCCTTGCATTTGGAGCATAGATGTTCAGAATTGAGAGTTCACCTTGGTAGACTTTTCCTTTGATGAGTATGAAATGTCCTTCCTTATCTTTTTTGATTAATTTTGGATGAAAGTCGATTTTATTTGATATTAGAATGGCTACTCCAGCTTGTTTCTTGGGACCATTGGCTTGGAAAATTGTTTTCCACCCTTTTATTCTGAGGTAGTGTCTGTCTTTGTCACTGAGGTACGTTTCTTGTATGCAGCAAAATTTTAGGTCCTGTTTGTGTATCCAGTCTGATAGTCTGCGTCTTTTTATTGGGGGAATTGAGACCATTGATGTTAAGAGATATTAAAGAAAAATGATTGTGGCTTCCTGTTATTTTTATTAGAGGTAGAATTATGTTTGTATAGTTATCTTCTTTGGGGGTTGTTGGAAGTTTATTTCCTTGCTTTTTCTAGGTAGTAGTTTCCCTCCTTGTGTTGGCGTTTTCCATCAATTATCCTTTGAAGTGGTGAGTTCATGGGAAGATATTGTGCAAATTTGGTTTTGTCATGGAATATCTTGGTTTCACCATCTATAGTGATTGAGAGTTTTGCTGGGTATAGTAGTCTGGGCTGGCAATTGTGTTCTCTTAGTGTCTATATGATGTCAGTCCAGGCTCTTCTGGCTTTCATAGTCTCTGGTGAGAAGTCTGGTGTAATTCTTTATACGTTACTTGACCTTTTTCCCTTACTGCTTTTAGTATTGTTTCTTTGTTTTGTGCATCTGATGTTTTGATTATTATGTGACAGGAGGTATTTCTTTTCTGGTCTAGTCTATTTGGTGTTCTGTAGGCTTCTTGTATGTTTATGGGCATCTTGTTCTTTAGGTTAGGGAAGTTTTCCTCAATAATTTTGTTGAAGATATTTACTGTCCCTTTAAGTTGGGAATCTTCATTCTCACCTATACCTATTATCCTTAGGTTTGGTCTTCTCATTGTGTCCTGGATTTCCTGGATGTTTTGAGTTAGGAGTTTTTTTGCATTTTGCATTTTCTTTGACAACTGTGTCAATATTTTCCACCGTATCTTCTGCATTTGAGATTCTCTCTTCTATCTCTTGTATTCGGTTGGTGATGCTTGCGTCTATGACTCCTGATCTCTTTCTTAGGTTTTCTATCTCCATGGTTGTCTCCCTTTGAGCTTTCTTTATTGTTTCTATTTCCATTTTCAGATCCTGAATGTTTTTGTTTAATTCCTTCCTTGTGTTTTCTTGCATTTCCTTAAGGGATTTCTGTGATTCCTCTTTAAGGGCTTCTACCTGTTTACTTGTACTCTCCTGTATTTCTTTAAGGGAGTTACTTATGTCCTTCTTATAATCCTCTATCATCACCATGAGAAGTGATTTTAATTCTGAATCCTGCTTTTCAGGTGTGATGGGGTGTCCAGGGCTTGCTATATTGGGAGAACTGGGTACTAATGATGCCAGGAAACTTTGGTTTCTGTTGCTTATGTTCTTGCGCTTGCCTTTCGCCGTCTGGTTAACTCTAGTGTTACCTGCCCTCACTGTGTAAGACTGGAGTCTGTATTTCCAGTTATCTTGCTTGTGGCAGAGTTCCTCAGAGTCCAGATGTCTCTGTGGTCTTATGCTCCTAATCTCCTGGGTGGAAGAACTCCTGGGACTCAGGCCACCTCTTGGATCTGGAAATCCTTCTGCTCTGGGTGCAGTGGTTCCTCTAGGATGGCTCAGGATACGATGTCTTCCATGTGCAAACCAGCTCGGTGTCTGCTGCTCTGAGTGCAGTGGCTCCTCTAGGATGGCTCAGGATTCAGTATCTCCACAGGAGCAGACCCACTCTGTGTCTTCCCCAGCCCAAAGGTCCAGGCAGGGGCGGAAGGGAAGTGGAATTCTGGAGGGGCGGGGTTTGGGTAGCTGGTGGGTCCTGAATGTCCCTGGCTCCCAGATGTAACTCTGGGACTTAGGGAGTGAGATGGAGTTTTTACCGGATGTTCTGAGTGCAGTGACTCCTCTAGGATGGCTCAGGATTCAGTATCTCCACAGGAGCAGACCAACTCTGTGTCTGCCCCAGCCCCTATCAAGAAACTTCTAACTAGAAAAATATTCATTTCTTTGGAAAGAAACTTTAGAAGTTAAAATTAATAGGTTAAATTAATCAATAATTTGGGAGAAATTTCTTTGAATATAGGACAGAGCAATTTAATGGACTTTTGTTTGAAAAGGTATAATTTTGTGCTTTGAAATGTGTTCTTTTAATAAGTTGTTTTCTGGGGGGGGGGGAAGAAAATGTTTCAATGAAACAATGAATGTACAATAATTTTAAAAGGCAAAAGATAGTCTTCTAAATAAGTTATAGCCCTCTAATGGCACCTCTATGGGCACAGAAATGTCAGAATTATTTCTCAAGCCTCAGGCATAGCCAGGGCTGGTAAGCTGTATAGATGTTAACCACCCAAAAGCCTTTTCATGTTCAGAGTAGGAAACCAAGAAGAGTGACAGGGCTGTAGAGGAAACAGCTATGTGGTTGATTTCTTGAAAAAACTTCAGGAGCTAAATTCCACGTTTCTAACGCTAGGCTGTTCAGAAGCCTATCAACTGGGGAAAAAAAGGTGGGATCAGACCAGCAGAGCCAGCTGGGTGCTCTGACCCCCACCCACTAAGCTCTGCTATGGTGGGTTTTTTTCACCCTTTGGAGTGGGGTTGTTTTGCTGCTGCTGCTGCTGCTGCTGCTGCTGCTGCTGCTGCTGCTGCTG
>NW_021621338.1:11572930-11579154 GCF_004785775.1 Grammomys surdaster | reverse complement strand
TGCTGCTGCTGCTGCTGCTGCTGCTGCTGCTGCTGCTGCTGCTGCTGCTGCTGCTGCTTTGAGACAACTACTCTTGAGTAGTCCTGGCTGTCCTGGAACTTGCTCTATCAACAAGGCTGGACTCAGAGATCTGCCTGCCTCTGCCTTCGAGTGCTGGGATTAAAGGCATCACCACCACCCAACTTGCTCTGTGTGTTTTAGGGCAGTGTCAGCTCTATGAGAGAAAACCAACTGTGGGTCCCATGTCTTTAAGACCCAGATGGCATTCATTCTGGACAGGTTTCCGTAGCCACTTGTAATTCTACTGTCTACGAGGTAGAAAACAACCAAGGTCCCTATCAAAGCAAGCTTGAGACCAATCGATGACAATTACATACTTTTGAAGAAATGTATATTTCTCAGCTTTTTATATAATTTACTTTTATTTTATGTGTATGCCTGTTGAGCCTGCACATGTCTGTACATGTGTACCTAAGTCCTCAGAGGCCAGATAAAGGTGTAAGATCTCCAGGAACTGGAGCTAGGGATCGTTGTGAGCTACCATGTAGGTCCTAAGATCTAACCCAGTCCTCTCAAAGAACAACCAGTCCTCTTAACCACTGAGCCAACTTTCCAGTACTGCAAAATGTATATTTTCATATATAAGCCTTACTTCTCATTAACTAGATTCATCCTTTGACAATTTCATACATGTATGGAGTCCAATCCTCAGCATTGCAGACAATGCGAAAAATCACCTGCTTTTGAAGGTCTGCCTGGGAGTGTTTGGAAAGTGGTAACCTCTGTCCTTCAAATGAAGCAAAGCTAGTTTTTCCTTTCTTTCCATGAGTCCCCAGAAAAGAAAAAAAAATCAAGTACGTTCCTAAGGTCAGTGCCAAATTTTTCTGTGGCCCCGCCAAGGTCCACAGAGAAGTAGAAGAACAATAAGCAATTCAGAAAACTACCATGCAGCCAATGTCCTATGTCAGACTTCCCTGTAAAGTTCCACCACTATAGGAAGTCTAGAGATGTGTATTTTGCACAAGCATAGTTACAGGCCTACACGTAAGGCTCAGTTTAAAAAAAGAAAACATCAAAATGTAAGTACTGCAACCCCCACAAGTAACCCAAGAGCTGGGAAAACAGACAAAAGATCCCAGAGGCTTGCTGGGCATCCAGTCTAACCCAACCACTAGGCTCACTGGGTTTCAGGTTCAGTGAGAATTCTTGTCTCAAAATATTAGGTGAAAAAGAAAGAAAGGACCTTTGGGCTGGCGAGATGGTTTAGCAGGTAAGAGCATTTGTTGTATACACACACACACACACACACACACACACACATACATGCACACATTAAGAAATAAATAACACCTGGGAATCAGAGGCAGGTGAATCTCGGTGAATTCAAGCCCTGCCTGGTCTACATAGAGTTCCAGAATAGCCAGGGCTGCATAGAAAGACCCTGTCTTTACAAATAAATACATGAGTAAACAAATAAGAAAGTAAGTAGTTGGTGAGCAATTAAAGACAACATTTAACACCAACCTCTGAATATATATATATATATAATATATATTATATATATATATATAATATATATATTATATATATTTATTATATATATTATATATATAATATATATAATATTATAACCCCCATAAAACATCAGTAATCCCACTCCATCAATACTAAATTTAAAGAAATGTATTGTGAAACCATAAGGTATTTTAAAGACACGAGAGCTCTGGAAACAAAAAGAACCCAGACTCTACTGCCTACATGTACAAAAATAAGAATTCAAGGAAAGGCACTGCAATAATTATATGGTCGTGTCTTCCAAGTGGTATGAGCTGAACCAACTGCATCCTTTTCATCACATATGGAAATCCTATCACTGAGGACAGAGCATGGTGGTGCACACCTTTAATTCCAGCATTCAGGAGTCAGAGGCAAGCAGGTCTCTGTGTTCAAGATCAGCCTGGTCTACAGAGTGAGCTCTAGGACTGCTGGGGCTACACAGAGAAACTCTGTTTTGAAAAAATAAAAAGAAGAAAAATAAAGGAAAATGAAGAAAGAAAAGAAGAAAGGAAGGAAGGGAGGGAGGGAGGGAGGGAGGGAGGGAGGGAGGGAGGGAGGAAAGGAAGGAAAGAGATCCACCTGTCTCTGCCTACCAGGTGCTATTTCTTTGTGTGTGTGTGCGTGTGTGTGTGTGTGTGTGTGTGTGTGTGTGTGTAAAACAAATGCTCTTACCTGCTAAGCCATCCTCCAGCCCACAGATCCTTCCCTTCTTTTTCACCTAATATTTTGAGACAAGAACTCTGGATAAACTGGGCCCTCATTTAGTAGTGTCCCTATAGGAAGAGAAAGTTGGATCTAGATTTATGTAAATGGAATGATGACAGGAGAAGAAGATGCCATGGAGACCTAGAATAAAGCTCCATTCAGCCTTGCATACACCTTGGTTCCAACAGCCAGCCTCCCAGATACAAGGACATTAACTTTGGTTGTTTTAAGCCTCCTAGTCTAGAGTCCTATTAAAGATGTCTAGCTTCCCTTGGGGAGTGTGACAGTGGGGCCTAGAATCGTACTTCTGACCAGGTGAAACTGGGTAGCAGCTGAAGACCACCTTTGAGAAGCAGTGCTCTGGGATGCACAAACCAAGGGCAGAAGGGCATCTAGTGCTAACAAACTCTTGCCAGGAGCGTTCTCTGGGCCTGAGCCTCCAACGAAAAAGATGCCAACTCAGACTCCTCTACATGTGTCCCCATGAACAGTGATCAATGCTAGAAAGCTATTCTGTCCACTCCTGAAATGTGACCTGTGAATGAGCGGTCTAGCTGCTGCCGAGTTAGGACAACAGCTCTTAACTGAAGCAAGGCAGAAGAATGGGTGGAAAAAAATGTTTTCTCCTATCCAGTCAAGTCATCCCAGCAGTAAGTGGGAACATGAACTGAGTAAACAGAGCTCACAATAAGTGCAAATAACCAATCATGGATGAAAAATATCAAACCGCTTTAGCCAGAGATTTCATTTTACCCCAGTCAGAAGTGGCTAATTCCCTAAAACACACTCTAATGAATGACAGAAAGCACACAAGGGACACCTGAACATCCACGGCACACCTCACAATAGCCAACTTACTGAGCTAGCCTGGGTGTCCATCTGAACAGATAGGATATATACAGAAAGCATGTGCACACACACACACACACACACACACACTGGAGCGGGCTGGGTTTATTGCTGGGACAGGATCTCACCATGTATCCCTTGCTGGCCACACACTGTGTTGAAATGACAGACTTGAACTCTCAGAGATCTACTTATCTCTGTCTCCTGGGTGCTAGAATTAAAGGTATACACCACCATACTAGGCCCACAGTGAAGTCTTAATGTAGTTATTATAAAGAATCAAATTATGTCTAATGATCAATAAATATATGACAAAATAGCCAACATCTTTAGTTGTGAGTGAAATGCAAACTCAAACTGAGATGCTATCTCACCCCAATCAAAATGATCCTTAAGAAAACACACATGCATGTGTGCGCGCATGCACACACATACAGTAAAAGCAAGAATCTTATGTTTTCTCTCATGTGAGGGATTGGGGGAGGGAAACCAAAGTAGGAGAAGGACTATCAGGGAAAATTGGGGAGGAATGTGGGCAGAAGGTTCGTAGTGGGATTAAGCTGACCAATGCACATCAGATGCATGTGTGAAAAGGTCATAATGAAACCTGTCCTTCTGTGCTCTCAATACACACGAATAAAACCATGAAAAATAGGAATAAGATGATGAAAAGACTGACAGCAGTTGCTTTGCAGTTTGGAAGCTACCCAACTTGCCTTTAACAGTAGAATCTGAACAGGAAATAAAATGGCAATGTAGGTGAAAATGTCCAAGCAAAAGCAAACAATAGGTGTGGGACTGCATAAGGGTATCCTGGGTCATGGTTGAGCAGGTACTTAGAACCCCGAGATTCTCTGTGGAATTCCTCATGAGAACCGGCAGGAGTTCGGTCCCTCCCATCACCTAAGATCCTGAAAAACAGTCACAGATCTCCATAGTCACCCAGGCGATAGGCCTCAGGCCTTAGAGATTTACATACTAATGAAGGCCAGAGGGCAGAGCAAATTAAACATTCCTCCCCCAGATCCTCCCCTAATCCTCCCCCTTTCTCCCTCCCTATATAACTCGGGACGCCCTGAGTTTTTGGGGGGTACGCCTAGATCCATCTATTATCCGTCATGTCAATAAACCTTTTTGGAACCAAGGACTTCCTCGTGTTACTGGGGCCCGCCGCCGCCAAGGCCCTCAGGCCGCTGGAACTGTAGGATCCTCTTCCCTGATGTGGGGACCCGCCACGGCGGCGGGCTTGCGCCGCTGTGGCGGCCTTTTTTAAATTTTCCCCACAAATAGGGGTTAGGGACCATGGAGTTTAAAGATAAGTGCTCAGAGAAAACTAATAAAGAAAAAGGGTACACCTTTTAGTTTGCTTGTGTCACTGTGATAAAAACACTGTGACCAAATAAAGCATGGGAAGCGGGAAGTGGAGGTTCACCCAACACTTCCAGGTCAGTCCATCATTGAGGGAAGGCAAGGGAAACTCAAGACTGGAAAATGGAAGCAGGAAACATGGCAGAATGGTGCTTGCTGCCTGGCTCAACCGCCTGCTATCTTATTCAACCCAGACACACTGCTGCCCACAGTGGCCTGGGCTCTCCTCCCACATCAATAACCAATCAAGATAGTCCCTCACAGACACATTCACAGACCAATTAGGTCTGAGCAATCCTTCGATTTAGATCCCCTAAAACGATTCTAGGCTGTGTTGATTTGATAACTGAAGCTAACTAGGTCCTTCCTTACTGCAAAGATTCTTTATTAATATTCTGCAGATTTGGGGAGGAAAAATGTGGGGGAAGATGCTATTCATGTATGTGATTTCTATGTGAGTCTTTTAAGCACAGGTCCCAGAGTGCAAGGATGCTCATTAGAATAGAACAGAACAGAAGATGCTTGCTGACCACTGCGGTGCTCACCTTTAATGCCAGCATTTGGGAGGCAGAGACAGGAGGGCCTCCAAGGCAAGGCCAGTTGGATCTACAAAGCTGGTTTCAGGCCAGCCAGGGCTACCTAGTGAAACTCTGTCTCAACACAGACACACACACACACACACACACACACACACACACACGTACATACGTACGGGGGAGTATTATGGCAGCGACAGACAGACAGACATTACTGAGTCTGTTCACATTCTGGGCACAGCCTCTGAAGAGGTACTAAGCTCGCTGGAGGATCACTGTCTAAGTGAGTATAATCCTAGTGTTGCCATAACTGGACCTGGTACTTTCTTGCCTGAAACTCAGCAGCGTGCCAGCATGATGAGCCAGTCTGACACGGTCGGTCACAGGAACACAGGCTATGGCTGCTGCTACACTTAGGACTCAAGAGGAGGCAAATGAGACAAGCTCTTTTTAAAATACTCTTTTCCATGTGTGCGCCTGCATGTATGTGCACCATGTACTCTTGGAGGCCAGAGAGGTCACTGGACTCCTTGGAATTAGTTACAAACAACTGTGAACTGTCTGCAACTATGAGTGCTAAGAACAGCACCTGGGTCCTCTGCAAAAGTATCAAGTGCTCTTAACTGCTGAACCATCTCTCCAGCCCCATAAAACAAATTTTAATGGGTTTGAAATGAGTGTGAAAACCCTAACCAGATTCATGAACTGTGGTTTTACTCATTTACTTAGACAATAGCTCCAAAATCTAGGAGAAGTTGTATACATTTTATTTCCTGTCTATCACACATTTATTTGGAGCACAATGTTGTTAAGCTATGCAAATGCAAAGGAAAGAAATTGCAAATGTGTGCAGTAATGTATGGAATATGATCAACATCTAGAACAACATACTATACTGAGTATAAGGTTATACAACTTATACTGAGTATAAGGTTAAAGGGGGATTAATTAGGGGACGTGCAACCTATTAAGCCCTTCCTTAAAAGACACATAATGCAGGCTAGGGAGATGGCTCAGAGGTCAAGAGCACTGGCTGCTCTTCCAGAGGTCCCTAGTTCAATTCCCAGCAACCACATGGTGGCTCACAACCATCTGTAATGGGATCTGATGCCCTGTGTCTGAAGACAGCTACAGTGTACTAAAGAAAGCTAAAAAGAAACAAGGAAAGAGAGAGAGAGAGAGAGAGAGAGAGAGAGAGGGAGGGAGGGA
>NW_021621338.1:11534445-11572830 GCF_004785775.1 Grammomys surdaster | reverse complement strand
AGAGACACACACAGACAGGCCGGGTGGTGGTGGCACACGCCTTTAATCCCAGCACTTGGGAGGCAGAGGCAGGCAGATTTCTGGGTTCTAGAGTTCGAGGCTAGCCTGGTCTACAGAGTGAGTTCCAGGACAGTGAGGGCTACACAGAGAAACCCTGTCTCAAAAAACCAAACCAAAAAAAAGAAAGGAAGGAAGGAAGGAAGGAAGGGAGGGAGGGAGGGAGGGAGGGAGGGAGGGAGGGAGGGATGTGCTAATTAGAGAATAGGACATACAAGCATTTCTAGCCAAGCATATTGTTTTCTTAATCAAGGAATACTTCTCCAATCTGCAATCAATCAATGTCCTCACAGCTGCAAAAGCTGCCTCATTCAGGCACTTCAAGGAGAAGTCTTGCTGAAGCACTTCACCCTCCTTTCTGACCGCCTCCTAAGATGACCTTTGCTGACCAAGAGATAACTAGCATTAACATTGATGAAACTAGCAACAGCACTTACAGAAATCCCTTAAATAGCAAACCTTCTGTTCAAAGAAAGATGCCAACTCAGAGGTTGAAATAGGTGACGCAGCCATGTTCAGGGAGAGGAGGACCTATGATGTAGATGTATTATGGCCAGCATGGTAGCACACACTTGTAATCCCAGAACAAGACAATCAGCAGCTGAAGAGTAACCTCAACTCTGTATCATAGTTTAAGGCCGGGATGGAGTGAGATACTGTTCATAATTAATTAATTAAAATAATAAATAGAAATGGCTTTACAAAAACATCATATAAGGAGACATCAAACCCCATTGCTGATCAGACATAATATTGATTATGCATCAATATTATGCATTCAGGGAGGAGTGGTGCCAAAGGAGCTGAGCGTTCTACATCTTCCTCTGAAGGCTGCTAGCAGAATACTGGCTTCCAGGCAGCTAGGATGAGGGTCTTAAAACCCACAGCCAGAGTGACACACCTACTCCAACAAAGCCACACCTACTCCAACAAGGCTACACCTAACAGTGTCACTCCCAGGGCAGAGCATATACAAACCATAACATATATCTTCAAATAATGTTACTTTGATTCCTTCCTTTCCGATTTGTATCCCCTTGATCTCCTTCAGTTGTTTTATTGCTCTAGCTAAACCTTCAAGTACTATATTGAATAAGTGTGAGAGAGTGGACAACCTTGCCTTTGTAGCATGTAATTATTTAAAAAAAAAAATCCACCTTATTGCCAGCTAGGGACCGGCAGTCTCAGTCTGTTACCAGTCCAGTACATAGCCCAAGGCCAAGATCAGGTGTTTCTCCTAGCCAACACCTCTCCCACAAACTCTGATTTTGAATTTTCAGGGCCTTTGAGCTGGAATTCTTCTCCTTCTATTCCTATTACTTGTAGATTTGGTCTTCTCAGTGTTCCAGACTTCCTGGATGTTCTGAGGTATCAATTTTTTCTATTAAATTTTCAATGCCTGAGACTCTCTTTTCTGTCTCTTGTATTCAGTTGGTGAAGCTTGCCTTTGTAGTTCCTGTTCAAATTCCGAAATTTTCCATTTCCAGAATTCTGTTTTCTTTATTGCTTCTATTTCCATTTGTGGGTCTTGAACAGTTTTATTTCTTTCAACTATTTTTTTCTCCTGGCTTTTAAGGAATTTATTCACATCACCCAATTGTTTGTGCTTTCCTAGATTTAAGAGATTTATTCATTGCCTCTTTAAGGACCTCTATCATCATACAGTCGTTTTAAGGTCTTTTTCTCGTACTTCATCTATGTTAAAATATTCAAGGTCTGCTGTGGTAAGATAGCTGAACTCTGGTGGAAACATGTTGTCCTGGCTGTTACTGTGTTTTTACACTGGCATCTAAGCATCTGAGTTTAGATTATAGGTCAAGTTTTGATTTTAGAGAGGTCAAGAGGGGCTGTTCTATGAAATCTACAAGTGGTGTGGACAGGGAAGGGAGGCTGTAGTTGGGATGAGCCTGAGGGACTGGGTCTGCTAGGGGATCACAGAGAGCAGAGAAGGTCTAAGAACAGAGTACCTTGTCTTCCAGCAGGTGTGTCCTGTGGTTGAGTAGGGGGTGTCCACCTGAGCTGAGGGCTGGGCCACAGTGACAATTCAGGGAAGGGAGGCCAAAAGGGAATGTTCTGTGGGATCCACAGAAGTGTAGAAGGCTGAATTTGGTGTTCTGTTGCAGTGTTAGTGGTGAGCCTGAGGGCTTGGGTCTGCCAGGGGAACAGAGAACAAAACAATAAACTCTTATACATTCAGCAAACTTTATATTGCAAAAAGATAAAGAACAACTGAGACAGGTGTTTGCTCTCCTGCACAGGAATACATCCATCTGAGCTCCACTCGAAGCTTTGCTTTGCAATGTTTACATAACACACATCAATTCTGATCCAATCACAATGGCAATTTCTTACAATGTAGATATGAAATCTATATACTAATCTACTGAAATACTCTTCAAAATTTTTTATCTGCAATTAACCATTACAATGAGAACAAGCGTTATACCAATATGTCTCTCCTTTCCCTCAGTGTTTACTCTCTGGAAGCTGGAATCCTCTCTTACATCATGTAAAGACACACTAAAAGCACAGGGAAAAAATGGTTCATCTTGTTAACATAATGCCCATAAGTCTGGTGAGATAATGCCCATATTTTAACCTTGAAACATAAAGTCAGAGTTAAAGCGTCACTTAATCCATACAGTACATTGTTAATTACCAACAGTGCCCCACTGACTCAGAAGTTCCCTATCTGGCTGATGTCATTTAGTAACTGTTAGACCATGACTCAATCAAAGAATGTGCTTGTATGAGGCTGCTGGTTTCATTTTAGAATTAGAATGCTCATCTTTGGGCTACTTTCAAATACAGAAATACTATATGTGGCATATGAACTATGGATTTTGTTTCCCATTACTTCAGGAAGAATTTATTGAAATAAAATTTTACGAGACAAAATGCAAATCTACATGCTTATATTTAGGTGTGTACATGTATATACTAACCCTAACTAAAGCATTACAAGCAATACTAACAGTTCTGGTTACATATTTCCAAAGACTTAACTGCTTTAAAGATACATGTTATAAAGACACTTATGTAAAAGGCAAAAATGAAGAATCAACATAACCTTTGAGGTTTTCAGTATTACTTCAAAAAAGCTCTCTATCCCCCATAGAAGAAAACTATGCATTTGTTTATCCTAGAAAAAAATATAAAAGGATAATGCTATCATTTAAGAATTCACAAAACCTAGCTGTATATCCCATGAAAGCCATACCCACTGGACGTAAACAGCAGTTATGGTCCCTACTGTATGACAGACACACCATCTGCTTTCCTCTTTGACAACAGGGGTTTATCTTTCTCAAGCTCTCTTAGCTGTACTACAGAAGTTCAAACCCTGTAGCAACAAATTAAAACTACAAAATAAGGCATTCTGCTTACATCATAAAAGTAACAGGCTTTAAATAATAAAAAATGTTCTTAATGTCTTTATAATTTCACATAATCTAGCATTACACAATCAAAATAATTTTACCCCCAAAATACAATGAATTGCTACTTTGGGAGGGACAGGGGGTGTTGCTCATGAATCTTCAACTTTGGCTATCTCTCCTACCACGATCTCTAAGCCTGTAGGTAGGTCACTTACTAAAACGTTTTTCAAATTATATTAAATCTAAATTGACAAAATCTCTGTAGTGTTATTTAGGGAAAAAAAGAAAAGTGGACTTGGCACAGACATGCCAACAGATCACAGAGTTTTCCTAAACAAAACATCCTCCACACAGAACAAAAATCTGTCATCCACGTGCTGCAAATAAGAGGCAGCACTACCCCCTCCATTAATAGCACAGGTAGAAGGCTCAAATACTGAAACATCTGTTACTTTCAACTGCAGATTGTATCAAAGATATCTTCTAAAATACACCTTTTTTTCTGAAATCCAGATTTGACTGCTCATCACACTTTTACATTAAATGTTGCTTAAACAAAAATAAGAGCATTAACTTCAGTGTTCTACCATCTAAACATCTTAAAGCAATGGTTATACATCAGCAGCAACAGGTAAAATGCACCTAATTTGGGTCCTTGACACCTCTTGTTTAAGTTTATTGTATGATAAAGTTCTTCACAGTTTAAAATATTGTGAAGTAAGATTTTATATATAATTATATTCACATACACACTATGTACACATACTATCTGAGGTGTCCATAAACCTGGAATATGTGTTTATCAGTAGGGTATCCACTTGAGAAGGAACCCTGAATAAATTGGTGTGGACTGTCAAAGTATCCCAGAAATGCTTAGAAATAAGACAAGATTATTATTATGAGCATTTATAATAAAAACTTTACCTTATTTACATAGTGCCTATCTCCCAAGAGGTAAAGATGCTTTATGGACATTTTTCGGTATCCCTTTGAGGCAGGACATTGGGGACACTATCAATTACCTTTTTCCACAACCCAGGGACTGCCAGGGCCATGTACTTTGACAGTGGCAGAGCAAAACCCAAGCACATAAAGACCTCTTGGCTCTCAGTCTCCCTTACCACATTTCAGTCTTGTGGTACAACAGAATCCCAGCACAAAGGGTTAATGTCTAAGTCCTCCTAGATCTGCAATGTGCACTAGATTGATACCAAGGGGAGATCAAATGGTATTTTGGCTTTGGCAGATGAAAAAGTCTAACATTCTGTGTGATTATAATTCAGTGTAACTTCTCCAGTCTAAGTGCAACACAGCTGATTGGTCTACTGGGGGGGGGGGGGGTGTCTAACAAGACAATGAGTTCTCATCCAAACAGCTACTGGTGACTGACTACAGAGACAGCCCAGGACCTGGCGCTAAGTTCTTTTCTATTTCCACAATATGGTATACACATATAAATAAACATCTCAGCATAAAATGTACATTAGCATCAGTTCATGTTCAAAGGCCTTAAGGATGAACTTTAAAGGCCAAGAGTTCTTCAGAGTGCATGTTGTTTAAAGATCGAAGATCTGGCAACTTTAGAAGTAATTTTGTAAAAATGGAGGCCTCATTTGGATGGTTTTTCATTATTAAGGTCCTTAGTGCACGGATGAGTGTTTCCTGCAAAGCCTCCACTGAGTTGACATTTTCAATTCCAGATCGATCTAATGGGAAGTAGAGAAGAGAGAAATATGAAAGGAAGACATATTAGCAATAAATGATTACTTACACCACTACCAAATTTAAAATAGGGTTTTATACACTGCAACATACACAAACTGTAAAAATTCTCAGCTAAAGTAATATCAATAACACAACAACAAACAAGCCAGGGATGCCTTTAATCCCAGCCCTCAGGAGGCAGAGGCAGGTGGATCTCTTGAGGCTACCCTGAGCTATAGAGCAAATTTCATGACTGCCAAGGACACAAAGAAAAACCCTGCCTTGAGGGGGGGAAAATTTTTTTTTCAGCCAGGCATGATGTACATGCCTTTAATCTTGGGAGTTCAAGGCTAGCCTGTGGTTTCTTTTTTTCTAACATGTTTTGAGTGTTTTGCTTACAAGTATGTCCGTGCACCATGTGCATGCCTGATGCCAAGTAGGATCCTCCGGAACTGGAGGATGGTTATGAGCCACTATGTAGGTGCTAGGCATCAAACCCTCATTCTCTGGAAAATCAGTCATTGCTCTTAACTACTGAGCCATCTTTCCAACCCAGAGTTTCTCATTTCTTTAAATTTGATGCTAACTTCAACTGCTTCTAATTGGCAAGATAAAACAACATAGTACAGAAATATACCTTTACCACATACAAACTACATTTACACTCCCATGCACAGTAGATTCCCTGTCCTGGTATTGATACCTTATATTGTCCCCTCCTCTTGAAAGGGCTAAACTTACTGACTGCCATCTAATGAATACAATTTGACCATTGAGAGGAGCAATCTGCACCATACTGGCGCCTATCTGAATGAGATACCCCAAGAGAAAGTTGCTACAACCTTAATACAAGAAACTGGGACCATCACTGTGACTCATGTGGACTGAAACACACTGGTCACTCATTCAAAGAGAAAGTAACCTATACTAGGTTCACATGGGGCAACCCTTTTCTCTAACATAATGTGGAAGAGCAGAAGGATGAAATTATCAGCAAAGATGACCAGATTTTTAGGCAGTCTGCTTGCTTACCTGCAGATACTAGAACAACTGCTGTGAACAAGCTCATTTCCTCATCACTGAGCTGGAGGGCATTCAGCTTTTCACTGAACTCAAACATAGAGCTGAGCAGATCCCCTGCTCCCATTGAGTGCAGGTCATCCACACTGTACTTCTTTCCACTTAGAAAGGTGACAGTCCGCTCCTTTGCATCAAATAATGAAGCAAATCGTACCATTAAAACCTGAAAGGCAGAAAATTCAAATGTATTTGAAGAAGTTCATTGAGAAAACTAAGATGTAACTATTGAAGTCAGTTAAGAAACATCCTACATATAAAATAAATTTTATAGAAAAGGAAATTGAATTTATATCTAGAACCACTTTAAGGCAAATTCTCCATGAAAGCAATAAACATCCCAACATCAAACAGTCCAGTCAGCAATTTGCAAGATGCTAAAGATTCTTAAATCCTATAAACAAAGATTCAGAAATGAAAGTATAAAGTGAGCCAGGCGGTGGTGGCACACGCCTTTAATCCCAGCACTTGGAAGGCAGAGGCAGGCGGATTTCTGAGTTCAAGGCCAGCCTGGTCTACAGAGTGAGTTCCAGGACAGCCAGAACTACACGGAGAAACCCTGTCTCGAAACAACCAAAAAAGAAAAAAAAAAAGTATAAAGTGAGCAGTGATGTCACTGAATTTAAAAATGCGGCCTACAGGCCGGAGTGAGCAGAGCCGGAGCAGGTGGGGCTGGAGCAAGATGGAGACGGGAAGGTGGGGGGGACGTGGCCTGCAGAAAGATATGTGTAGTATATTCACTTATAAATGGACATTAGCCATAAACTGCAAGATAGTGACGCTATAATCCACAGACTCAAAGAAGCTAAGTAACAAGGAAGGCCCAAGGGAGAATGCATGAATTTCACTCAGAAGGGGAAACTAAACAGTCATCAGAGGTGAATGGAGAAAGGGAATGGGTAGGAGTGGGGTAAGGAGGGTAATTGGGATGGCAATCGGTGAGGGGAGACGAGGAGCAAGAGAGGGCTGGGAGTGAGAATGGAAATCAGTGGCAGGCATCTCTGGTGACTAGCTGGATGCCTGGATAGGAGAGGGAGGTATAGGGAGTCTATGGGGGTGACCCTAGCTAAGACTCCTATCAGAGGGGACTATATAGACTGAAATGACTACCTCCTGTAGCCAGGCAGGACCTTCCAGAGGAGGGAGGGGGACATCAATCTACCCATAAAACCTTCAACGCACAGAGTCAATTAACCTGGGACCATGGGGCCTCACAAAGCCTGGGTCACCAACCAGGGAGCATACAGGAGCTGAACCTAGACCCCCTACACATTTGTAGCAAATGTGCAACTTGGTCTTCATGTGGGTCCCCTAACAAGTGCAACAGGCTGTCTTCGTCTCTGATCCCTGCCATTGGATTCCCTTCCACCTACCTGAACTGCCTGGTTGGGCCCACTGGGAGAGGATGTGCCTAATCCTGCTGGAACTAGTTGTCTCCGGCGGGGGGTGGGGGGAGTGGAGTGATGTGTGTGTGTGGGGTAATATGCAAGTAGAATTCCCCTTTGGGGCAACGGGGAGACGGGATTGTTAGAGAGGGACTAGGAAGAGGGGGTGTGTGCTTTTGTATCGGGATATAAAAGGAGAATAAAAAAAAATAATTATTGGGGGAAAAAATGGGCCTAGTCAAAGGCATTCCTGAAACTGTCTGGGGTCCAAAGCATGTTTCAGGCAGGTGTCTATGCTGTAAAACAAGTTCTACTTCAGCCATCACAACCCAGGACTGTTGCTCAGGCCACATCTAAGACTGTATCACATCACAGCCAGTGACTGCTGCTCAGGGCACATCAGTTGTGACTGATCGTATCACAGGACTGCAGCATGCATCTACACCTCTGTCCGTGACAGCAATGCTGTCTGTATGCCTCTCTTACATCTGAAAGTGGACTGGGCAACACTGGTCTTCTACAATGACCCAAGCCAAAGTGACAACCCAAAAGCCCAGACAACCCAAAAGGAAGGGAATCTCTTCTGATATGCTGTTAATTACTTTGAAGCACAGTCACAGATCATTAAATCCAGGACTTGTGTTGAAATCCTAGGTATGATATACTAGTCACCTCGGGGCAAGAATTTTCTCTTCCAAAACAAGTGGACTGCGTCAGCCATTGACTTGAACCCTCTGACTTGAAAACCTAAGTTTCATTGTCTTCCTTTAAACTGGAAGGCACAGCTGTTGCTTGATTATTCTAGAGATGGTTTATTATCAAAATGGTGCTTCTCTGTTCTGGTCCTGATAGTCCAGGCAGCAGAGGCTGAGGCAAAGGCTTCTGTGGCACATGTGAAAATTGCATAAGGAAAGAAGAAAGGAGACCTAGGAAAGTGACTAGAGGGTGCTCCAGCCAGGCACGTTCTACGAAGGTCAGCACTTAACACCCAGAGTAGCTGATAATTTAAATCTGTACGACCCAGCAGGGGTAAAGAATCTAACATATGTTTGGTCCCTTCTCACACTGCTCAGAGTTTAAAGGTCTAGCCCACTAGAGGTTCAACTCTTACTGTCCCCTCAAATTTCAGACCTATGTATAAGTGACCTCTAAGTCACCACTGGGAGGCAGCAGTTGGCCAGGCCACCTACATGAGGGGCAACCATGGCAGTCCAAGCACAGGCACAGAGCACCTCTGCAAGAGAAGCTGGGATGGAAAGAGTGAAAAAGCAGTGGTAGAAGGATGACACAGTGGCACACCCCAAACTCATCAACTGGGAGGGAGACAACAGAGAGGGAACTGAAGCAATCTGGGCTACTCAAGACCTTATCTCAAAAGCAGTGACTGAGGACAACCTGCCAAGGATCCCAAGAAAGGGCAGCACAGAGATGTCTACTGAGTCCTTAAATATTCTATACTCTTATATATGCCAGTCTCCTTTCTTGGGTTTTGTGGGTACTCACTTTTGCTTGTTTTGGAGACACAGGATCTCACTATATAGCCCTGGCTTGCCTAGAACTCAGAGATTCACCTGCCATTACCTCCTAAAAGCTGGGCCTAAAGGCGTACACCACCACACCACACCCAACCCACTCTCCTTATCAATTCTGTATTCAATATAATGAGTACTAGACTCAGCTTCTGAGTGTCACGCTAAGCAAAAACCAGTACGTCTACACCTGAAACTACCAGCAGAACTTGTAATTCACATGCTGGGGTCATAGCATGAACACTCCAGTCCCAAGTAGATCAATGTACCTGGTCCCTCCTTTCTTGGAACCCTATGATAGTTATTATTGTTTTGTTAGTTTGAGACTCTAAACTATCAACATTTATTTAGAAAAGAAAAAAGAATTAAGTACATGGCTCTGCATCAACCGTCAGGATAAATAAAACTTACCTCAAAAGTCCCAGCTTTTAACAGGTTGACCTGATCGTGCTGAGACAGATCTCGGAAGCCAGGAATCCGTTTTGCAAATTCCACCACCTCTTTTACTGCTGGGGTAAAACTCATTGAAAATTCTTCCCAGATTTCATGTCCAGACTTCTGAGGATCCACATATGGAGATTTGCTCATAGGACAAACCTAATTTACAGGAAATAGAAAAACTCTTAAATTGTGAAGGGTGGCAAAGAATTCCAAAGTGTCACCTCAATCATGAGAAACCACAACATGAATAACTCCTAACCAAGCAAGGTCTTCCATTAGCCCTTTCTCTGAATGCATCTCACCTCAACACAGGAATTCTCACCACAGTAAATACAGTTCACATTATCTTCAATCTACATAAGAAAATGTGTGAGTTCTAACCAATGAAAGGTGGGTAAATACCTTAAAATGGAAGCTTTACAACTCACATATTCAGGCTGGAAAGACAGATGGCTTAGCAGTAGAAAATACTGCGCTTGCAGTTCAGTTCCCAGCACACTCATCAGAGGCTCACTACTGCCTCTTAACTGAAGTTTCAGGGGCCTCCTTCAGTCCCTTCACACATGTGCACATACCCACACTCACACATGCACATAATTAAAGTTACAATAGCCAGATGTGGTGTGGCACATGAGTTTAATCTCAGCACAAGGGAGGAAAAGGCATGAGGATCTCTGAGTTTAAGATCAACTGGTACACACTTTTAGTTTAACGCTAACAGAAGTATGTAGTAAGACCCTATCTCAAAACAAAAAGCAGCAATAATAAAAACAGAAATCACATATCCTGTACACTTTAAAAGCCTTATAAAGCTTTAATCCCAATACTTGGGAGGCAGAGACAGGCAGACCTCTATGACTACCAGGCCAGGCTAAGTGAGACTCTGTCTCAAATGTGCTTTTAAAAGCCTCATGGCAACCTAATTGAAAGAGTTATGGGCCTACTGTAGGAGGTAACCTAGGAAAACTATTGCATAAGCAAGAACTTGAAAAACCTCTTGCATGGGCAACAGCTGCCACCTTACACACATGTGCAGTGCCTTGAGTTTTAAAACGGATTTATTTCTCACCCTGGTTATTATGGTCAATTATAATCAAATACAATGTTTGCCTTTTCTCTGCTAGTAGATGAAATCCAGAGTCTTTGGGCACAAGTTAAGCAAGAGCTCCACTACAAAAGTTGCACCTCAGTCCATAATTATCTTTTCTTAATTGAGTACACGATCCTCTGAAAGGCTCAGTGCCTTATCCAAATACAGAGTGATGTCACAAACCTCTATTTACTTCTGATTTCAGGGCTAATTTATTCTCAATAAACAAAAACACTGAAAGTTCTAAAAGAAAGGTAGTATAAGATACCTCAATTTAAGAGGGTCACTGCTGGGACTAGATGTCCCAAGGTGTGCTTCTCCTTCTCTGAAAAGGAGGAGGGTGGTAGGAGGAGGAACTTGTAAGGGCAGAGCTAGGAGGAGAGAAGGGAGTGGAGCTATGATCAGCATATAAAGTGAATGAAAATAATAAATTATTGGGGGGGGGGGAGGATCACTGATCCTTTATCTCACTAACAATGCTGAGACCAGGGACCTCCAACTGTGCAACTAGGAAATTGACTGTGAATATGAGGTACACCTTCTAAACATGAGCTGAGGAAGCCAAAGAAGCCGCAGGACCACTAAAAAGGTATGAAGCATGGTCTATTAGTAAAACTAGCCTTTAAATTTCCATTGAACACACAGGAATCGAGGAATGAAAGGATTCCTAAGCCTGGAGACTACTAGAAACCAGCACCTAAAAAGCCTACAAGTGCCTGGAGGAAGAACCTGAGGCACCTTAAGCACCAGGAGGCCACTAAGTTTAAGGCACCTTCTAGACCACCCTCAGACCTCAGATGCTGGCAAGAGACAAAGGAAAGCTCAACATGAAGACTGTAATAGAATTGACTTTTTTAAGATTAAAAAAAAAAAGATAACTTTAATTACCTGGCAGCTGAACGCAAGCACTACACCAGTAAGACCTCATGGTTTAAACTGGAAATGACATACGGAGTACTGTTGTTCTGATGAAATTCTGGCTGACCATAAACACTGTATTTTTGTGCAGAATGTTGAACTTGATGAAATGAATTTGAATGATATATTAACTGATCTCAGGATAAAATCTTAAAAATTAGGCTATTAAATTATTCCTTCCCAGGACTCAGGAGGCAAGAGGCAGGCAGATCTCTGAGTTCAAGACCAGCCTGGTCTAGACTGAATTCCAGGACAGTGAGAGCTACACAAAGAAACCCTATCTTGAATAAATACACACACACACACACACAATCTTAATTCTCAAACCATACAATATCTATGTCCAAAGCTCTTTCTACATCATTATGGCTTGTAAAACCTCTCTGCTTGGCAGTGATGCACCCTGAAGTCCCAGTGATTCACAAGATTGCCTGAACCCAGAAGCTCAAAGCCAGCCTGGGCAACATCATAAGACTGTCCCCACAAGAGCAACAAAACCTCTCTCCAAAGAAATGAAAGAAGCTAAAAGAGCAACCCTTTTGAGAAAGAGCCCAAAGCTAATGAAGTACTAACTGACTGGAACACCTAAATTTCCAAAGACATTTCCAGGAATTATAGGATCAATTCTGTGTCAATCATATTTTATACAAATCTTAACCCCACAGTAGCAATTAAAGCACAAGCTCATACCTACTGTTGTGTGAAATTAAGTTACTCCTCATGCACTGCTTATTAACATTTCACTAAAAATACTGCACAAAGAGACTTCTAGAAATCTCTTGGGCTTTGTCACCCACCTCCCAACTCAGCATGTCCCCCCAAAAGAAAACCTTCCAAGCTTTCCTTGATAACAAGGCGAGCAAAGAATCGATTTCACTGTACCAGATGCATCCTCCCTCCAGTGTTGCACAGGTAACTATTCCTGTTCTCAGTCTGAGAACATCCACCTACTGGAATTCTATCACAGACTCTTTGCGTATAAGCACTGGAGAAGTTCACACAATGTCCATTTGCAATACAAACGGCATGCCCATTTGGGTAATGCATTATGTTCCTCCCTTTGTACTGTCCACTGAGATGCTGCTGGCTCTCACTACAGGGGAAGTGACCGTGAAGCCCACTGCCACGATGGTCATGATTTAAATTATATTGCTCCACATTCCTGGGAATCCGTTCTCCTCTCTGGGGTGGCATGCTCTCAGATGAGTTTTCTCGATGTTCCTGATTATACAGAAAGGTATCCTTGTGGGCTCTGGTCACCATGCCAATCACTTCCTCCTTTGCAAAATCGGACGAAGGAGGAGAGCTTTTGATGTTTTCTTGCTCCAGCTGGGACTTGGGCCGCAGCTGTTCCTGAGCTGGTAGTGCTGACTGTTCATGCTGTTCTGCTAAGGTGTCATTCTGCAGGTGGCCACTGAACTGGGTGTTCATCATGGTCTTCATTGCACTTTGCATTTCAATTAGCATTCTCTGTTTTTCACGCTTGGGAATCCGGCCAAATCGAACAGCTAAGAAGAGAAAGTTAGTTAGTGTCTATATGCTAATAAGCTCTGCTTGTACAAAACAATGACACAAAACTACCTCTGAAAGCCATGCTTCTTGTCATACAAGTTGAGAATATCTACATGTCCTCAGCCTAAGTTTTTTTAAACTTGGGTGTTGATTCAGCAAAGGAAATGGAAAGAAGAGAAAATTTCCCAAAACAAGGCTAAGAAAAACATGTCAAGTTTTTTCCTAAACAAAAAATTTAAGAAACATGGAAATGTAAGAATTCAATATAAAGCATACTGTCACCTTACTAAAGCTATGCAAACACACATCGCTCTGGACAATCTCTTGTCAGCTCCAGGCCAACCAGGACTACACAATGACACCCTACCTCAAAAACATTTTTTTTAAAAAAAAGACTAAGACATCTGAGAAGATAGCTCAGTAGGTAAAAGTACCTGACCCAAGGTGATGATAACATACCACATAATAAATATATGCATATTATTTTTATGTGTATCAATATTTTGCCTGCATCTGTGTGTGCATACACACACATACACATAAAACTTTTTTTTGCACATACCGTGCCACAGATGCCAAAAAAAGCATCAAGGTCCCCCGGTATGGAATTACAGGCACTTGTGAGCCACCTGGTGAATACTTGGGAATTGAATCTGAATTCTCTGCAAGAGCAGGGTGTGCTTTTAAATCACTGAGCCATCTTTCTATACCAAATAAATCCTGCCCTTCATCCCCATTAAAAGAAAACTTAAAATCATTTAGGAAAAGCCATGAATGGTGGCACACACCTTTTAATCCCAGCACTTAGAAGGCAGAGACACGTGGATCTCTAAGTTCGAGGCCACCCTAGTCTATAAAGTTAGCTGCAGGACAGCCAGGGCTATACAGAGAAATCCTGTCTTGAAAAAAAAAAAAATCATTTAGGAAAAAATGTGAGTCCGTTTACAAGAAGCAACATAAAAGGCAACCATGCCAACAGCTGCCTCTGAGATGATAGCACTCATTCCACCATAATGAGATTAAACCCACAGAAGGTTACAATGTGCTTTCTGAATCTGTACTCACCAACCAAAGAGGCCCTGGTAACTGCTGACAGCTCAGTAACCAACCTCACACTTTGCAAACACTCTGCACTGGGCACGTACCATCTCGTGACATTCCCACAGACAGACACTTCTTGAAGCGGCACTGTTGGCACCGGTTCCTGTTCATCCTCATGATGGAACAGTTCTCATTCTTCAGGCACTTCTTGTACTGGATGTTTTGCTGAATGCTCCTCCGAAAGAAACCCTACAATAAAGGAAGATTTATCCATCCATGTAAAACAACCATGTGAAGTCCTCACAAAAACTACTCCCATATCAAGCTAGTACATGTGGAGCTAGACCTATGTCAGAGGAAAAAAAATCCTGACAAAGAAGTTAACTGGATCCTTACTGGTATCAATCAGTAGATTCAACACTTAACAAACAAACTAAATTCCTCTTCCTGTGGAAGATTCTTTGTGCTGCCCGAAAGCATCTTTTTTTAATAAGCGCTCCTGCTGCTAGACTCAGTGGCAGTCACAAGTTCTACCTTGAAAGCAAGTTCCAAAACTTTCTTTTTTTCTTTTTATTTTCTTTTTTTTTTTTTTAGGGTTGGGGGAAAGTGGTGGTAGATGGATGTCAATTAGTTCGGGGTAGCCTTGAACTACTGATCCTCATACCTCTACCTCCCAAGTGCTGGGATGACAAGCATTTGCCACCATATCCAGCTTTCAAAACTTTTGAAACATAAAAGCTGACAGTTTGGTAGCTAAATTCTATCACTAGAGCCTTATGTTACAATAACCAAGCTGGTCACTTCTGGAACTCTGGTGACACCAACAAAACCTAGACACACATGCCAAACATCCCTGGCCACGTGTAAGTAGCACATGTTATAGCACATGCCCACATCCAGGTAATGATCCAGGGAAAGACAGTTCCCCGACTGATGACTATAAACAACTATCTTGACTACATAAACCATTAGCATATGCTCTATGCCAGGTCTTCGTCTACCCCTTCCTCAATGTTCCCAGGAAAAACAGAAAACTCAAGAAAAACAACTAAAAAAAAAAATCATTTTGAACTGCTTATCCTCTTAATATTATAATTGACTACACATGATACATCTTCATTAAATATTGACCAGATAGAACACTTCTGCATTTTACTGCTGTGATACTATACAGTTGGTTTAAATTATCCAAGAGCTAAGAAAAATGCATTTTTAAGAAGGTACTGAGGACATGGTGGTGGCGGCACAGGCCTTGAATCCCCAGCATTCTGGAGGCAGAGGCAGGTAGATCTCTGTGACTTCTGCCAGCCTGGTCTATAGAGCAAGTTCCAGGATAGCCAGTACTACCCAAAGAAACCCTGACTCAAAAACCAACAAACAAAACAAATAAAAAGAGGGTACTGGAGTCTATGAGGTAGATCAGGGGTAGAGTATTTGCCTAACCCGTGTTAGATCTTGGGTTTCATTCCCAGCACAGCACTGCTCCTATGCATTTAGAATGATTTGGTGATACACACCTGTAATAGCAGTAACTTGGGAAGCTGAGGGCAGATTTTGAGTCTAAGAAGCCTGGGCTATGTCACAAGACCCTGTCTCAAACAAATACCACCAAGATATTGATCAATTATTTGTATTCATCAATACAGTGACAGAGAGATGGCTCAGTGGTTAAAAGCACCAGCTGCTCTTCCAGAACCCACACGGCAGCTTACAACCATTTGTAGCTCTTGTTCTAGTAGATCCGACACCCTCTTCTAGCCTCCATGGGCACCAGACACTCAAGTGGTGCATAGACATACATCCAGGCAAGACAGGAATATACATAAAAAGTAAGATACTTTTTTAAAGAGAATATATAATATGTTTCATTCAAATTGTTGTTTTATTTCCTAGCTGTAAACTGAGCATAAATTTAGCTTTAAAATATTTCACATTACGCACACACACACACACACACACACACACAATTCTTTAAGACAACTGAAAAGAGCTAAGTCTATAGAAAAAAAAACACTTACTAGTCATTAAAAATTCCTAGACTCGACTCATTCAGCTCTGTCCCAGAAGAGACTTGTTCTTTCTTATCTTATTTACTCTGCTACATCCTGCCAAACTGGATTCCTACTCTAGCCTACAGTGAGAAAACAGCAAGAACACATGCTGATCTTGTTAACTTTTTGGTAACAGGAAAAAGACTTGTGTCAGATTTAAGAGAGATTCCTGGATGGAGGTGAGGAAGCAGGGCCAGCTCAAAGAGGCTACCTAAGATTTTGGTTGCAGTCACTAGAAATTAACTCTTCCCTGTGTGTTCTATTTAATAATATGACTCACTTGTATTCTACTGTTTGTTGCTGTTATTTATTTTTGTTTGTTTTGTGTTTGAGATAAAATCTTGCTAAGTAGCTCAGGCTGGCTTACCATCAACAATCCTCTTGCCAAAAGCATTATTTCTCAGCACACCACATTTAAGTAAATACTTAGCAGTTATTCCCAGTCCACAGTACCTAGCAGGATAAGATCTGATATGGTCTATGTTCCCCAAAGACCATGTTCTAAAAACTAACACCCAATACACAGTGTTGGATGGGTCACAGGTGGTCTGCTTTCGTGAATTGGCTAATGTTAATATGAAAATTAGTTTGGTATGAATAGTATATTAGGAGCCAGGCATGGTTGTGCACGCCTTTAATCCCAGAAGAGGCAAGTAGATCTCTGTGAGTTTGAGGCCAGCCTGGTTGCTCTACATAGCTACATAGTTCCATTGCTACACAGAAAAACCCTGCCTAAAACAAAACAAAAAAGTGAGCTGGGCTCATTTCTATACACACTCAAGCTCACATTCTTACACATGAGCACTATGTTTCTATTCAATGCCTTCTATCCTCCAGCAGAAAGGCCTCCCGAGATGCAACCCCTAGTCTCCAAACTTCTGAGGCAAATTCACTTTCAAATTATTCCACCTGTGGTATGCTCTGCTTGAGCAAACAGACTAAAACCTAACTCAAATCTTGGTTTATATGTACAGTGTCTATGCCTGTAATCCCAGCCCTTGGCAGGAGGCAGGATCACAAACACTAGGTCATCTTCCACTGCCATACCCAGCAAGTATCAGGCCATCCTCCACTGCTATACACAGCAAGTTCTGGGCCAGCTCTAGACTACCTCAGACTCTGTCTCAAAAGGAAAAGAAAAGGAACTGCTTCAACAAGGCAGTGCACCACCCTATCTGTCTGGCTTATACCTGTTTCCTGACCATCAAGGTCTGTACCTGACTAGAGAGTAAATGAGCCAGAACTGACTGCTCCATACCCTGAGTGACTAACCTGAGACAGCAATCTTATTTTGACTATATTCTTAAAGCTGAAGAGGAACAGGTGATCCCTGGGCCCCTCCCATCTAAATAAACTGTAGACATTCACAAACCTAACCCACTTTCTTTACTCCCAGAATTAGATTAGTAATAAGAAATAAAAGCTTTCTTTACCTTACAGCCTTCACAAGCATGAACTCCATAGTGGAATCCTGACGCCACATCCCCACAGACTTTACACAGTAGAACCATGCCACTAAATTCTAGGGCACAAACAGACAGAAAATAAAAAGCTGGAAGAATCATTCCAGTGCTTTTTCCAATTGAATATTTTATCACATTCAATTTGCAAATGCTTTGAAACACACTTGTACCTTTGTAGCATAGAAGAAAAAAAATATCTATACTAAATTAACAAAAGAAAACCAATCTTCCTTTCTGCCCCACCCCCAACCCCACAGAGGCCCTTGCCCACACTAGGCAAGTGCAGCCTCAGCAATAGTTGGCCTTTTCATTTTTTGACAATTTTAAGTATTGGTGGGAATTTTAATAAATGTGTAGTTACCTTATACCAGACTTGCAACAAGAACTAATAAAACAACTCTAGATAAAAAATTAAGAATTCAAGCAGAGAAATTACTCAATAGAAAATGCAGGGGTGGTGGTGGCTGAAGAGATGGCTCAATGATTAAGAATACTTTCAGAGGACCAGGGTTTAGCTCCCAGCACCCATGTGGGTAGCTAACAACAGCATGGAATTCAGTCCCACCTCATCAGGTCTCCAAGAACACCTACACACGTGGTGCACATATATTCTTCCAGGCTCACACACATAAATTTAAAAAGCAAGTAAGTAAGTAAATCTTTCTCAAAAAAAGGAACTGTAAAGGAGGCTGGAGGTATAAGTAGTAAAGAGAGCTTGTGTAGTCAACATGAGGCCTGAGCTTGATCCTCAGCATCATAAATAAAAAAATTAATGGTGCAAAGGTTTTAAACTGTGCAGCTTCAAATCAGTAAGAGATGAGCAAGCTCCATGCTTTCTCTACCTTCTCTACCTACCCTACTAGACCTGTTCCACCCACACTCACTCAGTGCAATCCTGCTTGGGTTTCCTAATCCCAAATGTTCCCAACTCCTTCTTCATGAAAGCAACTCCTTCCCACAAACAGCAAACACTACCACAGAGACAAGGCTCAGTACTAGGAGTCCAGCAGAAAGTGTGTGGTAATGGGAAGAAGAAAAAAACAGTTGGGCCACTGTGATGGTTTGAATATGCTTTGGCCAGGGAGTGGCACTATTAGGAGGTGTGGCCTTGTTGCAGGAGGTGTGTCACTGTGAGTATGGGCTTTAATACCCTAGTCCTAGCTGCCTGGAAGCCAGTATTCTGCTAGCAGCCTTCAGATAAAGATGTAGAACTCTCAGCTCCTCCTGCACCATGCCTGCCTGGATGCTGCCATGTTTCCACCTTGATGATACTGGACTGAACTTCTGAACGTGTACGTCAGCCCCAATTAAATGTTGTCCTTTATAAGACTTGGCTTGGGGGATGGAGAGATGGCTCAGCAGTTTAGAACACTAACTGCTCTTCCAGAGGCCCTGAGTTCAATTCCCAGTAACCACACTGTGACTCACAACCATCTGTAATGGAACTCAATGCCTCTTCTGGTGTCTGAAGACAGCTACAGTGTACTCAGATACAATAAATAAATAAATAAATAAATAAATAAATAAATAAATAAATGTATGTATGTATGTATGTATGTATGTATGTTCGAGGCCAGCCTGGTCTACAGAGTGAGTTCCAGGACAGCCAGGACTACACAGAGAAACCCTGTCTCGAAAAACCTAAAAAAATAAAAAATAAAAATAAATAAATGAATAAATAGACTTGCCTTGGCCATGGTATCTGTTCACAGCAGTAAAACACTAACACAGCCACATAGGACCACATAACAACCAGCCCGACAGAAACTTCTAAAAGCATGACTGATATTTTGCCTCATCACTGACTACGGTTACCAGAGGGAGAATAGAGTAGTGTGGCACCAAGTAACAAGCCTGGAACATAAAGACCATCTGCATTAGTGACAACAATATAAAATACTAATGGACTTACTTGTCATTCCGCTGTGACTCTTGGTCATGCCAGGAGCACCGGGTTTGCCTGTTTTCACAGGACAATCTGTACGGTCGCTCTTCAGAACACCGTCGATGCTAGAGATATCAGTGTTCTTGGGATTGCCGTTGGCATCACAGTTCGAGCTATTTGGAGAAGATGGAACAGACGAGGACGAGGACGAGGACTGGAAACTGTTCTCAGAACCCTCGCTGTGACAAGAGGCAGGGCTGGAGGCAGAGCTGGAAGAACTGATGTAGGCAATCACACCTCCTAGAAAGCAGTGCAAGTGGACAGATACAAAATGATGCACATATCTGATTCTTACTCATATAAATATACTTTACTGAATTGTTAGAAATGTCACTAATTTCAGAAACAAAAAGTGATTGACACTATTTTTGTTTACACCAAAAGATTCTTGATGTGTCATATTACTCCTGCAAAGCTCAAAGTTATGCTATATCCCACTGATTTTATCATGAGAAAACCTTCAGTAGCTTGTCTGTCATAAGAACACACAGACCTGAGGCTTTCCACTTTCTAACTTGAGTACCTTCCTGGCTCACACCAGCAAACTGCCACAGATAAAACCTACACTGGTCCTCAGCCTCCCCATTATTCCAGAGCTGGCTTCCCAGGCACTTAGCTGAGACACAGGCTAATGGGAGCAGGGCTTTCATTTGGAATAGCAGACAAAGTCTCCCAATCTTGCTGCCCTGACACTCCCTAAAGATAGGACTCCGTAGTGAGTCCAAGGCCCACCTCCCTCTTGGACCCACCCACCACTGCACTAGTACACTGATCTCTGTGCAGATGCACTATGTGCCCTCCTAACACAGTTACAGGTCGTGTTATAGAGTGGCAGAAGACACACAAATGTGCAAGAACAACATTAAGGAAGAGGCTAACCCTATCTATCAGAGAGTCTCTCAGAAGGCCCAAAACACAACAGTTAAGTTCACTGAAGCAACCTCTACAATCCCTATGCAAACTGGCCTAGCCTCTGCAAAGCTGTAATCCTCTCAGGATGGGAAACAGTGTTTAAAATTGTTCTTAGGGTGTAATTTTAAACTTCTTCCCTTAAAGAGATAAAATGGTACAAGAGTAACACCAAGGCCAAACATATAATTTTCCCAAATAAGTAATTCTTATTTCTCAGACCAAATAAGTAATTGTCCTCTTCTGTGCCAAGGTCCGCTGTGCTTCTGACCCCATCATCAAATAGTCACTGGTTCCTCAATGTACAGCTGAGACAAGAGAAAATGGTCACTTTTCTCCAGCACTATATACACCTACCATCTGCCGCATCCACCTATTTTTCCACTAGCTATAAGCATCCTGGCAGTGCTGAAATTCCAAGCACACTTTACAGGAATGAAGCCTGCCCCACCACATACTCTTAACATCTACTTCTGCCTTTGTGAAGCCCACATTGACTAACAGATTCCAAGCACTGTAAAATATAAGTGGGAAGCCAAGGGGCTCCTGACAGCAGTCTAGATGATGGTAAATATAAGGAGCTGGAGAATTTGAAGTGCAATGGGAGCATTAACTTGAAAATAAAAATTGTAGGAGATAAAGATATGGCTCAGTGATAGTGCACTTTCCTAGAATGGATGAGACCCTGGGTTCAATCCTCAGTACTAATATTAAAAAAAAAAAATGTCCTAAAGATAATAGCTCTTTGGCCCAATTTTTGTAAAGACGGGATCTGTGTTTAAAAAAATAAGAGGTAGAAGAAGGCTCCACAGGCACAGGCTTGTGCCACATGTGAGGACTAGGCAGAGTTCAGAAACCCAGAACCCAGATAAGAAGACAAGTAGAAAAAGCTAGAGAGATGCTTAGCCATTAAGAGCACTTTCCTCGCTCTTGCCGAGGACCTGAATTCAGCTCCCAGCACCCACATCAGACTGCTCACAATCACCTTTAACTCCAGTTCCAGGAAATCCAACACTCTCTTCTGGGCTCCACAGAGACTCCTGCAATCACTGTACATGGGAGGAGAGCGAGAATCCCTGGAGTCAGAACAGTTCCACACAGTTCAGTAAGAAGACCCACCTGCCTTAACTATGTAAGGCAGACAGCAATCAAGGGACACACCAAACATCAGCCTCTAGCCTCCAAATACGTGTGTACCTGTACACGTGCCAACACATATACATACAGAAACACATACTGCACCAACATACATACACAACAGTAGTAGTAATAATACAACATAAATAAACCACACAACAAAAAGTTGAGGTTCAAACAATCTTCCCAAATCCAGATATTTTCATTTACAGGCAAGAAAAAAAAAAGGCATAGGAATTGCAACCACTTCATCTATTGTGTTGAAATCAACTATTGGATGTGTATTCAAGCACTACTCACTCACATCCAGGTTGGAAACCTCTGAGGAGTAAGGCACAACCACAGAGACAGCGTCTCCTTGGCTAGGGAACTTCTCAGTATGTGAAAATTACACACACTTCACAAGATTTTTTTTTCATTTATGTGCCTGAGTTTGTGTTCATGAATGTATGCCAAGTATGTGTGGATGTCCACAGAGTCCAGAAGAAGGCATAGATCAGCCAGAGTTACTGGCAGTTATGGAAAGCCCAATGTGGGTCCTGGGAACAAAATCTGGTCCTGTAAGTACAATAGGATGTGTTCAATTACTGAGTCATCTCTCCAGCCTCTACACTTCACTTTTAAAAACAAAAGTAATAATTTACTAGGCCAGGCATAATGGCACAAGGCTGTATTCGAAGTACTTGGGAAGTTAAGACAAGAAGATAAGGAATTCAAGGTCATCCCCAGGCACATATCAAATTGAGGCCAGAAGAACTTCATGAGAACCTCTCTCAAACAAAGTACATACATTATATATTGCAAATGCATATATGCACACACATTAATGTAGACAATTCCATCACCTTTCACCCATTAAACCTATGTCTGACATCTGTTAAGGCTGGAGGTGTAAATCTGTTCTTCCTGGTCAGGCCTACTACCCACATGCTATTTGGTGTGTGCCTCTCATCTGTCCTAAGGGCAGCTAGCACCCCAAAACTTGTGTTTTTCTTGTAATGTGGTCCCTAGCCAATCATTCTGGACCAGTGGCATCAGCATCTGCCTGGGAACTTGTTAGTAATGTACATTCTCAAGCCCACCCCAGCTCTACTGCATCAAAAGCATGAAGAAGCTAAAGTGAGCACTGCAACCACTTGAAAGGAAGGTAGCGGCCAACATGGCTCTCACTATTCCTGACTTTAAAGTAAGTGACCTGGGTTAGAAACTGAAAAGATGCTTAGTGGTTAAGAGTGTATACTGCTCTTGCAGAAGATAGGAGTTTAGTTCCCAGCATCTACATCAGCAGATTCCAACTGTCTTTAACTCCGACTCCAGGGATGCCTCTGTGGCCTCTGTGGGCATTGACATTCGCATGCTCTTAAATGTTTTTAAGGCCCAGAGAGATGGCACAGCAGTTAAGAACACTGGCTGCTAAGAGGATTGAAACTTGATTGATTCCCAGCACTGACAAAGATGCTAACAACTATTTGTAACTCCAGCTCCAGGGAGCCTGACACCCTCTTCTGGCTTCCTCCAGCCCATGGTGCAGCCAAAACACTATACACATAAACAAGCATAAATATTTTTTAAGCACCCAGGTATGTATCATAAGAAGAAAAGCTTTCCAACTTTGAGTTTCTTTTCATCACTAGACTATCCTGTCGTCTTTTTATAACACATGCTTCCCAGTCCATGCCCAAACTGGAGAAAGTGGTCTCAGAAATGGGCACTTTCACAGGCTCTTTATATATAGAAATTTAAAAATGACTACAATCACAAAGTTCAAACACAAACTGGTAAGTTGAGCATGGTGGGGCATGCCCCTAAATCCCAGCATTCAAGAGGCAAGGCAGGAGGGATCCTGAGTTACACATGACAAGTCTGTCTCAAAACTAAAACAAAACAAGAAACGGAGGGAGCATTTATTGGCCAATTACAAAGATTGGAATCTACTAAACACAACTGCCCAATCATCTGAAATGAGAACCTTGAAGCCTATTCTATCCAGAGAAAATCACTAGATCATCTGTCTTTAGATAGCTTGAGTGCATATCATAAATTCCACAGTTAGCAAACTGCTACTGGGTTTACAGGTGTCTCTGCTCAGAATAGGATACTAAGAAAACTATTTTCCCAGCAGAGTATCTCACAGCTCTGTGTCTGTAAGAAATATAGCCTCAGGCACTCAGTGAATACCCACAGCCTATAAAAGATAAAAACTAGGCTCTTGAAGATCTTTCTAGGACCAACACTGGAAGTTCACAAGGTCTTCTGAGTACCTCTGCTGAGAAATAAACATTTAGCCTATAATACCAGAAGTCAGGAAGCTAAGGCAAGAAGATTCTTAAGTTCAAGGCCAGCCTGGACTATATATAGTGAGAGCTCATCTCAGAACAACATAAAAGTGCTTACTGGGGTCGGGGTAGAAAAGGCTAAGATCCCAAACACCCACATAAAAAGTGAGGTGTGGTTTTGTGTAACCCCAGGACTAGGAGGAAGGGATCACTCAGGATGGCTGGCCAGCCAGCCAGCCAGACTACTGAGGTGTGTGCAGGTAATAGCATGGAGTAATGGTACCTGTGTGAGGGACATGAGCTCTTGCACTCCATGTTCAGTGAAAGACTGTTTCAAGGGAATTTGGTGGACAGCAATGGAGCAAAGTCAACATCTTCCTCTGACATCTGCCCATGTGCATACACCACACACACTAAATAAATAAAATTTTAGAAACCTGAGCTAATCCAGATTACTTAAAACTAGCCAAAAGCACTGCTTGGGCTATGGTAAGTCTTAAAACTTCTTTCATAAAAGCTCCAAAATAAAGCATAAGAAAATTTCCTGAGCTGTTACCAATCCAGCTCATATCTCTCTCCAGTCTTTAGGAGGTTCATGTGCTTGTACTCAACACCCTGAAGTCGCTGGGACCCATCCAGAAGCAGCTGCCTCTCCAGTAAGACCTTTAATACTGATTTTCTTGTCCTCTTCTCTAGACACCTATCTACTAACCGGATGGTTGGCAAAGTGGAGGCTAAATGTAAACTTCCTAGAAGGTAAAGCTTACTCAGCAGCTCCTCTTGTAAAGAAAGTAAAGTGAAACTCTTAAGTCCTCAGGCAGCACTGAAGCCAACTATAAAATTACTCAATCTCCAGATCACATTTCAGCTTTCCAACTTCCATTAGCCCATTTGCAAATGATGAAGCTGGAGCTGAAAAATACTGAGTAAGGCGCAGAACTCTAGTAAGCAGCAGAACCAGATACAAAAGTCACCAAGCCATCCAATGAGTGAGTGAATACACAATCACTTACTGAGAAGATCTGAACAAGCAAGTTTCTTTCCATCTCACCAACCCTGAGTCATCACCCATAAAACAGAAATATCTGCCAGTAATTGCAAGACTAAAACGAAAGTGTACATAAAAGAGGTTATTATATTTTTTGTGCACACAGTCTCTGATGACAAAGCAAGAAATGTAAAATCCCTGATCCAGCAAATCCCAACACTTCCAGAAACAAGCAGAATGCACTTCTTAGAGCCTTGAGCTAAAATTAACTCAGGCAGCAGTCCTCTCTATTTTTAGCTGGAAGGGGAATGGAGCTAGCTGGGCCAGGTTCCCAGTCAGGGCTTACCCAGGCGTCAACTTCATGTAAGCCAGGAGTCAATGCCCTCCTGCAGGCTGGGGTCGCTTTCTCTTCTTGTGGGATTATCTACCCTTCTAGAAAAGAGGCTTACTACCAAACCACAACTATACTTTCCAGTTTTGTGCCTGATTTATTAGTAATTGGGTCTGGGACTCTGGAGCAGTTTGGTTTCCTTCCTAAAAGCTTTAAGATGAAGTGGAGAACTGTGAGCAGTTGTGCACAAAAAGAGCAGAAGGCTGAGGATCACACAAGAGCACTGAACAGGGCAGAGGTCAAGAGGAGCAAAGAACTCATCCACTGCTAAATAATGTATCCTATGAGAGATTATAGTTTTAAGTAAGATTACAAAAAGGAGGTCTTAATATGTTAAAGTAGCAGTATTTTGGATTCTATGTAAAACACTAGAGGAGGGAAGCCAAGAGCTAATCTGGATCTGGAACGTAAGTCAGCTTCACTAATAACAGGGTTAAAAGACAGGGAACCAGCAGAATGCTGACATCAGGGACTCTGACAGGGCACCTGCCCTTTTCTAAGCCACTCCTCCCTTATTGAGTGGATTCACACATTGTCTCCAACCTCACCACTACAGATCCTTATACTTTCAAGATCCCCTAAGCCAATGGTTCACAACCTTCCTAATGCTGTGACCCTTTAATAAACATCTTCACGTTGTGGTAATCCCAACCATAACATTATCTGTTGCTACTACTTAACTGTAACTCTGCTACTGTTATGAACTGTAATGTAAATATCTGATGCAAGGTATCTGATATGCGTGCAACCTCTTGCAGAAGGGTCGTTCAACAAAACCCACAGGTTGAGAACTGCTAACATTCCTTATAGCACAGCAGTGAAGCGACCTTTGTAGATTCAACTTCTCACTGGGTAAGTTACTTAACTTCAATTTATGTAGCCCTTCATTTTTAGGATGCTGACAACAGTACCTTCTTTCATGAATTAACATGAGGGGCATATGAATTTCCCTGACACAGGGAAATTACTAACTCTGCCATCTTTACGCTAGGAGCAAGCTATCAGAGTACTGAAAAGGACACTGAAAAGGAGAAGCCTTCACTTCTAAACGAGAAGTATTATCAGTCTCTTACTCTTCAACAAACAAAAAGACTCCACAGCTGTCCACCACTTTACCACACATTCGAGGAACCTTCCTATGTAAAGGTTAAATAAGAAAGGAAGGATTTGAACCCCCTAAAAGTGGTTTCAAGCCAATCTCATAACCTCTATGTCTTTCTCAATGAGATAATAGTAAAATAATTACATAACTGTCAAAGTTAAATTATAGACTTAGATCTATGTATCTTATATGGCTCATCCCTTTCGATTAGGCTTACAAGATGCTACATCACTTATTATAGAAGAACTAATGAATTTTCATGACCATACATTAATAATTATTTTCCTTATTAGCTCTTTAGTGCTTTATATTATTTCACTCATACTAACAACAAAATTAACAGATAAAAGTACAATAGATGCTCAAGAAGTAGAAAAAATTTGAACTGTTTTACCAGCTGTAATCCTTATTTTAAATGCTCTTGCTTCCCCCTCTCCTCTGCCCAGTCTTTTGCTGTCCTTCCTTCATTAATACAGGCCTAGGTCTTCTCATTATGTATGTTATTTCCAAACTATCTTCTGAGCCCACTCAGCCCACTAACTGCTCAACCATTTTCTACTCCACTCATGACCAGTGCCACTATTCTGCAGCTTCTCTCCAAACAGCAGTCTCTGCCTGTATATCCCTCTGATGTTTTGCTATCAAACTGAAACCTAAGAATACACTGTACAGGAACATTTGCCTAATGTTTAAAATGTGAGCCAAAGCTGTGGTTGTGAAATGGCTGCAACGAGCTCTCTTTTATAATACCTGGAGAATTTAGTATACACAATCACAATCCTGTGATAAAAATGCAGAGTCAACTTCTCATCTGTGAGTCAAGCAAGGAGAGTAGAGACAGCATGCCATGAATCATAGGGCAGTATGATGAATGACCTCTGGTTCAAAGTGTCAACTGATACCACTGAATTTGGCAGGAAGATAATGTTTACAACACTCAAAAGGAAGGTAAAAGGAATGTCATCAGCTTCATCTGAAAGGTAGGTGGCAGAAACTGTAACATATCAGATGGCAGGCCTAAACTCACTGATGAACAAGAGGAAATTCAAGACTAAACTGCAAATTTATGTATTTCAGATCGAGCAATTTCTGAACGGATGAAATCTAGCTTCAAATACTTCCCACGAAAAGGTTCCTAGATGCCCCCAAGGTTACTATGAGTGAGCAGAGCAATCTGCTCTTTTTTTCTAAAGAGAAAGGGGGGGGGAGCTGCAAAGAATTAATTTGCAACAGAGTCCAAAGCACAGAACCCAACATGAACCATGGAAAAAGCCCAACCACTTCCACAGCAGTCTACTCACTTCCTACATCCCAGGGGGCAACGGGTTAAACAGTATTTAAAAACACCAAGCAAGGACCAAGCAAGGAACTGGAAATGGGCAGGGGAAAGAAGCAGTTAACAGCCACCCGAGAAAATGTTCACATTTTGTGGCTCCAAAAAAAAAAAAAAAAAAAAAGAATCCAGACTAGCAATAATCATATCCTCCAAAAGCTCAAATCAGAGAAACCTAACCCACCTGACCCAACTACATTATGAAGTTACAAAGCTTGAAGAATCCATGTGAAGGGCAGGATTAGAACAGGCTGAATCTACCAACCTCTAAATTTCGAATGAAAAAAAGGTTCACCCCCATGAATGATGACTGAGTATTTTATATGCTGCAATGACTAGGAACTAAAGGTAATCAAAACAGTCAGGAAATTAATTTGATCATTGGTCTAAAAATTCATAAACATTTGTTAGAACGGGAATGATTTTTTTTAAAGTGCAAAGAACTCAAAAAATTCAATATGAAAACTTCATTTGCTTCAGGTATAAGGGCTATCACTAGGGTCGACTAAAGCAAAGCAGGGAAGGTGGTATTATATGAACAAGCCGCAAGAAACGTAGTATCTCCTTTTGGGGTTGAAAGTCAGCCCTGAAGGGGAAAAAAGGGGGAGGGGTGTTGCTGCTGCTGTTCTTTTGGCATTTTGAGCGAGGATCTCACACTATAGCCCATGCCTGCAACTTTCTGCAGCCATCTGCCTCAAACTCTTCGGCGTGAAGCCAAAAGGTTTTTAACGTAAATAAAAGTTTTATGTAAGGTTCTAAAATCCTAAATCACCAGTCCTCAGATCACAGCGAGCTGAATGCAGAAAAACCCCTCCCCTCCATGCTTGAAAGGACTTCTGGGCTATGTCGCCCTGGAGGCGGATTGCTCTGTACACGCCGTCCATCCAGAGGGTGCTGCGCGACTCCCGCAGGCCTCTGAACGAGAACGACCCACGCACTCCCTGCCTAGCAAGGTCAGCCCTGCCGGGGTCACCCCGGGACGCGCGGGCTGCAGAGCGCACTGCGGCGGGACGAGCGCCCGAACTTGCGGCGGGTGCGCATGCGCAGCGGTCCCCGCAGTGGGCACCAGCGGGAGACCCGGGATCTCGGCCACGTCACGGCGGAGGCTCCGGGGGCGGGGCCTCGCGCTGACTGTGGGCTCCCCGGCGGCGCCGCCCCCACGTGTCCCTCCGGCCCCGGGGAATGTGGGTCACCGCGCGGCCTCACGTGTCTCCGCCCGCCACCGCCCAGCGCGCATTATGTAATGCCGCGTCACCGGCCCGCGCAGCCAACCGGCGCCCGCGCCGCCGAACGTAAACACACCGTGCACGTGGCCCGTGCGGCAGGGCCATGTGAGGGGGGCGGCTGGCGCGCGGGGAGCCCGAGCGCGGGATCCCAGCAGCCCCACGCGAGACAGACGCACAGACACGCGACCCTGCGCCCCGAGCCTCCCTCCCGCTCTTACCCGCGTTCAGTTCCATGGCGCTTGGCGGGGTGCGGCCCTCACCGCGCCGCCCAGGGCTGCAGGCGGTGGGGCTCGCGGGCCCGCCTCATGAGCACGGGGTGCAGGCGGCTCCTGCGGGCCGCACAGCACAAGCGCGGCGCAGCGGCTTCCTGTGGCAGTGCTCGGCAGCCCGCACGGAGGCTGACGGGGAGGGCTCCTCGACCATGTGACCCGCGCACACCCCCCTCCTCCGCCGCCGCCGGCGGTGCAGTGGCTCCGCCTGCTCCTCCTCTTCGGGCCTCCCGCTCCAACCTCCAGCTCCGCCCGCTCCTCCTCTCCTCGACTCTCCCGCTCCTACTCTTGGCTCCGCCCGCTTCCTCTCCTCTGGCTCCGCCCTCTGTGCGCGGTCCTGACCTCTCCTTCCAATCGTTGGACCCACCAGCTCCTCCCTAGACACGCCCTCTCCTTTTTCTTCCATTCCTCCTACTCTGTCTCTGGACTGTCCCTTCGCCCGGCTCCGCCCCCTCTATTTGGTTATGCTCCCCTCCCTGGACTTGGCCCCGCAGGCCCCGCCCCCTCCCGATGCTACTGTTCTAGCCTCGCTCCCTCTGCCAGACCTGGCCCGTCCTTCCTCCGGGCTCTGGCCCCGCCCACTTCACCTCACCCCCCCTCCCTGCCTCGCCGCTGGGCTCGCAGCCCCTTGTCCCTTGCTAGCGGATCTCCGGCTGCTAGAGGTTGTTTGCTCCCTCCCCTGCTCCGCGCTCTTCCCTAGCACTAGCCATTCTGGTCACCTCCGCGGTCCCACACGGTTACTGTCGCTAAGCTTTCCAGGACTCTGAGCTTGGCTAGCTTCTCCTGCCCAAGGCTCTCAACGCCTAGCTTCCGGGATCACCGACCCTTTGTTTTCCTGCTGTCCCCTTAGGTGTTTCCATCCAAGCAAGCTCTCGCCTAAATAAACCTTTCTTGTGGTGATCCTCATATTCACGTTTCCAGCGAAGACCTCAGCTCTGGATTCCCATATCTATCTTAGCTTAGCTACGCCCCTTGACCTCTCATTATAGGATGTGGACAGGTACATACATTTTTAGAACTCAGCAAACGAATACTCCAGATTGGTGCATTTCACCTCGCATGTAAATTTTCTAGCAAACTGAAAATGGAAACAAATTAGATATGTGCTGAGGTGAATCCAGGAAGATGTGCTTTGAGGTATACATTTTAAATGCGCTACAGATATCGGCACAGTACAGTAAGGTGTAAAGTTTAGGCTTTGGGTATGACCTTTGCAAAATGCATCCCAGTTTGCGCTGAAATATTTCGGTAGAATGTTGGAGCATGTCGTAAGATAGACAAGTTTACATGTGAACATTCCCCCACCTCCCGCCAATAGCAATCTTTTCTGTTGGCTAATCAGCCTGAAATCTGCAATTGAAAAGTTTCTAATATGCTCTCTCGTTGCTTTTTATACTCTATTCCATCCTTAGCAAACTGAGCTAGTCTGCCCTCACAAAGCCTCTGCTATTCTCCCCACACACACCCGGGGGTGGGAGTCATGGCTGTGAGTCTAGATTCCGTCTAGCCTGGGCTGCTGCAACAGCTCTGGAGTCGGCTCCAACAGTCTCTTCTCCCCAGCAGTTATTTTTAAAATAGTAAACAGATCCTATGACTCTGCCTCAACACTGAAAAAACTCCACGGTCTTCCCCTAATCTGCTCAGACATGTAAGGATTCTTCCAGAATCTCATAAGGTCTCTGTCCCAGATGTCCTCTACCCCCTTGCCTCCGGGCTTTATCATCCCACATGATATCAGTGCAAGTTTTCCAGTTTCTGTTGAAACTTGCCTTTGCATATGAGGTATCAACTACCATCTACCTCAAGTAAAATGAGGTTATGGCAAACGGTATAGAAAGAAAAATCACAAGTGGATCATGCTCTTAAAGGGCTGTCTAGTGAAGGATAGCAACTACATGGCATTCTGAATGGCAAAACTGTAAGTAGGTGGAGAAGATCACTGGTTGCTAGGTATCATCAGAAGAGAGATTAATGCACTGAGCACAGAGGACTTAGAGATCAGGGAGGCTCATTCTATACACTGTTGCACTGAATACATGAGAATGTGTCTGTCAAAAAACCAGTGATGTCTAATATCAGGAGTTAACTAGGGCTTTGGTGGTAATGACATGTTCATGTGCCACTGGAGGCAGGATGTTGACTGCGGGGCAAGTTGGGTCTTTGTGGAGACAGAAGGTAATTAGAAACTCTCAGTACTTTCCATCCAGTTTTGCTGTGAAAACAGATAGATAGATAGATAGATAGATAGATAGATAGATAGATAGGACATTAAGTCTCAAACCCAGAACAAATGGCTAACTGAGGTGCCTATTTAACATGTCAAAATGGACCTGGCCATCAGGTTTTCCCAGCATCCTTTAGTCCATAGTTGTTACAGGGTATGGCTCGCATAACCTACCCACTACTGTAAACGTCTCCAGCCCAGAGGCTGGGCTTCCTTTCCCGCAGCTGCCCTTCCTTATATAATCCAGCCATTTTGGTTACCCAGACCTTTATTCTCTGATAATATATATACATATACATATATGTGTGTGTGTGTATGTATATATATGTGTGTGTGTATGTATATGTGTGTGTATATATATATATATATATATATGCTTTAAAATATATGAAGCCACACGTTTAATCAAAATGAAAATACATCCCAAGAATATAAGCCTGACTCATCAATAATAATATAGGTAAAAATAAAGCCTGTGCCTAACCCTCTAGTTTTTTAAGACTGCAGACTTCCAGTACTAGCTACTCTTACAGAAGACCTGGGTTTGATTTCCAGTGCCTACATGGTAGCTTTACAACATCTGTGACTTCAGTTCCAGGGGGTCTAACACTCTCTTCTGGCGTCTGCATGCACTGCAAGGCTGTGGTACACACATATACAAAGGCAATACCCATACACTAATAAAAAATAAATTAAGAAGCCTGACTCTTTCCTCCAGAGGTTTGCAGTTACTATCAAAGACAGAGAACTCCAAGCAAGACCTGTGACCACACACTACTGACCAGTGGAATCTCATTGGGCTTCTTGATACCACAGAAACAGCATCCATACCAGGTTGTTCCCAGAGTGCCAGGCTGCAGCAGGAATTGCTTTTGCCATCGTGCCATCTTTGCACCGAGTCTCAGCGGTTAACACTGTGGTGTTTGTAGCTCAGCCTCTAGATTCTCAGACTACTCACAGCAGGTGTGTGCTTACTCCACTCACCATGCTGTCTTCTAACCACAACCCAGCTGAATGAAGAGATGCTGTCCGCAGAAGTTACCTTCCGAGGCATGGTTGCACATGCCTTTAATCATCGCACTCAATCAAACCTCTGTGAGTTTGAAGCCAGCCTGATCTACAAAGTGAGCTCCAGCACAGCCAGACAGCCAGTGCTGTTACACAAAGAAACCCTGTCTGGAAAAACCTAAGATAGATAGATAGATAGATAGATAGATAGATAGATAGATAGATAGATAGATAGAAATTGCAGCTGGGTATGTAACTCCCAACTTCTGAGACTGAGGCAAGAGACTCTAGGCATTTGATGCTAGCCTGAGAAACATGACAAGATCTTTTTGTTTTCTTTTTGTTTTTTATTTTATGAGAGAGAATCTCATGTAGTCCAGGCTGGCCTCTTTCATTATGTAATTGAAAATGACTTTGCACTCCAGATCCTCCTGCATCCACCTTCCAATTCCTTGAATTTTAGGCATATAACCACCATAGCATTCATTAGCTCTGTAATGAACAACGGCAAAACTCAGCAGCTAGCAGGTAAATATGGAGATGGATGAAAGAGGAAGAACATAAATAATACCTTTATCACAAGCACATTCCAAACCCCATCATTTTTTAATTTGAACGTCTATCTTATATATTAATTCTAGTTGTCTGTTTCTCTCCTCCTCCTCCTCCTTCTCCTCCTCCTTCTCCTCCTTCTCTTTCCTCCTCCTCCTCCTCCTCCTCCTCCTCCTTCTCCCCATCCTTCTTCCTCAGCCCTTGGTTTTATTTTTTTCAAAATAGGATTTGACTTGCCTCAAACTCAGAGATCCAACTGCCTCTGCCTCCCAAGTGCTAGAATTAAAAATGTGTGTTCTGCTGAGTCCAGTTTTCTTATTTATAACTAAGGAAAGAGTCCGACTACTTTAAATCATTTTTATCCATTTTTAGGAAACAATTCAGGACATTAAGTCATCTCATAATTTAGTGGTTTACAGTAATAGCATTTAGGATGGGGTGCAGCCCACTGGTAGAGCACTTACCTAGCAGGAGGAGGCCATGGTTCCATCCCTGGGACAGACAGACCAAAAACAAAACAGAAAGTTAAAGAGAAAGCAAATGCCATTGGATTATGTCTGATGGAGAGCCCTTGCCTCCCAGCTGGAACTCCTCCAGCAGCCTGCCATCTTCTCTGTGCTTCCCCTCCCCTTTGCCTTTCCCCTCTAGTAGTTTCATGGCTTCAACAGATGTGTGCTACCTAGGATTCCTTGACATATCACAGCCTTGAAGTGTCAGACTGCTATCAGAGCATTCAGGACCCAGGGCAAGCATTCCAGGGTCAGAGCAGAAGCCAAATCACCTTTCCCGGAATAAATCTCTTGATGAACCTCTTGGCTAACTTCAAGGAGACCACAACCCACTCAGGTAAGAGAAGACATGGACCTCATTCCTTCACAAAAGGATCATCAAGCTCACATTCTGAACATAATATAGGAAAGAATATTCCTCAGTTACCACTGTTCAAACAGCACAACATTTTGTTGGTGGTGTTTTTTATAATTTATTTTTAAAATGTGGGGTTTTGTCTTTTGTTTTGTTTTATTTTGTTTTGTTTTGTTGTTTTGAGACAGGGTCTCACTGTGTAGCCTTGGCTGGTCTGGACTTCACTCTGTAGACTGGGTTGTCCATAAACTCATAGAGATCTGCCTGCCTCTGCCTCCCAGATGCTGGGATTAAAGTGCACCACTATATCCAGCTAACCTCTTCATTTTAAGAATGCATTCTTTTTCCACCCCGGCTGCTGACTCCATTTCAGTGGTTGGTTGTTCTTTCTTGTTTGGTTTTTCTTGAGGCAACGGAAGGGGAATTCCCTTCTTCTGCGGGGTAAGACTTGGTCTTACGAGATATTAAAGGTTACTGTATAATAATAAAACATTTTCCTATCATAAGTCACTTTGCTTCAGTAACTGACCTGCCTGTCTGAGTTCCTCTGAAGTCAAAAACTGTTTAGCACCTCATTATAAAACATCAGGGGATAAGTGAAAAGATTTCCTGCTGGTGCTTCTTTCTCTGGTGAAGCCTCTCTGGCTAAGCTGGCTAACTCTTTGTGAACCAGAGAGAAAGGAAAGGAAAATAATTAAGATGCTATATACAGGCAAATATCCACATACACATATACATTCAAACATTCATACACCCACACTCTGGTGGGGCCTGACCATCTGTCACAAACAACTCCACAAGAAATCATGTGTGTTAGATACATACACACATACCTACATACAAACATATAGATGAACAGACATATACATTTGGATGGATGGATGGATGGATGGATGGATGGATGGATGGATGGATGGGTGGGTGGGTGGATGGATGAGTGGGTGGATGGGCGGATGGATGGATGGATGGGTTGGTGGGTGGATGGATGGGTGGATGGATGGGTGGGTGGATGGATGGATGAGTGGGTGGATGAGGCAAAGCTCCCCAAGCCAAACCATTCAACCAACCAACAACTTTCTTTTCTCTGGTCTTTTTATACCTTCTTAGACAAAAAGTTCTTTAGGAAATTACCTCAGAGATAAAATGCTATATAAAAACGAGAGTTACAGAAGGTTGTTGATTAAGTTCAAAGCAGTGTTTCATTATAATACACTCATTAAAAGTTCAAAGCAACAGTTTTTACATGGCCTTACCTTATCATTGTACACACCTGTTGTTGGGAGCCAACTCTTAGCAGAACTCAGCTATCATCTTTGCAGCCATCTGGAGCCATATACCCTGACAAGAGACTGGTTTTCTACAGCCCACAACAGCTGAGCACACTCTGATAAACATCTTGTTTTTCTCACACATCTTGTTTTGCTGCTTAGTGCCCCCAGCTGCAAGGCTCATGTGGTATCCATGCTGTAAGGAACGTGGCATAGTGCCTTCAGCTGTGTTCCCCTGCTTGTCCATGAGGGCAAGGCATGTGGAAAAGCATATAAATACCCAGGATTTCCTTTCAATAAAGAGAGATTTGATCAAACCCTCTGTTTTATCTCCATTCTTCAAGTCTCTTGCTCCTCCATCCCCACTCTCTCTCTTGCTAGACCCTGACCCGTGGACTGGAGCAGCAGCTTGGGCCTGGACAAAGTGGCCCCCAAATGTGGGACAGAACGGGTCATTTTGGGTGTGCTAGTATGAGATCTCTCCAACTTATTTTCTTTTCTTCTCTTCTACTTCCTCTAATCCTCCTCCTCATCTTCTTCTTTCTCCTCCTTCTTCTCCCCCACGCCTTCTGTGTATCTCTGGCTGTCCTGGAACTTGCTTTGTTGATCAGGCAAGGACTCAAACTCACAGAGATCCACCAGCCTCTGCCTCTAGAGTACTGAGATTAAAGGTGTGCACCACCACTGCCCAGCTTCCAAATTCCAATCACGTGGGCACTTAGTGCTGTACACTACTTCCATTGTGTCCCATAAGTTTGGGTATGTTGGCCATTCATTTTCATTGAATTCTAGAAAATCTTTAATTCCTCTCTTTATCTCTGCCTTAACTTTGCAGTCATTCAGTAGAGTTGTTCAGTTTCCATGAGTTTGTAGGCTCTAAGTTGTTTTGGCTGTTGAAATCCAATTTTAATGTGGTGGTCTGACAAGATGCAAGGAGTTATTTCAACTTTATTGTATATTTTGAGACTTGCTTTGTGACTGAGTATGTGGTCAGATTTGGAGAATGATCTGTGAAGTGCTGAGAAGATGTATTCTTTGTATTTGGGTAAAATGTCCTGTAAATATGTCTGTTAAGTCTCTTACTCCCAGTATTTCTCCATATAGTTTTTGTTTGGATGACCTGTCCACTAGTGAGAGTGGTGTGTTGAAGTCTCCCACTATCAATGCATGACTTAAGCTTTAGTACTGTTTCTTTTATAAACGTGGGTGCCCTTGTATTTGTGGCATAGATGTTAAGAATGGAAAGGTCATCTTGGTGGATCTTTCCTTTGATGAGCATCAAGTGTCCCTTCCTGGTTCTTTGATTAATTTTAGTTTGAAGTCTAATGTTTTAGATATTAGAATGACTACACCAGCTTGTTTCTTAGGTCTGTGTTTGCTTGGAAAATCTTTTTCCAACCCTTTATTCTGAGGTAATGTATACCTTTGATGTGAGGTGTGTTTTCTGCATCCATCAGAAGGATGGATCCTGTTTTCTTTTTTGGTTTTTCGAGAAAGGGTTTCTCTGTGTAGCCCTGGCTGTCCTGGAACTCACTCTGTAGACTAGGCTGGCCTCGAACTCAGAAATCTGCCTGCCTCTGCCTCCCAAGTGCTGGGATTAAAGGCATGTGCCACCACCGCCTGGCAAGAGGAGGGCATCAGATCCCATTGAAGATGGTTGTGAGCCACCATGTAGTTGCTGGGAATTGAACTCAGGACCTCTAGAATAGCAGTCAGTGCTCTTAACCGCTGAGCCATCTCTCCAGCCCCCGGATCCTGTTTTCACATTCATTCTGTAAGTCTCTTTTTACTGAGGAATTGACTCCATTGTTATTGACAAATATCAATGACCAGTGGCTGTTGATTACTATTATGTTGTTGCTGTTGCTCTTGCCGATGGTGTAATGATGTGTGTGTGTGTGCACTTTGCTTCCTTTCTTTTGGTTTTGCTTGTGTGAGATTACTTATCTTCTGTGTTTTCATGGATATAATTAACCTCCTTTGGTTGGACCTTCTAACACCTTTTGTAGGGCTGGATCTGTGTGTATTTTTTTTAAGATTTATTTCCTTTTATTTACACATTAGCTCCTCCCTAATTACCGAACTTTACTGCAAATAATGTAGCAGTATCAGGAAATTATCCTGCTACAGAGTACACTGTAGCTGTCTTCAGACACACACCAGAAGAGTACATTGGATCCCATTACAGATGGTTGTGAACCACCATGTGGTTGCTGAGAATTGAACTCGGGACTTCTGGAAGAGCAGTCAGTGCTCTTAACTACTGAGATATTGTTTATATTAGCCCCAAAGATATTGTTTAAATTTGACTTTATCATGGAATATCTTGTTTTTTCCATCTATGGTGATTGAAAATTTTGCTGTGTATAGAAGTCTAACCTGGCATCTGTGGTCTCTTAAGAGTCTGCAACATATCTTTCTAGGCCCTTCTGGCCTAGAGTCTCTGTTGAGAAGTCAGGTGTAATTCATAGGTCTTCCTTATATGTTACTTGGCCTTTTTCCCTTGCAGCTTTTACTATTCTTTCTTTGCTCTGTATGTTTAGTGTTTTGATTATATATAGTGAGGGAACTTTCATTGCTGGCTCAGTCTATTTGGTGTTGTGTAAGCTTCTTGTACATTTATAGGCATTTCCTTCTTTTGGTTTGAAAAGTTTTCTTCTATGACATTGTTAAAAGTATTTTCTAGGCCTTTGAGCTAGGAATCTTCTAGTCCTATTATTCTTAGGTTTTGTCTTTTCATAGTGTCCCAGATTTCCTGGACATTTTGTGCCAGGAATTTTTTAGAGTTAACATTTTTTTAACCTATGTATCAATTATCTTCAATGCTTGAAATTCTCTCTTCCATCTCTTGTATTCTGTTGGTGATGCTTGCATCTGTAGTTCCTGTTCGCTTACCTAGATTTTCTCTTTCCAGAATTCCCTCAGTTTGAGGGATTTTTTCCCTTCTATTTCCAATTTCAGGTCTTGAAGAGTTTTATTCATCTCCTTCAACTGTTTGTTTGCTTTTTCTTGGCTTTCTCTAAGGTTTTGAGTTCATACTCTGTGGAGTTGAGAGTCAGTGAGTATTTCAGATAAAAGCCCAATTCTTTGTACTCTGAGATATCCCCTTCTAGACACCTCAGGCACCTATATTCACTTGCACATACAGCCTATACACATACACACACACACACACACACACACACAAAGAGAGAGAGAGAGAGAGAGAGAGAGAGAGAGAGAGAGAGAGAGAGAGAGAGAGAGAG
>NW_021621338.1:11483051-11534435 GCF_004785775.1 Grammomys surdaster | reverse complement strand
GAGAGAGAGAGAGAGAGAGAGAGAGAGAGAGAGAGAGAGAGAGAGAGTTAAAAGTAAAATCTGGAGAGATAACTCGGAGCTTAAAAGCACTGGCTACTTTTCCAGAAGACCCGAGTTCAATTCCAAGCACCCAGATAGTGCTTAATAACCACCTGTAACTCCAGTTCTTGAATATCAGACACCATCATCTGGTTTTCTCTGGTACTGCAGGCCTGTAGTGCATGGACCTACATGTTGTCAAAACATCTATATACATAAAAGTAATAAATACATCTTTAAAAGTTTAAAAATATTTAAAGAATATTGTATACAAATATAGGTTAATCCCTAATTTAAAAATCACCTGGCTAAGATACTTCCTGGGGTGGGGATGTTCACTATCCAAAAGGCATTTCTGTCTATGAGGTCTAGGACATACCTTCCTTCCTGTTTTGTTTTGAAATAGGTTCTCACTACATAACTGAGGCTGACCTGGAGCTCATGTATACCAGGCTGGCCTCAACCTTATGGTTATTCCCTTAGCTCTGCCTCGTCAGTACTAAGATTACAAGTATTAGAGATTTGTGTTGTCAGGCCACTGCGTTTTTGGTAGTGAGCTAAAGCAGCAATAGCAAACAAGTAGAGACAGCACAAAGTTCTGGAGGTCAAACAAGGAAAGAAGCCAGGTTCATTGCTGGCTTATGGACTGGTGTGGGAGGAAAGCTTCTAGGCTCTTGGAAAGCTATCATCACCCAGGCCATTGCTTTGTGTGCTGTGTTTATAAAAAGATAAAGAGAGAAAAGTGTATGTTCTATGGAGGTGTGGTGAAGTATGAGAGAAGCAGGTGCCTTGGCAGGCCCATGCTGAGACATCCCTTACCCCTGAGGGACCAGCCACAGGATGGTATAGTATAGAATAGAGTTTATTCAGGGCATGAGAAGGGGAGTCAAGAGGGTAGTAGAGGCAGAAAAAAGACAGAGAGGCAGAGAGAGAGAGAGAGAGAGAGAGAGACAGAGAGACAGAGAGACAGAGAGACAGAGAGAGACAGAGAGAGACAGAGAGAGACAGAGAGAGTAGAGAAGTAGAGGCCGCCCATGAGCATGTGGAGAGAAGGGGAAAGGGAATGGGTGAGGGAACAGAGAGGGAGCAAGAAGGCAAGAGAGGGCAAGCAGCTCCTTTTATAGTAGGTCAGGCCTACCAGGCTATTGCTAGATAACTGTGGGGAGGAGCATACCTGGCTATTGCTAGGTAACTGAGGAGTGGAGCTTAGACAGAATGCTAACATTGTGTGTGCAAACTACATTTTAGAACCAACCCACAAAACTGAGGACTTTTTCAGATTGTTTTAAAGATACAAAGAGAAGATAGGTGAATTGGACTGGAGGAGTCCTGCTGAATAACCCCAGTCACCATTCATTAAGCTACTGTCTATAGATTTAAAAAAAAAAAAGTGTGCCCAGACAAGCTGGAAACCTAGGATTGGGGAGGCTCCTGGGGGAATAGGGGGAGCTCCTGGGTGGATAGGGGAAGCTTCTGGAAGGATATGGGGGTAACCCTAGCTGAGAATCCTAGCAGTGAGAGAGGCTGAAGTGGGCACCTCCTATAGCCAGGCAGGACTTCCAGTGGAGGGAGGGGGACACCAATCCATCCACAAAACCTTTGACCCAAAATGTGTTCTGCCTATAAGGTGTGCAGGGATAAAGATGGAGCAAAGATTGAGGGAATGGCCAACCAATGATTGGCCCAACTTGAGACCTACACCATGGGAGAGAGCCTGACACTATTAATGATAATCGTGTATGTTTGCAGACAGGAATCTAACCTGTCATCTGAGAGGCTTCATCTGAGCTGATGGAAACAGATGCAGAGACTCACAGCCAAACTTTGGCAGAATTCAGGGAGTCTAGTGGCAGAGTGGGGGAAGGATTGAGGGAGCTTGTGGGGTCAAGGGTACCACAAGAAGACCTACAGAGTTAACCTGGGACCATGGGGCTCACAGAGACTGAACCACCAACCAAAGAGCATGCTTGGGCTAGACCTGGGCCCCTTACACGTGTGTAGCACATGTGCATCTTGGTCTTCATATGGTTCCCCTAACAACTGGAGCAGGTCTGTCTCTGACTCAGATGCTGTTGCCTGCCTTTGGACCCCTTTCCCATAGCTAGGCTGCCTTGTCTAGCCTCAGTGGGAGAGGATTTCCTTAATTCTGATGCAATGTGATGTGCCAGGAGGGTTGGTACCTGTGTGTGTGTGTGGGGGGGCTCCTCTTCTCTATGGAGAAGGGGAGTGGGAGTGGGAGGAGAGTGAGAGAGTGAGAGAGTGGGATTGGGAGGAGAGAAGGGAGGGGGGCTTCAATCAGGATATACAGCAAATAAATTAATGGAAAAAAAAACCCTGTTAGCAAGCCTTCTAATATAATCTGAAAGAATTTTATTTTTATAAGAGAACAAGAATGGAAGTATTGGGTCAGCAAGGTGGTTCAGTGGGTAAAGGGTTCAGCTTGCCACCAAGGCTGACCACTTGACTTGGGTCCTCAGGACTCATATGGCAGAAGGAGAGAACAGACTTCTGCAAGTTTTCTTCTGAGCTTCTTGCAACCCATGATACACCCTTCCCCCAGTAAACAGGAGGAAAACTACTCTGAAGGTTTTATTTTACTTAGGAAGATAGGCAAGTTATGAATAATCACCATTGTAATTAACACTAATTCTTACAACATTGTTCTGTGTAGGTCAACCAGATCCCTTTCTTTTGCTTTATAAATTGAGCTGAAACTGTCCCTGCTGGCCCAGCTAGCTCCCTGTCTAGAAGTGCCATCCCTGTAAATCTCTCAGTGTATAATGAGTCCATGCAAAGGGCTGAACTCAGCACAAATAAAAGTTCAAGCTAGAACTTAAATTGTTAAGACACTGGCAGTAAAGACAAAACAGCCAAGGGAGCTGCAATACGCTGACAACACTCAAGTAACCAGGCAACTCTTTTAATTGGCCAAAGACCCAATCAGAGGAGGCACAGCATTCCGACAGCTGCATAAACTGCCATTGGTCTTCACCACTACAGAACATCAGGATGCTATCTGCTTTAGCCTATCGGAAGAATGTTTGAGGGTGAGGAAAATGAGACATTCTAGTTTTCTATGTGAGAAAACAAAACATCTCTACATACAGATGATGAAAGGGTTCCTCACACAGTAGTATTAGTTTGGGGGTATACAATTATTCATTGGGGGCTGTGTATGTATTAAGATGTTGGCAACTTATTCTTGTTGTTGTTAAACAGGATCTCATTATGTAGCCCAGACTGGCCTGGAACTTGGGACCCTCCTGCCTCAGTCTCCTGAGTTGCTAGGATTACAGGGCTGTACCACTGGGCCAGAAGCATTTCAGGGTGTTTAGCAGTATCCACCAGCTTCTACTCACAGGACTTTTGGAGCAAACTATCCACCCAGTGTAATAGACAAAAGTGTCTGCAAATATTGCCGAATGTCCCTGAGTGGCAATTCTTTTATCACTATGGAGATCTACAGGCTTCCAGTTGGGACAGTTTGTTGGAGTGTGTGGGAAGATGAAATGGTAGATGTAGAAGTCAGCAGAACAATATAGAACTCTTTTCATTTTTTTTCAATAAATCACAACAAACTGGGGCTTAACAAAATACAAGTTCATGAGATCATAGTACTTGTAGGCTGGGGGTCCAAGACACGTCTTGTTGGACTAGAATCCAGATGTAGGCAGGACTATTTCCTATGGGCACTCGGGGAAAGCCTCTGTATGTGATCCTGTGGTCCCTGGCTGTCTGTAAAATTGGTGCTGCTGGGCTGAGTCCTCATCACAATGCCATCACTCTGGCTTTCAGCTCTCCTGTCTGTTCTCCACTTACAAGACTTAAGATCACATTGGCTCCTGGAAAGTTTCCCATGTCAAAGTCAGATGATAGAAACCTTCATCCTGTTTGTTTTGCAACCCAACATGTTCAGTTTCAGGTCAAAACTGTGGACAAAAGTTAAGGGGACCATTGTTGCCTTAGTAACTAGTCTATGGCTGTGAAGAGACACCAGACAACTTATAAAAGAAGTCACTTAATTTGAAGAGCTTGATTACAGTTTCAGAGTGGGTAGCATGGTGACTGGCAGACAGAAGGGCATAGTTCTGGAGCAACAGCTGGACATTCTATAGCAAGATTCTTCCTCCTGAGCTAAAACCAGAAAACTAAGGATTAACAAGTTAGAGAACTTTATATTAGAAAATGGAAAGAATATTGAAATTTTCATCATGATCTTAATGGTTGGTGTATTACCAGTGATGAGTTGATTGCAACAGATTTGTCCTACAGATTTGAACTGGGTATCAAGAAATACAGATCTTGGGCTGGAGAGATGGCTCAGTGGGTAAGAACACTATTCTTCCAGAGGTTCTGAGTTCAATTCCCAGCAACCACATGGTGGCTCACAACCATCTGTAAATGGGATCTGATGCCCTCTTCTGGTGTTTTGAAGACAACTACAGTGTACTCATATAAATATTTTTTAAAAATACAGATGTAAATATTAAAAGAATACAGATCTTAAATGAGGAGGATCTTTTCTAAATGTTTTAGTTACTTAACTGCTGAGCCATTTCTCCACCCCAAAGATGATTACATTTTGAATTTTCCTTTCTGATAAGTGAAATGCTCTCTAGCTTAGTTAATAACTAATCTCTGGACTGAAGTAATATGCTTATCCCATCACAGAACTTTAGTGATTAATGCATAATCTCATTTACTCAGCAGTTGGTCCTAAACCAGCACTGCCCAATAAAGTAGCTTCTTTATAGAACAAGGAGAGCTGCAAGCAAATTAGTTCAGGTGTTTATAGCATGCCAATTAAATAATTACTTAAATTTGAAGGGATGAGGTGCTCTTTACTGCTATTTGAAAGTATGTATGCCAGGTACATCTTCAAAAGCAGGCAAAAAAAGCTCCCGACCACCACTGCCTCCCCCAGACACGTTTTCTGTGTAGTCCTGGTTGTCTTGGAACTTGCTCTGTAGACCAGGCAGGTTGAGTTCAAACCTTCTTCTACTTTCTGAGTGCTGAGATTAAGGGCACATACCACCACACCCAGCAGCATGAGCATGCTTTGAGAACTTTATGAAGCCTAAAGCACAGACCAGACTTGCTGCTGTGTGTTTTTCTGGGGGAATGGAAGAATATCGAGCCATGGATGGTATTGCCATATAGTCCAGGCTGGGCTGGAATCCATAGCAATAGTTTCAGCCTTCCAAATGCTGGCATTATAAACGCACCCCAGGAGCAGTTAAGAGGAATTTTTAAAGGAAGCAGCATTTCCTACTAACCCTCTATTAGCAGTGTACTTCTATGCAGAAATTGCACTTGTCAGAGCTCACTGCAGACCAATAATTAAAATCATCTAATTGGCCAGCCTTCCTAACCTTGGACTAGTAAGCTTCTAAAAATAAGCTAAAGACTTAATAATATCCCACCATTTGAATAATAACAACTCATTTTAATATCTCCTAAACCAGGTGTGATGGTATATGCATGTAATTCTACCACTCACAGCAATAGATACTGAAGTGCTGCTAATTGGAGGCCAGTTTGGGACCAATAGGAAGGCATTCTCAATGGCAAAGTATTTCTTACAGTAGATAGTGTTTGCCCAGTACACACAAGGTACTAGATTCCATCCATAGGATCATGTAAGCTTGGTAAGGTAGCACAAGTGGTGACAAACATTTGAGTTTATACTCAGAAGGTAGAATGTGACGTCTAAATAAAACTGATTACACCAATTGCCTTCAGGACAATAACCTGGGAGGCATATTCCTTTTGGAGAGTAAAGGTTTGTACCCAGTAAAAAAGCTTGCACTTATTTATTTATAGACAGGGTATCTCTGTAGCCCTCGTTGTCCTGGAACTCATTCTGTACATCAGACTGCCCTTGAGCTCAGAGATCCATCAGCCTCTGCTGGGATTAAAATTGTACGCCACCACCTTAACGCAATGCCTGGTACCCACAGCTTTTTCTAAGACAGACACCATACTGCTGATCCTCCTGCCTACCTCCCAAGTGTGAGGATAAAAGGTGCATACTCTCCTGAGCTATAATTTGTGTGTGTGTGTGTTTTTGGTTTTTCGAGACAGGGTTTCTCTGTGTAGCCCTGGCTATCCTGGTACTCACTTTGTAGACCAGGTTGGCCTCAAACTCAGAAATCCACCTGCCTCTGCCTCCCAAGTGTTGAGATTAAAGGCGTGAGCCACAACTGCCCGGCAATGTGTGTGGTTTTGAGTACACCACTTAATTATATTCTTTATTGATAAGAGAGGAGTGGCAGACATACTTATTCTAAATTGAGATCAAGTACTATGAAAACTTAGCATGCTTGTAATCTCAGTACTGAAGGCCAACCTGAGTTAGTTACACATTAATACTGTCTTGGGCCGGAGAGATGGCTCAGTGATTAAGAGCACTGACTGCTCTTTCATCGGTTCTGAGCTCAATTCCCAGCAACCACATCACAACCAGCTGTTATGGGATCAGATGCCCTCTTCTGGTATGTCTTGAGATAGCAACAGCATACTCATATAATAAATCTTAAACCAAGACTGTCTAGAGGCAGAGGTAGGTGGATCTGAGCTCAGGGAATAGTTTGATACAGCAAATTCTTTTCCAGTCAGGACTTCAGAGATCCTTTTTCCTGACAACGTTGATGGATGCCTGCTATGATCCCTGAACCTAGAAGGTGAAATGACAGGCTCTGCTATGTGAAACCCAGAAACCATTAGCAGCAGTCACAGAACATCTAACAGATTTCAATTATCTGGGGAAAGATCTACAAGGAAGGTTGAGGAACTAAAGCTAGCAGACACAGACCATTTGCTATGAACTTAACTTCCAGCACAAAAAAGGCCAGGATCAATTTAACAGGACCCTTCTAGCTGCTGTGTAGACTGTTCTCGGAGGCGGCAAAGACGAACGAAAGCTTCTGTGACTACTGACCAGTTTTAGCAGGAAATCCTTCCAGTGCTAAGGACTGAACTGAGCCACAGTGCACTTAAGCAGTTTCCTAATTCTTAGGATTCTATTACATGTTCTCTCAAATTATGCTTGCCATTTCTACCATTAGCAGTTTTGCAAGTTCTTCATAAGTTTGTAAGTTGCTTTAACATAAAAGATAACATAAAGTCCACTTGTTTAACAGACATTTATTACTTTAGTTGAACAACCTCAATATACAGTGACTTGCTTTGCTGAATAGAAAAGTATTTTAGGTCTCAAGATTTTGAGTCTAGTATTTTCTGGAAACCATCCTTTTAAAATCTCCCCCCAAAAAATCAGTTTAACAAAAGCATCAATTAGATTTTGATACCAAGCCAGCTGTTCAAATCAGCAAACCCCAATATGTGATAGGGATAATACTGTTTCTTCCACACTCAAAAATTACTGTGGGAAACTACTACAAAGCACGGCACAGAAATAAAATGTAGTGGTGTGTGTGGCCTTTGTGAAATGTGAAGAACATTCAGGCAGTACCAGGAAGCAGCAACCCCAGCAACTACCTATGAGTAGACTATAAACAATGAAATCACACTACCAATGGACTTATCTTACCCATGATGAATTGACTGGCATAGAGAAAATTTCTCTCTATTGTAGGCAGTCCTGGAACTCGAGACCCACCTGCACACAACAGCTGTTAGAAAAGCTTAATCACCGTTCATATTTGCTTGGTTCATACTAACTTGGAACCATATGGTTACTAGCTTACAAATTCTAATGGAAATAATCTGCCTTACTCCATCCAATGTTCAATCTTCACTAGTTTCAAATCCTCCAGTGTCAAACCCACACTCTAGATCCAACAGAACGTAAACCTCTTCCAACAAATTTACCTAGTCTTCTGAAAATGGAACCCTGGATTCAATTTTCAAAATGTGGGTTAGTTTTCACTTCTCTATGCATATTCACAAAACAGGTTTGAAACCCTCTTCCTACACATTTGTAATCAATCATAATCCAACTCTAAAGTTTGTACTCAATCAAACTCCCAAGCAGCCACTTCAGTGAACCAGATCCCACCATAAAGCTGTAGATTATATCTCATGCACCAAACACATCTAGGGCTAGTTTCGGGATTCCTTTTATAGGATCCTACACACCAGATACCACTTGGCACAAACACTATAAACTTAATCCCCTAAGCAGATAATGTAAAGAAAGTACATCAGAAAACAAGATGCGCCATCACCCACAGTTTTCAATTATTGCACCTTAACTTCTATACTTTCACAAAGCACTCATGACAATTTGTAGACTAGTTTTAACAAATAACACCTTTAAGCAGAAATGACTGTCCTAAATTGTTTATTGGATAGGAATTGTACAAATATGTGTATCAGCGGTAACGGTGGAGCTGGAGAGTATTGCGCCTTCTCCAGGCTGCACGGCGAGAACCACCAATAGTATGGTGGAACTTGTGACCCTTTCCAAGGCCACGGCTCTTTCGGCCAGCAGATGTCAGCCCACGCATCTCTCTGTGCTTGTGGACTGGCTTGGTGATCCACTGGGTGTCAGGATTTCTTCTGATAGCTTTATGGAATGGATCAATGAGGATAACCTCAAAAAATTTGTATGTGGAATCTTCACCAACCCAGTAGGAATTCAGGACTCTCAAAGCCCCACAATGGCGCCCAGCTCTCTCCTAAAATAGGGGGGGAAAGACCAGTCAGTTTCCTGTACTACTTACAGCAGTAAATTAGACAAAAATCCTTCCAACTCTGGGTCATCAGATGAGACTGAAGCAGGCCAGGCCCCCACACACCTTAAGAATTAAAGACTAGCTTAAACGACAGACATGTAACAGATAGAAACACATCACTCCTTATTTCTCCCTAACACCGAGCATGAAATTGAGTGCTGTCCCGGTCCCCTTCAGTAACAGGGATCAAGCCCACAACCCTATACATAATACGAAGAACAAAAAAAGTTCTAGCTCGTGGAAAGGGGCCTTCTACAACAAAACAGAGTTTAGCAACCTAAAAAAGTAACTAATCATAGAATATTAGCCATGTAAGTAAATAAAAGAGAATGGCTTAAAATTTTACTGCCTTCCAAAAGCATAGGTTCTGTAGAACCTAGTTCTTCAGAAACCCAAAAAGCAAAACCCTTTTAGTACATACTTAAACACCAGAACAGTAACAAAGACTGGATTTTGATAGTGATTGCTCCTTGCCAAGATTAAGTACAAAACATCCCCAGCCCCAACTTATCCCTAGTGAAACTCCACTGTGTTCTCCCATTTCTTCTTAGCCCACCATCCCTAATGGGTTGTCAAGACAACTGATACTCTAAACCACCTACCTCAGCAACAGACTGAAGGCTTCGGGCAAATTTCAGCTGGTTAACACCATGGTGGACAGGCTTGCCGTAAGTTGCACCCTTAGGAACCGGGCGTTTGCGACCACCACGGCGGACACGAATCCTGTAAATGACATAACCTACACAAACAAACCCAACCACCAATGTTAGACTCAATTAAGACTTTCCAATGCTTCCCTTTAATTACGAAGATAGACGGACTATGTAGACTGAAGTATATCTGTAACGTTTATCGAATTTAGCATAGCTAAATTAACCAGGGTTTTTTATGGGGTGGGGGGAGACTTCCAAACTGAGGCTCGCCAGCTTTTCTGGGAGTGTTACAGATCACCCACTCCGTGACCTCACGCACCTTGCTTCGCCTTGTATCCCAGTCTTCGCGCTTTATCAGGCCGGGTGGGGCGGGGAGCCCTGTGCAGCGCAGAGAGCTGGCGGTATTGCCAACAGCGGACCCTCAGAAGAAAGCGCATCACGTCGGACTGCTTCTTCCTCCATAGCTCCTGGATATATTTGTATGCACCCATCTTGGCTCACCTTTGAGGAGGAAGCAAATCGAAAGAGCGATCGCTGTCAAGGACAGTGACTACAGCCGGTCCGTCCGTCCTGGCGCCCCACCGTCCACCGGGAATAGGAAGGGCTCTGCATAGGCGGCAGGACGAAGGGCCGGCTAGGTGAGACTGACTACCCCAGGCTCGGGGAGGCCGGCAGCAGGGTTGTAACCGCCACCGCGAGTAAGACCGGGAGAGCTCCGTCCCACCCGGGCAGCCTGATGAGAGGCAGGCTGCGGCCTGGTTTCCATCCCACGCCTCCTTCAGTCCCGGGCCCAGCTCGGGTCCTGCCGCCATCGCGTCTCTCAAGCCTCCCGGATGGCGGCGTATCCGTGCCCTCTCCACCCCGTATCCTGACCAAACGTTCGTGCCAGGCAGAAGCTCCGAGGCTGCAAGGTCGCTGAGGCCGGATGGCTGAAGAATAGCGCGATTAGCGACGGATAGAAACGCAAATACCGCCCAGCCTGCCTACCTGATGGCTGCCGCCAGAGGAAAGGAAGAAGCCTTTCTCCCACAATCCCTTTTGTGGCTCCTCCCCACACCTCGGCGACCCTCCTTCCGGTAGGGCGGGGTAGCAGCACCGAGCCTCTTGGGGCTTGTAGTCCGGACATCCAACCTGGTGGGTGGAGTCAGGCTGGGACGGTCCGCCGCTTCCGGATGCTCTCCCCCGGCTCTCAGCAGTGCTCCCGAGTCGCAAAGGCTGCGGAAGGTGAGAGGCAGTCAGTTCGTGTGCGTCACGGGCGCGGGGCCCGAGGAAGCAGGTCGGGCTTCAGAGGGGCATCTGCAGACCGCGGTGACCGGCGTAGCACTGTCTCACTGTCCCGCAGTGTCAGGTTGGTGTCTCCGCCGGCGCCTCGCTCGGTTATCCAGGAGCACGGTGGCCGCAGGACGGCTGTGGCGTGGGCGTAGGCGAAGTGGCTGCGCGCGTGTACTTCGCGCGTGTCCTTGAGGCCCGCCGGGGACTTGCATGAACCAGGTTAGCCGGTGGACTGTGGCGCCCGTCCCCCTCCCGCTTTTCCTGTGGTGGATGGGAGCCCCGAGATGCTAATGTCAGATCCCGGGGATTTTTTAGACGTTTTTAGGATAGCAAATTGTTCATTTGCCAAGACCTGTTCCAGGAAGAAATGCCCAGATTGCTGGCATTCTGCACTGAATTCTTTATTGAAAAATAATGGTGTATTGGAGTTTTTGCAGCTCCACGATTTTCTGTTTTCATACAGTCGTGCGGTTTTAATAAAGTCTACGCTTGTTTGTGGACATGGTTTGGAAATCATGTTTACTTTTAACATCAATCTGTGGCTCTGCTCATCTTTTAGAATTAATGACAGGCTTAGCATTTTAAGATCTTCACCTGTCCTATTTAAAAATTAAGCATAATACGTGCGGGCAGTCTCAGCTGTTGGCGATGCAGTGCAAACAACGCGCAAGTTCTAGCCTTGGGAGCAAGCGTTAACACTAAGTTAACACTAGTGTTGTGTTTGATGCTAAGTGTAAAAAGGACACACATTGAGGGAATGGAGGGGTATTGAGTGGTACAACGACCGTTGTCCCAGCGTCCTGGCGGGAGGGAGGATGTACCCAGTGGAGAGCCTGGACTTGTGTGTGTGTGTGTGTGTGTGTGTAGGGGTATTAACTGACTCATTCTTTTCTCTTTTAAACACATCTGGTGGAGCTTGTAAGTTAGGATGGAGTGCAGGATACGATTTTTCTTTTAGGACAGTCTTAAATTTTTTTTTTAGGATTTATTTTTAGTTTATGTGTGTCTATTTATGGGTCTTTACTTGGATGTGTGTATGTGCACCACCTGTGTACCTGGGGCCCACTGAGGTGGGTGGAAATGGTTGAAAACTTCAAGTGTTTCCTAACTGCTGAGCCTCTCTCCAGCCCTCCACCCCCCCCCCCATAAGTTTTCTTGAGAAAATAACGCTGAAGAATAAATTACAAGTCTGTGAGTGTAGTTCAGTGGTAGCGTGTCCTAGGGTTTCATTGATGTGAAGAGACACCATGACCGGGGCAACTTTTATAAAGGAAAACATTTAATTTGGGGCTGGCTTACAATTCCAAGGGTTCAGTCCATTATCATCATGGCAGGAAGCATGGCAGCATGCAGGCCGACATGATGCTGGAGAAGGAGCTGAGAGTTCTACACCTTGACCTGCAGGCAGCGAAGAGAGATGTGCCTCACTGGGCATAGCTTGAGCATGGGCGATCTCAAAGCCTGCCCCCACCCCACAGTGACACACTTCCTCCAACAAAGCCATACCCCCTTATAGTACCACTCCCTTTGAGTAAAGGATTGAAGCACATGAGCCAGTGGGAGCCATACCTAGTCAAACCACCACGATATGCTTAGTACTTAGGAATCAGAAACCAAACCTCGAGGTTTTAAGTTGGGGTAGGGATGGCTGAGATGAAGGGTTAAGTGACAAGACAGAAGAATACCAGGACTGAAGGGACTCTGGCCAGCATGAGAGGCTTGCCCTTCTCCATTCTCTCTGCCTTTCCAAAAACCATAAGATATTTCTAAAGCTAGCTACTATGGTCTATTCCCTTATTAGACTACTTCCTTCTTCTGAGCTATCAAGACTATCAAGGTCCAGCTATCAAACATTGAAGTCAAAAGCCCACTTTGGCTCACCTCATTAATGTGCACAATTAAAATTAAACATCTCATCCTTCTACCAGATTACCCCTTGTACCTTTATCAACCACCATTTGCCTATGAGGCACGTCCATCTCTTTTCTATCCAGAGGCTCTCCCTTGCCTCTTCAGGACAAATACCCATCTTCCCTCTCCTTTGTTCTTTCTCCTTCTCCCTCATCCTTTATCTCCTGCCTTTGTCTCTTATTCCCTGCCCTCTGTCATTTGTCCCTGTGGGACAAATAAATCTCCTTTGTGTAAGAACCTGGTCTTGGGGGTCCTGAGCAGATACTTTGCCTTTCAAGGAGCAACAGACTAAAACAGCAAGTAGTGTTCTGGAATCAAATCCAAGGAGCTGGAATCAAATCCAAGGAGCTAGGAAACCACTGAACGATTCTGAGAATGAAAGTTAGATTTTAAAATTCTTTTTTTTTTTTTTTTTTTTGGTTTTTCGAGACAGGGTTTCTCTGTATAGCCCTGGCTGTCCTGGAACTCACTCTGTAGACCAGGCTGGCCTCGAACTCAGAAATCCACCTGCCTCTGCCTCCCAAGTGCTGGGATTAAAGGCATGCGCCACCACCACCCGGCTAGATTTTAAAATTCTAACTTAGATGGTTTGAGGCTAAAAGGAAAGAGAAAAATGGAATAGAGAGACTAGTGAGGTTATGTTAACATTCCCCAAGAGCAATTACATATTTTCAATTTATTTTTATATGTGCATTGATGTTTTTGCCTGCACATATGTCTGACTGAGGGTGCCAGATCCCCTGAAACTGAAGTTACAGACATCGTGGGTCCTCTGGAAGAGCAGCTAGTGCTCTAACCACTGAGCCATCTCTCCAGCTTTAACAATTGCGTTTCAAAATTTATTTTTCAGAGATAACATTTTCTTTCTCTTTCATTTTTGCTATGCAGCTTTTGACTGTCCTGGAATCTTCATGTGTAGACTAGGCTAGCCTCAAACCTACAGAGACCCTTTGAGTTTCCTCAAGTGAGGAGGTTATGTTCATCCCACCTGGCCTCCATTGCAATACATTTAACAGCTCAAATAAAACACCATTTTACAGTTTGTAGATCAGAAGCATCACTAGGTTAAAAATCATGGCGTCAGGAAGAACATCAGCTCAAGGTCCCCTGCATCCCTTGGCTCCTGGCTTCCTTCATGTTTTAGTCAGTCAGTCCGTCAGTCAGTCCATCCCTCTTCTCTAAAATTTGTCTCATAAATACACTTGTGCTCAGATCCCTACCCGAGTCTTGAGCTTTGTGTCTCAAGGTTAGTTCAGCCACACATGCTGTGATGGCCATTACCAGTTATCAACTTGACTATATCTGGAATGAACTACAATCCAGAAATGGAGGACATAACTCTGATCCAGATCTTGGGAAGATCTTGATCCAGATCTTGACATGGAATGACATAGGCTTCTGATCTGGATCTTGAGGCATAGTGGCCATGAAAAGCTTAGGCCCAGGCAAGGTGGTATACACCTTTAATTCCAGGAGACTCAGGCTAGCAGATCTCTTGAGTTCAGGGTCAGCCTGGGACAGAGCAAGTTCCAAATAAAGAACAGTTTAGATCCAGGTGTGGTGGTATACACCTTTAATCTGGGCCATACCTTTTGCTGGAGCCCTATATAAGGACATTGAAAGAAGGAAGACTCACTCTGCTCCACCTGCTTGCACTTACCAGCACATCTGTTGGAACCTACTTCTTCATGATTCCAGCTTATACAGAAGACCAGCTGAAACACCCACCCTCATGGAACTGAGCAACTACTAGATTCCTGGACTTCCCATTCACAGCTGCCCATTGTTGGGTTAGTTGGACTGCAGACTGTAAGTCATCACAATAAATTCCCTCAATATAGAGAGACATTCTATAAGTTCTGACTGTAGAGAACACTGACTAATATACATGCAAAACTCCTCAAAGTTTTCAGGGTTAATTTGGGAGCAACTTGGAAGATCATTTCTATGGGGAACTGGAGAGATGGCTTACTGGTTTAGAGCACTGACTGTTCTTCCATAGAACCCTAGTTCCAGTACCTACATGGCAGTTCATAGCTCTTTAACTCCAGTCCCAGGGGCCACCAGGGGCTCCGGTGTAGGTGCTGGGAATTGAACTCAGGTCCTCTGTAAAATCGGCCAGTGCTCTTAACTGTGGAACTATTTCTGTTTTTGCCTCCCAAGTGCTAGAATTAAAGGCTGTGCTACCATGCCTGTTTCCATTTGACTATGTGCGTGTATGTATGTGTGTGTGTGTGTGTGTGTGTGTGTGTGTGTTAAGCATTAGTGTTCTGCCTGTATGTCTGTGTAAGGATGTTGGAAACTCTGGAACAGACAGTTGTGACCTAATATGTGGATGTTGGGAATTGAACCTGGGTCCTCAGAAAGAGCAGCCAGTTCTTAACCCCTGAGCCATCTCTCCAGCTCCACCATTTGACACTCTGCCACACAGGGTTTCTCTGTGTATCAGTCCTAGCTGTCCTTTGTAGACCAGGCTAGCCTCAGATTTACAGAGATCTTCTTGCCTCTGCCCTTTGAGTGCTGGTATTAAAGACATTTTAACATTTTTGTTGTCTTTAATGAACCATTTTTCCTTTTATCTTAGCTGTTGATATCTTGTGTTCTGGAAAAACAAAAGCTTTGAGGAAAATATTTCCTTACTCATGGTAATCTGGCTGTCTCAGCACTTTGCTATTCTATAGTGCTATATTATAGGAAGGAGCAAGCCATGCCTAGAGATGAACAGCCAAGCTAGTCTCTAATCCACTGTGCACGGAGCTGAGGCAGATCCTCCTCCGTCTCCTGAGTACTGGAGTTAAACACACCTCCATTTGGGTATTTTTACAGCCTATCCAGATGATCTCTCTAAGGGACCAGAGTGTGGTTAAGATGACCTTATTCTGTATCTGGAGTTACCCCTGTATTACTGGTTCAACATAAACTCTAAAGGAAAGGACTTGTTTTAAAGTCCCCATTCTTTCCACAGTGCTGTCGTGAGACAAGATGGGAAAGGGCTGCAAGGTTGTCGTTTGTGGGTTGCTGTCTGTTGGGAAAACTGCAATTTTGGAGCAACTCCTTTATGGGAATCACACTATTGGTAAGCTTACCTCTCTTAGTTTCTTTCTAGATTCTGAAACTGGTGGAAGGTGCTTGTTGCTCATGCTAACTGGCGTAAAAGGAGGGAAAAGGAAGCTAGCTGGGTTCTGTGCACATTCAGCTGTGCTTGCTACATGTTCTATAGCAGGTCAGAAACAAACGGCAAGTAGACACAAGTCATGTGAAAATGGGGTCCTGTGCACCTGCATCAAACAGAGGTCTAGGAATCATCGGGTCTCTGAGGTAGCAACATCAAGTGACAGTATTCTTCGGGCATAGCATGCTCTTGCTGCCAGTTAGGCTTAAAAATGAAGAAGTGGCTGTTTGCTACAGTATGACCTAATTTGAAAATTGGGATTATCTCATTCATGTATTCATTCAATGAGTAAGCTATCTCATCTTCTCTGTATCACACTGCATGTGATGGTGCTTTGCCGAGCTCCAAGGTGAAGAAGATGGGGTTTCTGCCTTTAATGAGGTCATGATTTTGGTAAAGAAGATACACAGTTAAAATGAACTGAAGTTTATGTAACAGATTAGTAAATACATATCTTGAGAGTATTTCTTTCTGGCAGGTACACATTTTATCTTTTATTAGCCATTTTGGTGACTTTTCTTTCTTTCTGTAGACCAAGATGACCTGGAACTCGGAGATCACCTGCCTCTGCCTCCCAAACCCTGGAAATGAAGGCATTTGCCACCTCCACCACTGACATGACTTGGCTAAGAAATAATTTTCTAAAATTAAAAAAAGTTATTGTATGTTTGGGTGGGGAGGGGGCTTGCATAAAGATTAAAGGGTAGGAACTGGAGAAATGGCTCAGCAGTTAAGAGCTCTTCCAGACATCCTGAGTTCAATTTCCAGCAAAATTTCCAGTGGTGGCTCACAACCATCTGTAATGGGATCTGATGCCCTCTTCTGGTGTGTCTGAAGACAGCTACAGTGAGTTCAGACGTTTTAAAAAAATAAAAGTAAAAAAATTAAAGGGTGACCATTTGGAGCTAGTTCTCACCTTTCAGCGGGCCTCAGGAATTGAACTCAAAACACCACCAAGCTTGAGAGTCACCTTGATGGTCCAAAAAATATTTTTAGAAAAACAAGATACTTTTGGATGAATACCTACTTTACATTTTTAAGAAATGAGTAGACACGTGGTCATTACACGTGGTGCAAGGGAAACCTAGAAAGCCAGCCTCAGAAGCACAGGGAGCTAGGGAATAACCGATAATGGCTCTTTTGAAATACCATCTCACTCTGTAGCCTTGGCTTGCCTGGAGTTTATAGAATTCTGCCTGCTTCTGCCTCTGAGTGCTGGGATTAAAGATGTGGGCCACTGTGCCCGGCTGACCCTGGTTCCTTTTTAACGCAGGGATGGAAGACTGTGAAACGCTGGAAGACGTGTACATGGCATCTGTGGAGACAGACCGTGGGGTGAAGGAGCAGCTTCACTTGTACGATACCCGAGGCCTGCAGGAAGGCGTGGAGCTGCCAAAACATTATTTCTCATTTGCTGATGGCTTTGTTCTTGTATACAGTGTGAATAACCTCGAGTCCTTTCAAAGAGTGGAGCTTCTGAAGAAGGAGATTGATAAGTTCAAAGACAAAAAGGAAGTAAGTGGCTGTTTAGATACAGAGTGTGAAGTCTGACGCTGTTAAGAGTGGTAATGTGCATTCTGTGTAGTTTACACATTTAAAACCATTCAGTTATACTGGCAGTATCTGCAAACACAGTGCATGACTGGCTGGCCCATGGAGCGAAGCGCTCCCTTTCTGTCTCTTGCTGTGTTTTACTCTGTACAAGGTGTGCTTTCTAGCTCCCTAGCTCAGGTCCTGAATAGCCAGCTCAGTTATGTGGGATCATCTGTCTCATCTTCCACCTCAAATACACAAAAGCGCAATAAGTCAGCACCAGCTCCTCCCTGTTCGCCACTTTCCTGCTGCTTGGAATTCACTAATCTTAGACCTTGACTACCTGTCACCTCAGCTCAGTCATCAACCTCAGAGCCATACAACACCCCTGTTAATAGTCTGCTAGATGGCTTAGCCCAGATTCTTACATTTTATTTATTTGTTTTGCTTTTTGAGATAGAATTTTTATGGCTGTCCTGGAACTTGCTTTGTAGACCAGGCTGACCTCAAACTCACAGAGATCCATTTGCCTCTGCCTCCCAAGTACTAGGATTAAAGGTGTACACCACCATGCCTGGCTGATTGGCCATCTTTTAAAAAATGTTAGACTTACTTTATTTATGTATGTGTGGGGAGGTGGGAGGAATTATATGCACGAGTGCACATGCATGTAGATGCCAGAAGAGAGTTCTGTTGTCATATTTCTGTCACGTTTGAGGGTCTGTCCCCCACCCCCAGCCAGCTGAGTACTAGGGCTTCTTATTTTCTTTTTTTTTTTTTGGTTTTTCGAAACAGGGTTTCTCTGTGTAGTTCTGGCTGTCCTGGAACTCACTCTGTAGACCAGGCTGGCCTCGAACTCAGAAATCCGCCTGCCTCTGCCTCCCAAGTGCTGGGATTAAAGGCGTGCGCCACCACTGCCCGGCTGGCTTCTTATTTTCTAGGTAAGTTCTCTATTTCCTCAACTTGTTTTTGGGCAAGGTTTAACTAAGTTGCCTAGGTTGGCCTTGAACTTGCAATCCTCCTGCTTCAACTCTAGAGCAGCTAAGTTTACTGCTTTCTTTTCCTCAATATCATTTAAGTAAAGCAATTTGCTTATCCATTTTGAGTATAAACGGTTATCAATGGTTACCACTGTGGTCTTTCCATCGTTTTCTGCCCAGGTGGCAATCGTCGTGTTAGGAAACAAACTAGACCTTTCTGAGCAGAGACAAGTGGATGCTGACGTGGCACAACAGTGGGCAAGAAGTGAGAAAGTGAAGCTGTGGGAGGTGACAGTGACAGACCGGAGGACACTGATTGAGCCCTTCACTTTACTGGCCAGCAAGCTTTCCCAGCCCCAAAGCAAATCCAGTTTCCCTTTGCCCGGGAGGAAAAACAAAGGGAACTCCAATTCCGAAAACTGAGTCAAGCCTTGAAATGTCTGTAGCATGGCACAAGGATATGATTTAACGTGGCCCTTCACAAACCACCTCTGGACCTTATGGAACCCCTAAGTGGTAATTTAATGCACTTTATAATTAAGTTACTAAACTAGTTTATTGCTGTTGGATATCATTTTGTCCTTATTTGACGATAAAGTGTTTTTGTTCTTAAAATCAAGTTTGTTATTTATTCTGTACTTGTCAATAATAGCAAAATAAAATTTAGAGCGTATGCAGTATACATGGGAACTCTTCCAGCTTGTCAGGAGCTCTCATACTCATAGTAAATTTATGCAAATGCCTTGGTGCGAACATCATCACTACTGTGTGTATGGAGTCGGCTTTTTCCTTCCATCCTCGGATGCATTTTAGGGGTGGAACTCAGGTGGCTGGGCACCTGGCAAAACACCTTCCCCACTGAGTCATCTAACAGGTCCAGAACTCAGGGCTGGAGAGATTGCTCAGTAGCTAAGACTCATGCTCTTGCAGAAGTCCAATTTCTAGCACCTACATGGTGGCTCACCAATAATATGGAACCACCTAGAAAAGATTCCAAGGGACTCAGTGTCCTCTCTTGGTTTCTTCAGACATTGCATGCACTTAGTGCTCACATACACATGCAGGGAAAACCACTCGTATATGTGGAACATCTAACATTTTTTTAAAGGTTAATTATCTAATATCTAAGATTATAAAGCTTGACAATTGCTTTGTATACCTAAATTGTCCCAATAACAACAATTTTGGGTCTCTGAGTTAAATTCTCATTTCACAGAGGCTTTGCTGAACAGAACAAAAGTGGTGGTTTGCTTTGCTCTATTAAGTATACTAGATCTTAGGGTTTAGGACGAGGAGCTTTTGTATTCAGAGCCCTGTCTTTCTATAAGCTCGGCCTGTGCTGACGATAAAATGAAATACTCAAAGAGTCTTCTTTTGAAAATGGCTAGGCTGAAGAGCAGGGAAGTATCTCTTTTCTTCTAATAACCTTGTCATATACAATAAAATGTCAGAAATACAGAGTTACCGTTAGTTTTACATATTAATCCAAGTTTGTAATTTAGTTTATGGAAAATCTTATGAAGATTTGAACAGTATTGGTCATTGTATTAAAAAATATGAAAACAAGGTATAGTAAAAAATGCATTGAGACAAGTAAAATATGGAATCTTCAATGCAATACTTTTAACTGGCTGGCTCAGTTCAGTGAGTTGAAGCCAAGGACTACCGTGTATAATGTAAACTATCAGCATTGTTGCTGCTTGGTTTTCTGTTGGTGGTACTGAACCTGAGGCTTCATACACATGTACCATTAACCTTTTTACTTTATGATAAAGGGTGTTAATAAATTGCCCAGGCTTTGAACTTGGAATCCTTGTGCCCATACTCCCTGAATACTGGGATTACAGCCACCTGGTTTGCCCTCTATCCCCCTAAAGACAAGATCTTACTATATCACCCTGGCTTGTTGGAACTTTGTAGACCAGGCTAGCCTTGATCTCAAAGTCCTCCTCAGCTGGGATTAAAGGTGTGTACCACTATGCCCAGTCTTGGCCATTTCCTTAAAAACAACAACAAAAAACCAACCAACCAAACATACTTTTTTGGTTATCTTTCAGGTTTAGCCTGCCCTTCCAGGTACTTAGCTTTTTCTTCTGAAGTATTTTGAGTCAATTTTCCTTTTTTTTTTCCTCCTTTGAGACAGGGTGTCATGTAGCCTAGGCTAGTGTGTAGCTGAGGATGACCTTGAACTCTAATCCTCGGGTTTACACCCACCTTGGGTGAGGATGTGTGTGTACTACTATGCTCAGCCTTTACCCTGCATGAGTCTGGAGCAAGTAGCAGCAGCAGTACTGATGAGTCATGGAACCTCCTCTGCAAGGTGAGCACCAGCTCCCTTGGCTCATTCTTCATGTGTCTGCTACCACTTCATCTGCAGATCAGAAAATGCCTTGACAAACAGGCATCAGAGTATATCTTTGAGGCTTAGCTGGCTGTTGTTTTTAAGATATCTCCAGGGGGCTCAAGAGATGGCTCAGAGGTGAGGTGCACTGACTACTTCTTCCAGAGGTCCTGAGTTTAATTCCTGGCAACCACATGGTGGCTCACAACCATCTGTAACAGGATCCAATGCCCTCTTCTGGTGTGTCTGAAGACAGTTACAGTGTACTCATACACATAAAATAGTTAAGTCATAAAAAGCTAGCTCCTGTAAGAAAAAAATATTTTCAAATAATATTGAAATAAACATTTATCAGTATACAGCAGTACCAAGAAAAGGGCACTTCAAATTGTGTATTCGAATGTCAACTGAGAAAGTGAAATAAGAGAACAAGATTTTGATAGCCAGGAAAAAATACCAATAGTCAATAAATGTTGTCTCATGAAACTCACCTCAAAGAATGAAAATGTATGTGTGTGTATATGTATGTGTATTTTCTAGCTATACATTTGATGATACACTAGTATCTGTAATGTTAAAAAAAAAACTAAAAAAATAAACTTAGTCATAAAAAGACATCTCCAAATGTGCTGTGTAAGTATCAGTTCTGGCATATGTAAGCAATAAGTATTCCTTAGCTGCTTCAGAAGCAAAGACTGCAGAGAGGAAATGAACGCAGCAGGGTCAGTAGTTGTTCTTAATATTGTTTATTAGCACAGTAACAAATGCAGACATAAGAAGTCTAAATCAACCAATCGACTGAACAGTTCCTATTCCACACTTACAGTTAACAGCTTAAGGTATTTCACTACAGGTTTCCACAAATCCTGATTCAACCCTTGAAGTAATTTGCATATAAAATACATTAACTACTCGTTTCCTACATGGTGTCTTGTCGCCAGGTGTCCATTTCACATATTCAAGCTAACAAGCTCATCTTTGCAAACTTATTAAATACCATTGTTTCCTTCTAAGAAGGAAAAACCAAATTCCAATTTTTTTTGAACAAGAAAATAGGACCTTACATAAATGGCCGTGTGTGTAACCTATACAAATTTAAGCTGATTTTGAAAGTACAGTAGACTACAATCAATGGAACACAAGTGTCTACACATGCATTCTTTCCTGTTGTACTAAAAGTCAGCTAATCTGCAAAGGACAGCTCTAAAAGTCACTATTACCAGTTTGTCTACTGTAGCAAGATACCTTAAGTTACAACAAAATCCTGGGAAGTAAGACTGAATAATATCTGTTATAGAAATACCCTACTCTTTACCAACTCCCACCCCCACCCTTTCAAAATCATAAGCAGCTCTCTTCTGTGACAGACAAATCCTTTAAGAACTGTGAAAACCCAGTTTATGTAGCGTATCTCTTGGTCCACTGTCTGGCCATCCGGTCGTGCTCGGCTCTGTTGGTCATATACTGAGTGGCAATACTGCCCACCAGAGGGTCAGCTGGAAGAAAAACATGTAGATTACTTTGGAGAAAGAAAAATCAGACACTTTGGATATAAACACACAGCAGTTATCACCATGCCCATGTCTGAAAGACTCATTGTCAGAAGGTGTTTTCTTCTAATCTTTAAAAACAGTTTTAAAAAAAGGTTTATGTATATGGATACTCTGTCTGCAGGTTATAAATGTGGGCCCCTAGTAGGTGCTGGAAGCTGAACCCAGGTCCTCTGCAAGAACAACTGCTCTTAACAAGCCGGGCCATTGTTCCAGCCCCTCTTCTCATCTTAATTAGAAGGTTGGGAGGAGTGGCTTGGCTTTTATTTTCTTATTCTACTTCTCTCCCAACAAGTGACACTCTTTCTTCTTCATGTGTATGACCAAACTCATGAGTCTGGGATATTCAAGGCTCCAGGACCAACTTTGTTTGACCAATTAGAGCTGTGGATGTTGGGAAGTCTCTGTGGTTGGTGCAACTTCAGTATCTGTTGTATTCTGTATGTCTAGAAAAGGGCAAAACCCAGACCTCCAACTAAATGTGTTTCCCTAAGAATGGAATGCCTAATTAAATTTGTATGTTTAAGCAGAAAAATAAATTGTTTCTTTCTTTTTTAAAACAATTAGTCCCAATAAGATTACAATTCTGAAACCACCAAGTATTTGGCCGAAAAATACCTCTTTCTAAAGTGAACACTGGCTGTGGGCAAATGCTCAGTGAACCCTCATCAAAACTGGCAGGGAGCTGCACGCAGCCTTAGTAATGAGCCCTGAGTGGCTGCATTTTCCAACTAGTGCACTAAACTCTTGATACAGTGTCCTTTGAGAACGTGGGTCTTAGCTTATGTGGAAAAACGTACTTTTTCAGATACAGTGCAGATGACTGTTAGTCTTACCAGGATTGCAGTCTGTAAGGAGTGAGCAGATAGAGAGGAGGACTTTCGAGATGGTTAGTGCTGGGCTCCAGTTGTCTTTCAATATGTCCAAGCAAATAACTCCTTGGCTATTAATATTACAGTGATAAATTCTTGTACGAAATGTAACCTAAAAACAAGGCAGTTGTCAAGCAGCATTCATGTAGGAGGCATTATGACATTTCAGGTGACTAACCTGTCAGACACTGCTGAAATGATGCCACACGCACTCCAGCTCATTTTATAGCAGCCCCCATTGCCAAAGGCAAACCAAGTCCAACACTTCCTGTTTACAATTTTTCTTTTCTTGATCAGGCCAGCCTCATACCATATATCCCACACTAGCTGCAACCTTTTGCTCCTCCTACCTGCTTCTGTTTCCAGACCAGACTGTAGGATGGCATGTGTGCTACTAGTAACATTTGGCTTAATTTAAATGTTTTATATATGAATGCCTAAGTTTGAATTGTTGGTTGTTTGCTGACCTCTTGTGTTAGCTGGAAGTAATACACTGCTTCAGAATGTGCATCAAATCTAACAAGCTCGACACAGTTTTAAGCACTTACTCCTAGAAATGCCTATTGCCAACTGAGGAGCCAACCCAGTCAACAGTATCACATCCACTTAAAACTAGCAAACACTGCACAGCAAGAAGCTGAGCTCTTCCGAACCGCACAGCAGATCTAGACTGTACCGCAACACACACAGCTCTTACTAACATGGGTAAGGAGGCGTCAGCAGGACAGCAGCACACACATGGAAGAATCTAGCTTTTGTGATTACATTGAAAACTTGATCTCTCTCAAGGAACAGTTAAGTGGGAGAAGACATAGGAGATTCCTTACCTTTGGAGGCTTAAAGGGATACTCTGGTGTAAAAGTGATGTCGAGGAAGAATACTCCACCCTCATACACAGACCCTGGAGGCCCCAGAATGGTTGATCTCCACTCATAGATGTTGTCACCTTTGGGACCAGCGCTGTGAAACAATACATGAGCAGATAAAGACATGGTGACATTGTATCACATCAGCAAAGGAAAAAAAAAACCCTCCCCTCATCCTTTGGTTTAATGTCTAGGTTCTCTTCATAAAGAATGTGGTATAAAGTCACTATCCATCAGTCAAGTGAGCCATGATAGAAAAACACCAGGTCCATTCTAAACATACTAGCTACAGTTAAACACGATACTTTCCTCAACTCTCAAAAGGTAATGTAAAGATCAATTAAAGATTAGTGTCTCAGAAGCTAAGCTGCTGACTATTAACATTCAAAGAAACGCAGGACAAGTCTCAGTACATGTGGCTTTTCCCAACACCTCTCACCCAGGCCTACCCCACCCTCCTGGGGACAGGGCTTTGGCTTCCCTTCCCCCATCTTCTCTTCATTGTACTGCTCAGCTATTTTTGCCTTTGGATCTCTTGGTCCACATGGCACCCTTGACCCTTGACCTTTGTTTTCTCTCTTGGCTGGCTTGCTCCAACCCCTTCTTCTCTTCCTCCCCATCCCCAATGGCTCCAATGAACCTAGTCTGCTAGCTAGGTTCAGTCTGGACACTCCCAGATATCTCTGCCTGTTCTCCCCTTTATCTACAATAAAATCTCCTCCTCAAACATACCCAGGAGTGATCATGTCCTCATTTTTCACTCAGTGACAAGTTTTCTCATTAGTACATCATTTCTTGTAACCTTTCAAGTAACAAGAATCTTTGCCATAACTAAAGTGCTTGGCAGAGTTTGGACCCTGGTGAGGCTAGTAAACTCCACACTGACATAAAGACATACAACAATGACTTCCAACCTCCACATGCACACACATGAAAACACACACACACACACACACACACACACACACACACACACACACAATTGCTTTAGCTAATAGATTGCTACACTCCGCTTCTGGTCCCCTGAGATAGAGTAGCTCAGACTGTCTTATAAGTCACTCGGCTCCCACAAATGCTAGGTCATGGGTAATTCCAAGTTGGTGACTATACTTCTTACCTTATAAAAATTAATGAGTAAAGGGGAAAGTCAAGTATGCAATCACTTTTCACTTCAGTGTTTAACTAAACACTAACTTTTATTAGCCATTAATCAACCCCTATTGTTAAATATACTTGGTTATACCTTCATTTGGCTACATTATCCTTCTAAAACATTGCATTGGCTTCCAGAATGCTCTGTATTCAAGTACCTTAGCAACAGCGGAAAAAGCTTACCCTCCAATCTAAGACCTAGAGAGCAGTAAAACTTTTTTTGTAATCATAAGGTGGGGTACAAGGAAAGACTAAAAAATGGTTTATTTCTATTTATGTATTTCTTTCTTCCTCTCCTCCTTCTCCCTTTCCCTCTCTCTGTGTGTTAGAAGTTAGAAGAAGCCGGGCAGTGGTGGCGCACGCCTTTAATCCCAGCACTTGGGAGGCAGAGGCAGGTGGATTTCTGAGTTCGAGGCCACCCTGGTCTACAGAGTGAGTTCCAGGACAGCCAGGGCTACACAGAGAAACACTGTCTCAAAAAACCAACCAACCAACCAAACAAACAAACAAAAACAAACAAACAAACAAACAAAAAAAAGAAGTTAGAAGAAGGTGTGAGATCCTTGGGATCCTTGGAGCTGGGGTGACATGTGGTTGTAAGCTGCTTGAACATGGATGCTGGAAACTGACTGGAAGAGAAATCAGGTGCTCTTAACTGTTGAGCTCTCTCTCCAGCCTCCAACAATATCTTAACCAGCCCTCTCTTATAGTAGACTCCTATGGTCAAAATATGTTACCTTTACTGCTTCATTTACTGAGAACAGAATGGGTTCTCAATTATCAAAAGTTAGCCTGTTTGTGTCCCCCTGCTCCAGTGGGATGGTCACTAGGAGGGAGGTTGGGTCCTTGGGGACAGTTAGGTCAAAAAGGCAGAAGTCATTATGTATGAGCTCAGTGTCCTAAAACAGACCTCACTACCAGACCATTGGCTTCTTACCTGCCACTGAGGATGGTGCAACAAGCCAGCTGTCTGGAAACTAAGAAATGGTTCCTTACTATACTAAAACTGCTAGTACTTAGGTCTTGGATGTCTCATCCCAAACTGACAGAGGAAAGTTCAGCCCTTTAAAGTTCAATCAACACTATTCTAAACTGCCACCTAAAATTACTCCTTGTCAGGTTGGCAAGGTGGTTTAGCAGGTAAAGGCGCTTGCTGCCCAGCCTCACTGCTCAGCCTCATGACCTGAGTTCAATCCACAGAACCCTAATGATGGACAGAACCAACTTTCCATATACATGTGGACCAGGCTCTCCTTGAACTTGGAGATCCATCTACCTCTACCTCCAGAGTGCTGGGATTAAAGTCATGAGCCACCACACTCAACATTATAACGTAAAGAACATGCCCAGTTATTTTAGGTATAATTTCAGAAGACTTAGTTATCTGTCTAAGAAAAACACTTGAGGCCCTAGGATTGAAAAAACGGACCATGAAAGCTGAGCTGAAGCAGGCAGGTAGACATCAGCAGTCTGTGAGAGTACAGAAAAGGCCTGATGTCCAAGTGAGCTAACGATGTTTCAAAACAGAGCCCAGGCAATTTCTGGCATTCATGATCTGGCCTCAGCACCCCTTGGGAGCAAGAGGTTGTAGAGACTGCCAACTGGCCAGGGGCTAACCTCAAACCTTCACCAGCATTAAAGTCACACCTGGGAAGGAAGGAGGGTACTGCTAGTACCTGGCAGGTATAGGTCAGGAATGCACTAAGCACCCTGAAGTGCACGTGACACAGCAGAACACATAATTACTTCAGCTGCAGATCCCAGCAGTGCTGAAGCTGGGAAGCCCTACCTTGGAGAGCATGCTCAAGGTCAAGCTTAGAAAGGAAGAGTTTTAGCTGGTTATAGTAACAGCTATCATTATTTTACTGCTCTGTGCCTGCTATAGAAAAAGAAATATATATGGCTATTATTACTGTTGGATTCGTGCTATCAGTGTGGTCCCTAAGCAAGCAACATCACCATCCCTTGGGACTTTGTTAGAAATGCACACACTAGACTACCCTAGAGCCCATCCACTCACTTTCTAACTAGATCCCTAAATGATTCTTGAGGACACTCAAGTTTAAAGGTCAGCTAGAGAGGACAGTAACTGGCAATACACATAATCTGTTTCCTAGTGTTTGGCTTTTTATTATCATTTTATTGAGCCCATCCTCACCTATAACTCTGCAGTAAGATCAATCCTGGCAGTACTAAGCTCTGTTAGACGGCAAAATCCAGTCCACAATTGTCTTTTCTCTGACAAGCATTATTCAAAAATCCCTTTCTTTTACTTTCCTTACCCACCTACAGACCGTTCCGGGCTGTCCTGGAACTCACTAGAACAGGATCACATCAAACTCACATAGCTCTACCTGTCTGCCTGCTGGGACTAAAGGCCTGTACCACTACACCAGGCCCCAAAATTCATTTATCGTCTTGTCTTCTTTTGCTAGGGCACTCAGAGACTATGAGCAGCTACACTGGTTGCAGAGGGTAGATCCAACACTGCCCTCTCCATAAGGCCTGCCCACTCAGCATACCGAGGACTTTTATGATGTGGTAGCCCACGTCTATAACCTCAGTATGTGAGAAGCTGAGGCAGAAAGCCAAACTGCAGTAAGTCTGAGGTAAGAGACTAAGGGGAGCGACATGTCTTAGTGAGCATCTGTGTAAGTCTATACAAGAAGAGGAGATGAAGATGCTGGGATGTAGTGAGGTCACCAACCCTTGGAAAGAACGTGTGGACCACAGACAAACCTAAGCACGTTCTAGAAGACCTGGCTCCCACACCACACATATCACTGATATCCAGAGAATCTAGACATCTTTACTGGAACAGAGTGGGCCCAAGGAGTTGTATCTTCCTCACTAAAGGGAAGGAAACTGGTTTAAGTACCCAGTCAAGGATGGCATCCCTACAAATTCCTAATTCTTACTACACCAACACTCCACTCTCCCAATAGGGAGTATCCAATATTGTGAGTATCCAACAAAGTAAAAGAGGTAAAAGAATCTCAAATGGGGGGCTGGTGAGATGGCTCAACAGTTGAGAGTACCGACTGCTCTTCTGGAGGTCATGAGTTCAAATCCCAGCAACCATATGGTGGCTCACAACCATCCGTAATGAGATCTGATGCCCTCATATGGGTATCTGAAGACAGCTACAGTGGACTTTGGGCCGGAGCAAGTGGCCCAGAACAGGCGGGGACCAGAGCCAGTGGGCTAGAGCGAGTGGGGTGTAGCAAGAGGGAGAAGGAAAGGAGGGAGCAGGGAGGATCTCAAATGGGTCCAAATCTTGGGGTTCTCATGGGTTTCCTCATGGTAGCTAAGCAAGAACTCTGCATCAGAATCATGCTTCAGCCAGCCTCCACTAAGGAATTCAAACAAACAAACAAACCAACTTTTATTATTTTTATGTATATAGGTAGCTGTCTGCATCACATGCATTCAGTGCTTGCAGAGATCAGAAGAGGGCATCAGATCCCTGAGAACTGGAGTTAAAAATAGTGCTGAGCTGTCATATGGGTACCAGTAATTGAACCTAGGTCCTCTGAAGAGCAGCCCTGGCCCAGCTCTCTGGCCCATCCAAGAAATTAAAAACATATCTTATGTGTAATAGGCTGACCTTGGACTCCTTCCTGCCTCCACCTTCTAATACACAAGGAATTTTTAATGTAACTTTTTATAAAGCAGATGGCTGACTTGTCACCTACAGATGCTGTAGAATCTTGAGATTTCGAAATATATTGCAAGAAGAAGGAAGAAAACAAATCTAACTGGGCAATTACACAGGTATGATGCCAGTTATCTGGCTATACATCTGTCTTATGTTGTCTCTGGAGAGTGATAATTTCCTCCCACACATACTACAGTCCTACCAAACTAGTGTTTAACAATATTTAATCTTAAAGGTCAAAAAATGCACCACTGATTATACAGCAGTATTCAAATCAGGTGAAACAATGACATCACTTTTTCTATTATTTGATTAATTCTTCAACTGCAGCTTACTACATATACTCTGCAATGTAATGCATAGTAAAGACAATCTAACGCATCTGCAAATTTACATTCAATACTTGAATAAAAACATGATTTAATCAGTGTGTGTGTGTGTGTTCGTGTTCACAGGTCAACCTTCAGGAGTTGCTTCTCTCCTTCCAACAAGTGGATTTCAGGAATAGAGCTCAGATTGTCAGGCTTGGCAACAAGAACCATTACCAGGTAATTCATCTCACTGGTCTCATCAGATTTTAAAAAGAAAACTGAAATAAGCAATATGCTTTTATTTCTGATCTGGTAGTACAGTGGTGTTCTGTACAGTTAGAACTGTAAGACCATCTTCTTAGAAAGACTAACGGAACTAATTAGGATAGAAGTTTATCTATATAGTATTGTGGATTAAGTGGGAGGCAGCTGGGGGAGCAGGGGTCTTGTTCACATGTTTCCTGTTTTGGGAGAGGGTTTTATTATGTAGTCCAGGATTGTCTGGAACCCTGGGTCCTCCTGCTTCAGCCTCCCCATGCTAGGGTTGCAGGTGTGTGGCACCACGCCCAGCTTTATTCAGACATTTTTAGTGTACATGTGTAGTGGATGCTGGGTGTCTTCCTCTATTGTGTCCACCTTTAGTGACAGGCTGGCTACCCAGCAAGATCTGGGATCAGTCTGTCTCTGATTCCCAACACAGGGAATGTGGGGATTTGAACTTAGGACCTCTCTGCTTATGAGCTCCTTACTAAGCCCTAAGTCTCCCTAACTCATTAAAACTTTCTGATCACAAAACCAATTGAACTTTTAGGCAGTGCTGGACCCTAAAGGCAATACTACCACATGGAAAGCTTCGAAAAACTACTCAAATTCTCACAAAGGAATTTACCAATTTTGAGTCACAAACCCTTTATTCTTTCCTACTGCCCAAACGGCTTCCATGCTGCAAGTGCTGCCAATCCCAGAGTGCGAATGGGGGATGAGCCAGAGGCTGGAACCTTGTTACAGTAATGTTTTGGTCACTTACTGTTGATGTGAAACTGGTTTTTATTATTTGGTAAGATTTTTATTAGTAGTAGTAACAATTTTAAGTGTTTTTGTAGCCCCCTGTTGCTCTAAAAATGTCATCTATATGAAACTTTCTGCTTATGGGCGGATTTCGAGCCTGGAACTTTCTTGCCTTCCCCTCCAACCTGCACAGCATCCTCCTTGGAGGACATTAAGATCCAGTGCATGGAATACCCTCAATCCAGGACTCATGAAGATTTCTTTGGAGAACAGGCATGGTTTCAGAGAATGCTGGCCTTTATGGCCAGGGAGAGAAAGGCCAAGTGGAGCTCCTAGCAGCCCCTTCAAGAAACCCATAAGCTCAAGGTTTCTCATGGATGCAAAGTGCCATCTGCCATTCTCAGTGGTATTTCAAGGGCTTTTCCAGTGGCTGTAGCTGTGCTGGGGAGGGCTGAGCAGATGAAACCCCAGCTGTGCTCTATTGTGCTAGACATTAAAGCAAACTTGTAGATATGGAAAATAGCACCATTCCTCTAAGGTTTTTAATTTTGGAAAATAGCTATTCTCATTTAGAATTCTGTTTATATTGTTAGTTTAAAATTAGATTTTTAATGTTTGTTTTAATTTACAATACACCAAAACTCCATAAATATTAGCCATACAATCACATTACTGGGTCTAATGGGATGGTCTAAAGGTATAAAGGGATTTTTGTTTTGGTGGTTCTAGCGACTGAACTCTGGGGCTTGGTCACTCTACCATGATGCCACATAGGCTGGCCTGGGACTCAGTATAGTTATGTGCCATCAAGTCTAGCTCTTGTCAGCCTATAACCAAAACATTGTAGAACCTACTAAGTAAATAATTTTAAACATTAGTGAAATTAGCTAAAATAAGTGGGTATTAAACATGCTGGTGACAACTGTAATTCCAGCACTCAAAATATAGGCAGACATGTCCATCTATCTAAAATGTAGGCCAGTCTGAGCTATAAAGTGAGTCTGATCTCAAAAACCAAAGATTCAGGATAAAGCTCAGAGGTAGAGCACTCTATCAAACATTTCCAAGGTTCTTCGTTCAGACCCCAGCATGGTGGCACACAGGTTTAATCCCAGCACCTAGGAGGCAAAGGCAATCAGATCTCCATGAGTCTGAGCCCAACGTGTTGTTCTTCATAGCAAGTTCCAGGCCAGCTAGGAATACATAGTGAGATTTAAAAAAAACAAAAAGCAAAAACAAAAAGGAGACAACAACAGATACTAGGACCTAGAAGAAATGCAACTGGGCAGTTTCACAGTTTGGGGTGTGGGAGAAGCCACTCTCATCTTAACCTATGACAGAGACTGTACTCGGCCTAGGCAACAGCTGTCACTGTCCTAGAGCTGTGGTGCCCAGACTGCTCGTTCAAAGGGGCCTTCTTAACAACTGCATTCTTTGAAAATTCTCCAATTGCTTTTTAATATAGCTGGTGAATGTATATGTAAGTCTATCAAGTATGACTTCCCAGCCAAATTGAGTCCTTTTGTTTCTTTCTCTAAAAAGAGAAATACAGGCTGGAGAGATGGTTCAGTACTAGCTTCTCGTGCAAAGGACCCAGGCTCCATTCCCTTCATCTACACCGAGACAGTTGCCTGTAAGTCCAGCATTAGGGGATTCCTTGCACACATACACATGCAGGCAAATACTCATACACAAAATACAAATAATGAATATGCTAAAGGGGAGATAATGTCCTCTGCTACATGGGCAATGCCTTTTTTATGTGTCTTGGACACTCACCACCTCCTACAGAAGGCTGGCCATGCTGAGGCTGACTCACTGAAGAGGTCGCCCTGGGAACCACCTAGACAGCATACATGTGTCAGCTGTAGCTATCTTCTTCCTATCCCAGAGATAGGACTAGAAAGGTGCACAAAGAATTCAGCCAGCCCCTAACTGTTACCAGAGCCCAAGTGAACCCTGTCCTAGTCAGACTCCAAGTCAAAGAAAAGTTACAATAACCAGTAGCTGTTCAGGAGTTTTGTTATTTAACAATAAATAGCTGGTAGCTCCTTCGACCAAAATGGATTTGCCACTGACGTTAAAAGCTACACAGAAGGACAACGAACACAAAATGTAGGGAAAAGTGGTGGAGGGAAAGTGTCATAGTTAGTAAACAGTTGTCAGCTAACACACCTAGGAACTGGAAACTCAGTTGAGGAATTACCTCAACTGCAGCCAAGTCTCTCTGGGATATTTTCCTGATTGCTATTAGATGCAGAGTGTCCCAGCCAACTGTGAGTGGTACACTCCTGGGCAGGTTGGCCTGATCTGTATGAAAGGGGAAAAGCCAGTAGATAAGTGTTCCTCCATGATTTCTGCTCCAAGTCCCTGCCTTAGTTTTCCTCAAGGATAGGCTGTAACTTGTAAACTGAAATAAACCTTTTCCCCCCCAAGTTGCTATTGGTCTTATCACGGCAACAGAAACCAAACTAGGAAGGATAAAAAAATATTTGCAGTACACAGCACTAACAACTATTAAAACTTAGTAACAACAGAAAGCATGCACAGGCATTGCTCAAGATGGGAGACCTACATAGCTAATAAATTCTCAATCTTAACTAGTCATATGGAAATGTGAATTAACAACATAGTAACCTTTTCTATGTTGGAAAGGCAATCTTTTTTTTAGAAGATGAGTAAAGACAAGCACTTTACTGACTATCTCCCTAAATTAAATTATGGCTAGGAGACAATCACATAATAGTGTATTTGTATAAAAATCTGCCTTGTAAATGAGATGAGGTAAGCACAGTAAACAGGAAGAATACACATAAAATGCATTAATTTAAGAAAACAAAACCAGACAAGGTTCCATAGCAGTACACAGACAACCTCATCTTTAGGAGCAACACAATGCAGCCAAACTTCCAACAGCGGCTATACTTGGGAGAGTAGCTATACTTGGGAGAGTAGCTATACTTGGGAGAGTAGCTATACTTGGGAGAGTAGCTATAATTGGGAGCTAAAAGGAAGGATGTTTATGCAGGCATGAGTTATTAACCTAGAGAACAATGACCATGTATTCCTTCCAGAACATATTTTCACACTGACAATTTAAACAAAAGATGAAAAGATAGGACCCAATCATCTACTAATAAAGTGGTGAAAAAAAAAGCAAACATCTCGGGTTCCTCTGGGTAAGTGTGCTCTGACTGAAGAGCGGCGCTGAGGTTTCACATGTCAGAGGGCCACTCACCACCACTTACTGTTCCCTCTTGTTCCACAGTATAGGCAGCTTGGATCTGAGGGAAGACACACTCCTGTTTCTTAGGGCCAAATAGATCTTCAGTAGTGACTCAATGACTTATCTGAAATGCCTAGTCCCAGACAGATTTCAGACTTGGGGGGGAGGGGGGGAGGGGATTTACAAATCAATCAGTCAGTCAATCCGTGTGTGTGTGTGTGTGAGAGAGTGAGAGTGTGAGATTTTGATCGTTATTGCTTGAGAGAGACAACAAGACGACGGCGGAGGAGGAGGAGGAGGAGGAGGAGGAGGAGGACGAGGAGGGAGGGAGGGGGGAGAAAGAGAGAAGGAGAGAGACACAGAGACAGAAACAGAGAGAAAGAGATTTGGGAACCCAGAACATTGGGGCAGGTAGCGAGGCTGCCACCACCCAGGTAAATTTGAATAGGATTAACTGGTTACTACTATCATAGGCAAGACTCTAAAGTAATCCATAGGATGTGTAGGGTATGTGAGACTATGTTACCAGTCAGGCATAAGAACTGGTTAGGCTGAATGAGCTAAAACCCTGGGGATCTTGGAATTGAGAATGGCAGATATGGAGCCATTCCCTACCTGCTTCTGTACCTGCTCTGGAACATGTAATCTGCTCTGGACACGCTACTGAGAGAACCATGGGCAGTCAGTCATATAAAGTAACACCTGGAATTATGCTCCATATTAATGAGGTATCAAGATAGTCTTAACCCTGCAGCCAATGAGTTTCCTTTTGGGTATTCCTTCTACCAAAAAGCATTTAATCCCTGGTTCACCCTGAATAAAGTGTGTGCGTTTACATCCACCATCAAATAAACCAGTATGAACAAGCAAGGATCATCTCAGAGAGCTGTTTCATTAAGAATCCCCTTGGGGAAGGCCTTCAATTGAAGAGCAGCATGTAAGATTCCTGAGGAAGGCTTTCTCCCCTCCAGCCCCTCCGGTACTCTTAGGCCCTTGCTCCTCTCTGCCTGGCACACAGATGCCTCTAGGGGAAAGGCAGACCTCGGACCCCCCAGTTCCTGACTTCCCCTTCCAGTGGTATACCACTACACCTGGTTATCCAAGGAGGAGACCAGGAACCACTATGCAGTCCCTTTTTCAGACTTATCCCCAGAGAAGAGGCAGGGTGCAGTATTGACAAGCATGTCTATAATTGCTCTCATTTTCATTTTAAATGCTTTTAAAAATTACATTTACTTCTCTCTGTATATGTGGAAATCAAAGGATTTGTTGGCTCTCTCCCTGTACTACGTAGGTCCTAGGAATTAAACGCCAGTCACAAAGTATGGCTGCAAGCACCTCTACCCAGTGGTCCCTAAAACCTGACCATGGTTAAAATGCTTCAAAAGTCTCCTGAGGCTCAGTGGTCACATTAAACAGAAGACAAAAGCAGCCATTTTTAGAAACAAGGAAAAGTGAAAGTTTCTCCCTACATTTACATTAAGAGTTCTACCTCTCAGTTCACACGTCATTTCTCTGTTTCCTCCTATTCCACTGTCAGGGAGCTGATGTCCAACTCAAATGCTACAACAAGGCAAATCAAAGGCAAGCTTACTCCAAATCAGCTTAAAACAACAGCAGCAGCAGCAACAACAAACAACAGCAATAGCAGGGATCTAAAAGCCAGAGGGGAGACCATCTACCAAAAGAGAGTTATCGCCTCTGGCCAAATGCCCAAACACCAAATGAGCCAGATTGTTAACTGATGCTCAATTAATTACTAATCTAAAACAAAGGCAGAATAGTATCCTAATTTTTTAGAAAAATAGATAAGTTTCAAGAATCTATTTTCTTAACATTGAATTCTTTTGACCTTTATCAAACTCTACACATCAGGAAATGTAACATTACAAGCCATGTTAAAAACAAGGATGCTGGGCAGTGGTGGCGCACGCCTTTAATCCCAGCACTTGGGAGGCAGAGGCAGGCGGATTTCTGAGTTCAAGGTCAGCCTGGTCTACAGAGTGAGTTCCAGGACAGCCAGGGCTATACAGAGAAACCCTGTCTCGAAAAACCAAAACCAAACCAAACCAAAAACAAACAAACAAAAAACAAGGACATCCACGTATGGATGTTTCTGGACCACAGGAAGGGCCCCTGCTTGCCCAGAGGCCATGCTTGCTGCCAAGACTCCAGATAAGCATCTAGCACAATTGTATTAGTGAAGTTCCAGCAACTGACAGGAGCAGATGCAGAGACCCACAGCCAAACACTGGGGAGAACCAGGCAGAGGAGGAGGAGGAGGAGGAGGAGGAGAGGGGGAGGAGGGAGGAGGACTGTAGGAGCTGGAAGGGCCAGAAGAACATGGCCCACTGAATCAACTAAGCAGGGCTCAAAGGGGCTCATAGAGACTGAAGCAGCAACCACAGAGCTGTATAGCTCTGAGCTGGGTCTTCTGCATATATGTTAAGGGTGTATAGTTTGGTGTTCTTGTGGGACTCCCAACAGCGGGCAGTGGGGGTGTCTCAGACTCTTTTGCCTGCTCTTGAAACCTCTTTTTTCCTACTGGCTTGCCTCGTTCATCCCAAATATAAGGGTTTGTGTCTAGTCTTATTGTAACTTGTTATGCCGAATTTGGTTTAGATCCCTGGGATTCTTGTTTTTTTTTTTTTTTTTTTTTTCTGACGAGAAACAGTCAGTGGATCTGAACAGTTAGTGAATCTTCAGCAGTGGATCTGAAGGAGATAGAAAATGGGGAGGGGGACTGGAGAGATGGCTCAGTGGTTAAGAGCACTGACTGCACTTCCAGAGGTCCTGAGTTCAAATCCCAGCAACCACATGGTGGCTCACAACCATCTGTAATGAGATCTGATGCCCTCTTCTGGTGTGTCTGAAGACAGCTACAGTGTATTCATATATAATAAATAAATAAATCTTTAAAAAAAAAAAGAAAATGGGGAGGGGCTAGCACTGGAAGGAGTGGAGATAGGGGAGGCTGAAGTCAAGGTGTAATGTATGAGAGAAGAGTAAACTTAAAATACGTGCACCCCTCCCCCCACACAAATAGTGTATATACAGCACAGCAATGAATGGCCAACGTGAGTAAGGTACTGGGTTCCGCCTCTAGCACCACCCATGTATGTGTTATGGGTTAAATTATGACTCTGAAAAATTTGTGAGTTGAAGTCTTAATTCCCAGTACTTTGTCCTGTAACTTTATTTAGAAATAGCATCATTGCAGATATAATTGACTAGAATGAAATCCTTCTACACAAGGTAGGCCCTCAATCCATAAAAAGTGATATTCTTATAAAAGGGGACTTAAGATTACGGCACACATGGGAGCATACACACACACACACAGAGAGAGAGAGAGAGAGAGAGAGAGAGAGAGAGAGAGAGAGAGAGACTGACTCTGACTATCACATGAAGAAAAAGGCAGAGATCTAGTTGATAGTAAGGGAAGCCAAGCTGAGGTGAGTAAAGAGGCTAACAATTCTCAGAAGGAATTATCCCCTGCTGGTTGGGGCAGGACACAGGATGTGGAGGCCACAATGTCTCTAAAGGTTGGCTACTACTTATGTGGAATGAAACCAGAAGGACACAAGTGTTGGGCATACAGGATGTGAGTCCTGGTCTAAGTCTGGAGTTTGAGAATCTATTTGGGCCTTGGAGAGGGTACTGGGGATTAACAGTCAAACTTTCTGAGCGAGACCCTGGCCCAAGATATGCAGGATTTTGCTAAGTAGAAAAGACGTATGCTGTGCACAAAGGGCCTTCCTACCTTCTTATTGAATTTGGCTTTCAAATCCTGGTATTGTCTCAATCATTTTTTCTAGCCTTATTTTGTTTTCCTGGGCATTGCTTGGGCATTTATTCCAAATTCATTATTTGTATTTATAGTGAAACTTGGGCATGTGTACTGCTTTTGTTAGTTCCTCATCAGAAATGGCCTGTCATCAGACATGGAAGACAAGTTGGGTCTGAAGACTGGATATGGTATGGGTGGCATGAAGTCAGGTGGACATAGCAGGCTTGGCATCCTGTGCATCCTGCTTTAAGCCTAGGGATTAGTGGTAGTGTAGATAAGGCTGACCAACAGATCTGGGATACACCTAGGGACTGATGAGGGTGTGTGGAGGGGAGGATGGTACTCTCACCAGGCTGCATCTTGCTGGAAAATGTAGGGGTCAGGACTGTGACTGATGGAGCTGGTTAGAGTGGCTGGAATAGAGCCGAGGAGTCAAGGTTCCCTTGCTGAGGATGGGAGCAAGCAAGGACTCTCAGGGGAGGGGTGACTGGGGCTAGCCATACAGGAAGTAGGACTTGTGTTACTAGGGCAGGAGGCCAAGGGTGAAAGGAGCTGCTGGTGTGGGTTAGAGATCCTCCCTGCAGAAAGATGTCCTATGGAAAAGGAGAAGGCATGGATGGTAGTATACATCACTGCTTCTGTGTAAGTATAAAACCAAAATACATTTAAAAACTAAGAACCTGTAGAATTATACAGAGTTAAATCTATGGGGGGAAAGAGAGAGAGAGAGAGAGAGAGAGAGAGAGAGAGAGAGAGAGAGAGAGAGAGAGAGAACGTTTAAGAACCATGAAGGCAAGCCGGGCGCACGCCTTTAATCCCAGCACTTGGGAGGCAGAGGCAGAGGCAGGTGGATTTCTGAGTTTGAGAGTTCGAGGCTAGCCTGGTCTACAGAGTGAGTTCCAGGACAGCCAGGGCTTCACAGAGAAACCCTGTCTCGAAAAACCAAACAAAAAAAAAAAGAAAAAAGAAAGAAACATGAAGGCAAAAGCATCTTACTGGCCCCTGAAAAGTACTACTGGTTCTGCTACCCAGTTTTTTAAAAAGTTATGTTTCTGTGCAGCCAGGCAGACATATTGGGCTTAGCAGTCCTAGCTTTCTGCCTACAATGATAGTCTCTCCCACACCTAGCAAGAGTCCAGTGGCTACCTACCTGGCTTTGGGACTTACCCCTAATATTGCTTATCACATGTGTGCTTTTTTTCCCACTCTGCCTAAGCAATTTCATATTAGGATTAACCATAGGATATTTTGTGATCTACTAAATGGTGCTACAAAATTTTTTTAAATAAAAATAAATTGAGGGCTGGAGAAATGACTCAGTTGGTAAAGCACTTGTCATGCAAGCATGAGAACTGGAGTTCAGATCCCTAGTACCCATGCAAGGCCAGGCCCTATAAGCCCCACATAAGAGGTAGAGACAGGAATCCTAAAGTAAGCTAGTAAGCTCAATTGAAGAGCTCTGGGTTCAAGAAAAAGAGATGATGTCTTGATATACAAAGTGGATACTGATCTGGGAAGAGAGACTGATACACATACATGCACCTGCACACACAATATAGATAGACAGACAGACAGACAGACAAGACAAGACATATAGACACAGACACAGCAATTAAAATTTATTTTATTTGTAGAAATGCAATAGTTGAAAATAAACTTTTTGCACAGAGAACTTTGTGTGGAGGAGAGGAGTTTCTATACTAAAGTGGCAGTCTGAAAGTGAAGAATCCTACTTTCATAAAAATCAGAAGCACTTGAAGGCTCAACTAATGGTTCAAATATTATGGCGCATTGGAAAGAGAACAAGAAATAAGCACAATTCCAGCCCCATCTCCAAGCTCAAAGGAGGATACAATACCTACTTTCCCCAGCACAAAGTCAGGTGGTCTCAGATGAACCTAAGAGTAAGGCCACTCCACTCTGTTCCATTCCAGCATATAGCTGGGTACTGAGAAGTCTGACAGCCACTGGAATGACCTATACTGAACTATGAGGTGGTCCTCGCCTGAGGATACAATATGACACACTGCTGTAGCAGCAGCCCCTGGGAAGATAAGCCTGAAGCTTTTTGTTTCCTCCTACTCCACCCAAGCTAAATCCACAAACATGGAAATATTTACTGCACAGAAGTGTCATCTTGCATCTGTCTTGGCTTCAATGGCCTGTAGAGATAGAGGCAGAATGAGAGAATGATGAGTGTGGAAATGCCCTGTAAAAGTCAGGCCTGGGCTTGCATCTCGCTGCTTCTTTCCAATGACTCTCTGGCTTCAGTGACCCCATCCTGTTGTCAGTACACAGCTATCTATAGAGCTGAGCATTAACACAAAGCTAGGTGCTACAACACCTCTGGAGGCCCTAATGTGAAACACTGCCACGGAACATTTTACAGGTGCCCAGGTTAACATTTACTTCTTTAAATGACAGCCATTTAACATCTAATACTAAAAGATTACAAAGCAAGGTCCTGACTAACAAAAATTTCTTATTCTATGACTTTCTCATTTTATTTTTGAGACAAAGTCTTTGTATACACGGCTGGCCTGGAACTTGCTCCTTATATTTAGACTAGGTTGGACTTGTGACTCATAGAGTCTGTCTCCTGAGTACTGGGAGCAAAGAGTCACCAAGTTTGACTCTGAATTTTCAGTTTTACATGAAGTGTATTTTTAGAGAACTAATGGCTTAGGTAGCTAAGTATTCCATCTAAGTTCATAGAAAATGCCCAAAAGCAAAGAAAAAAATAATAAAAGTTTGATAGAAAGGAGACAGTTACTCACAGTTCAAGGAGTTGGCTTTAAGATACATGGTGGGGTTAAGGGACCCAAAGACATGCCTGAACAAACCAAAATTAAAGAGTAAAGGGATATAAAAACAAAGCATGTGAGGAATTTTTCTCTCTTCCTTAAAGGGAACAGATAAAATAAAAGATGGTATAGTGAATATTCTTCCACCAGCACTGTAGTAAGGGCTTTTAAAAAGATACCGGACAGGAAGACAACAGCAACAGGCTAGGAAATTAGAAAGCAGATAACGAATACAAAGGGTTGACAAGATACAAATTAAGCTCAAGTGCATCAGTCAACATAGTCTCCTGAGGAAGTGTGGTGCCTCTGGAGGCTGGGAGTGCAGCAGGAGAATGTTTGGTTCAAGAAAGAACTGGCTTCAAGTGCTAAGGGAAGTCACAAGAGCCTCTGTGACAGGTGTTCTTTTTTTTTTTTTTTTTTTTTTGGTTTTTCGAGACAGGATTTCTCTGTGTAGTCCTGGCTGTCCTGGAACTCACTCTGTAGACCAGGCTGGCCTCGAACTCAGAAATCCACCTGCCTCTGCCTCCCAAGTGCTGGGATTAAAGGCGTGCCCGGCAACAGGTGGAGTTCTAAGAAGAGTTGTTTCAACTTCCTTCTAGCTGAAACCACACCACAGAGACTAGGCTGGGCTTAACTTACACAAGGCTTTGTCTTTACTGACAGACAGCAGTCACCTGCTAACCTTGCTATGATACAAACTCCCTACAGAGGCCAGAGAATTACAAGTGGCTACTATATGCTTGGAACCTCAGTCTCAGAGTTGCAAGGAACCAGGTTTGGCTAGAGACTGTTTAAGCCTGGAAGGGATTCTAAAGAGGACACATGACAGCCAGCTCTGGAGGGATTCTAAAGAGGACACATGACAGCCAGCTCTGGACTAAGAGACCCTGAGCAGGAGACTGAGCCAAACCACCCAAGTTACTAAATGTGCACACTGTTTTGAATTGCTACATTTGCTTGACTGGCTGTATTTTCTAGAGATGGGGGGAAAACCAACAGGAAGGACTCAACACCAGGGTCACTGATATGAATGAGGGCAGAGGTGCTGTGCCAGTTTCCTTCACTACTCAGCTCCCAGAGGGCAGTCTAGCTCTCAATACAGGTTTTACATCTGCATAGACAACCGGGGAGTGCAGTGCCTCTCTAAAATATAATTCAATGACCAAAACTAGAGGGCAGCCAGCAACAGGAAACCAAAATTGTAGAGAAAAGGAAATTTTAAGACAAAAATATTTTTTTCCTTCTGGAAATTAAAAGTAAAAGCACAGATTTCAAAAACTCCAAGGAAAGTCAGCAGAGCTCTAAAACATTAAAGTACAAAAAGGAGGTTCAAGAAACAAACAAACAAACACAAAGCAGGGAAAATGTTCCATAAGGGATAAACAGAGGGAGGCATGGAGGTCACAGAGTGATAAGAAAAACCCTTAAATTGAATGTGGTGCTGCAATCCTGTAATCACAGGCAAAGTTCTGGAAGTTGAAAGATGGCCTGAGTTATAAACCAAGAGACAGAGGAGCCAATCTCAAACAAAATAAAACATTCCCCACAGATAACATGCCAGGGAGACAGCTCAGAGAATGAAGTGCTTCCCGTGTGTGCAGCTGGGGTTCAATGGCTAGCATTCATGAAGCCAGACTGATAGTGTACACAAATAGTCCCAGCAATGTGGGCTGAGACAGGCGACTCTCTCCAGGGCATGCTGGCCTATTAGCTAACATCACGATTCAGGCTCAGCCCACCTCAGACAGCAAGGGTGGAGAGTGACTGTGGGAGCCACCTGACAGGGACGCCAGGCCCTTACACACACCTGACAGCTTCATGCAGATTAGCTTGTGACTTATAAAGAGAAAATTAATTCTTAGGAACAGAATTACTTCAAAAGATTTTATTTGGCACCTTGGTTGGGTTGTTCTTTAAAGTGCCAGGGCTTACAGGTTTAAGACCTACACAGGCATGGTAAGTAAGCATACTCGCTGGATGGTCACTAAACTGCAGTCTCTCTCCTGCATACTTCTCCCAGCAGTTAACTAAGTGCATCATCAACAAGTTGCCACTGTGATGTTCTGTTAGTGGGTGTTCATGCTGACAATGACCACTTGAGCGAGGGCTACCAGGCAAGACACTGCTAAAGTGATAAAATTAGAGCACTCAAGACTCTCTTGGCAAGATATCTGTCAGGAGGTGTGGCTACCAGAACTGGAGCAGCAGCAGTTGCAGCACTAGTCCCCAGTCCTCAGAAACCTGAAGAGGGGACAGAATGTTCATCTCCAGCCAGCCAGAGCTGCCAGCCACTGAGCACAAGCTTCTGTCCTTGGGCTCCACCACAATGATACCAGCTAAAACCAGCCTTCACTCTAAGGCAAACGGCAGCCACAGACATGGCTCTGCAGGTGAGTTCAGTGGACTTTCCACACAAGACTGCAAGGCCCAGATCAGTAAGTATAAGATACATTCTCATATGTTTACAGTAGCGCAACAAGCTTACAGTTTACAAATTACCCACTTAGACTTTATGATCTGGTGAGTTCTGTGCTAGACAAAATAGTTTTACTGCTGGGTAGAGAGATGAGGCCAAATCATGCAAGGCCTTTAAAGAGTCAGGAAGATTTTAGGTAAAGCAAAGCCACAGAAGGTTCTTTAAAATACTACTCTGGGAAGAATTTTACCCCATTTTTTATCCAAGAATCAGAGGGCGCCTTCAGGTAAGTAACCTTAACCTACCCACAGCCACTTAGCTCTTAACTGGTAAAGGCTAGACTCAGCTCTCTACATCCCGAACCTTCTTTATACAAGACCAGCCCCTATTGCTAGAGGTAGAAGCTTCACCTGGGCTAGTGTTTGGAGTCAGGAGCCTGGCAATCATTTAACACCTACGGCATAATTCAAACACTCAAAAAGTGGTAAGATGCCAGAGCCTGCTCATGGACAAGCAGTAAGAGGATCTAAAACCAGGAGTGCAAACGCAAGGTTATGCTTCACGATGTCCATGGGATTGAGTAACTGAATGTGAGGTTATAGTAAAGGGTTTCCAAACACACAGTGACTAGATCCTAACTCAAATTCAAACACATAATGTATCCAAGGTGTTTCAGACATTGGCAGCCTTCACTGAAGCCTTTGCCTGGAGCACACGATGTGTGTACTTTGTACTGTGCATGCAGACAGGCGTCAATTAAAACTGCCTCACACACCTTAGCTGGGACTACCATATGGCATGAGCTACAGTTTCTTGTTCACAAAAAGTTCTGTGCTCTAACAGAAAAACTAATTTTAATTAGGAAAAAAAGCTTTTAATATTTTCCAATCATTCCTTAGCATATAAGTATCAAATTAGTATATCTCTGAATTGTAATGTGGCATAATTTTTGAGGTTTAAAAATATTAATTCTTCAAGAATTTCATATACTGTATTTTCACCCCCATTCCTCTAAGATCCATTCAAAATCCTCCCTGTGCTGCAACTTTCTGTGTTCTCTTTTTTGCAATGTTAAATTTTAAAAGCTGGTGTTGAATGGCTAACCTGCGTTTCATAAAAAATAAAATAAAATAAATAGTAAAATAAATAAGAAAAATAAAAAACTGTTTAATGAATGTTAGCTTGGGATCAGGAAGGAATTTCTGACAATTTCTTAAATATACTTCTGCCACTTTGTATTACATATTTATTTATAAGAGGAGTTTTTCAATGATGTCGATAAAACTGAAGTATCTGTCTATGCTCTCTGTCCTGCAGGATTGAAAACTCAGTGAAGACATAATTCTTCATCTAAAAATGAACCAGTGTACCCATCTCATTAGTATTTAGGCTTGCTTTGTCTTTAGGAAATGGTAAAAGTTATATGTATGTCAGAAAAATGCTTTAAATTTATGATTTATTCTCAGTAAACATTTAATTTTATGCCTATTTATACACCTATACATACAGCCCATGCTTCTATTTTTAAAAATAAAGAAAGGGGTTGTATAAGTGAGAAATGTTAAGAGGCCTGCTTTAGAGGACTGGTCAAAGGGAAGAGGTATGGTTGTGAGCTCAAGGCCGGATGTGGACTGTTCATATGGAACACTCCGTATACATGCACGCACAGGCTGGCATGCCAGTTCAGCACTGGGAAAGCTCCTTTGTAGGGTAAAGTAGAGAGAAGGAAGGTCAAGGGAGCCCTAGTGGCAACAGCTTTTTATCAACTATTCAGTTGATAAGAATAAGAGAGGGGCCTTTAATGCCAGCACTCTAAAGACAGAGGCAGGAGGTCGCCTGAGTTCCAGGCCAGTCTGAGCTAGAGAAAGACCCTGACCCTAAAATGTAAGTAAATATATAAAAATAAACAGGAGAGAGAAGAGGCAAGAGGACCAGATGTCCTGCCACAGAGCAAATCTGAGGTCAGCCCTGGCTGCATGAGCCCATGTCCAAAAATAAAGCAAAGTCAAACAACAAAAAAAGTAAAGCAGTCTACTTTCCCACAAATTTTAACTGATACAATGTGAATTTGTGTGTGTGTGTGTGTACATATATATTGTATACTTTGTGTACCACCTGCATGCCTCGTACCTGTATATACAATGTGAATTTATTTATTCATCCATCTATCTGTCTATCCATCTGCCCATCCATCCATCCATCCATCGTGGTCTGCACACAACCCACATGCCCAGTGCCTGTGGAAGCCAGAGGAAGGCATCTGATCCTCTGTGGATTACAAAAGGATTTAAGTGAAGTCCAGTATTTATGAAAGCAGATAATTTCTGACAGGATTTTCAAGTGTAATTTCTGTTATTTCAGAGACTGTTTTTGAGATAAAAATGAGAACTGTTTTTCAACTTAAGTTTCGCAGACCAGTTATTTCAAGTCTACATTGAGATATGTGTGGACACACATGTGAATGTTACTGGAGGTTGTGAGCTGTCCAAGATGGGTGCTGGGAACTGAACTCAGGGCCCTCTACAAGAACAGCAAGCACTCCTAATTGGTGAGCAATCTCTCCTGAGGGACTTGTCATCTTAATCAATATGCTAAATGAGTGACTGAAAGGTCTTTTATACTAGATGGAAATACTTAATAATCTATCATTTAACAGACAGAAGGAAAAACAGACCAGTAAAAGAACTTGGCAGGAACAGCTTATGGTATGTTCCTGTTACCTGCTCCTGGGAACTGAGTTAAGAGCCAGTAGAGAAGCGTGTTCTAGCTGTGTGTCAACAGAAGAAGCTCTCACAATTCTGTAGATTCAAGTGTTCTCATTTGTAAAATGAGCAATAAAACTAGATCTAGGCCCCTTTTTATTTTCAGAACTTCTAAGAAAAGCTGGCATCTTTTGTAAAAAGAATGAGTTTGTTTTTCTCTGAAACACTATGTAAGTTTAAACAGAACAGTTAGAGGTTTTTGTTTGTTTTTTTTTTCCATGTAATCTCCATTCCTTCCCTAGACTGAGGCTCCAACATGGCCAGGCCCTAATCTTTCCTGCTCTGTGCTCCTAATACAGCATGTAATGTGTGGATGCATCTCAGTGAAGGCTTGTGAACAGTAAGGGGAATGCGAACAAGTTTATATAGCACTCTGACTGCATATTGACCAAATTCCAGAGGTACACAGATAATTTATTTACTGGTTATTAATTTTAGATATCCCTGTTTTACTTACAAAGTCAAAATGTAAGAGTCTATTCACAAGCCTCCTAGTGATGTTACAACTTCTTCCCTTTCTTTCCAACCTTACCCAATGGGGTCTTATTCCAAAAGCCCTACTTTGAAAAAAAAAAATCAGTCACTTGTATAGAAAGAAGGGGAAGAGAAGAAAGATTTCACAGGAGGGAACAGAGGGAGGAAGGAAAAAGAATGGGAAAGGATCTGAGAGGAATAGGGAAGATAGAGCACCCTTCTTAAAAGCTAAATTCTTCTAAAACCGTATCTTACCTGCCCTACAACTAGAGAGTAGAATCAGCAGCAAGGGTTATTAGAAACAGCTAAGCCGGGCAGTGGTGGCACACGCCTTTAATCCCAGCACTTGGGAGGCAGAGGCAGGTGGATTTCTGAGTTTGAGGCCAGCCTGATCTACAGAGTGAGTTCCATCCAGGACAGAGAAACCATGCCTTGAAAAAAGAAAAAAAAAAAAGAAAGAAAAAAAGAGAAACAGCTAAATCCTGGAAACAGATGTTAGCCCTCTTCGGTTCCCTAATGTCTTTACACGCCGGGCTACTGTTTAGAAAAGTCTGTTTTTATTTCAGTGCTTATTCTAGTTATAGATTACCTAGAAAAACATGCCAAAATGTAATGTCATCAAGTCACAAAAGTTCTCCAAACAATAAAGGACAGATTGGTGCAGCTATATCTTGTAGCCTGGGGCTCTCCTTTGTCTTCTGTCTGGGGCTGGACTAGGCCCTCCCCATCCTGCAGGCTCTGCCTCCTGAGGGGCCCTGGTGTAACTCAGAGGTACAAGCACAGGCTCAGCATGTATAGGATCCTAGGCTCCATACTATACTTTGAAAAAAAAAAATCCAGTGAAGGATAAAGCAAACTTTAAAAGATAAAAAATAGAAGTTTCTAAAATTAAATGTTTTTTTAAAAAAATGTTATTTACTTGCTTTGTATGTGTGCACCTATGCACCTGACTGAGATGCCACCTTGCAGGAGCTGGCTCTCTCATTCCAACTCTTGGCTTCGAGGAACTGAACTCAGAAAAAACAGGGCTCTGCAGCAAGCTTACTTCCCACTGAGGCATCTTCTCTGGCCTGTGCCTTGGCTCTTAACCCTAGCTTCTAGTTTTGTTTTGGTGCAGATGGGTGAGCTTCCCCTGGTCATGACTGTAGTGGGGTGGGACCCGCAATCCATTTTTATTAATGCATTCTATACGACAGACAGCAGCCCACACTGAGGCACTGACATGAACTGTGGAGTGCCAGACCTACTTCAAGTAGGGGGACAACTTTGCTCATTGTGTAAATTCTAAAATAAAATGTTAACTCACTATTAATTCTCCATATTCTTTTCCACAGTTATAAAGGAACTGAAACTGTGACTTTTTTATTTATTTTTCCATTTCAGGGAATATCACCAAGCCCTAAAACAAATGCAGTGTTAAACTCACTTTAATTTTAAAAATTAAACATTATAACTTTGGGGTGTGTATATCTCATTCTCAGAGCTCACAGGAGATGGAAGTCACACAACTGTTTACTCCAGAACCATTCCATCCCAAGCTGCCTTCCCTGGTCCAGTGGTCCTCAGCCTTCTCAATGCGGCAGCCCTTTAATACAGTTCCTCATGTAATGGTGACACCCAACCATAACATTATTTTGTTGTTACCTCATAACTCCAATTTTGGTACTGTTATGAATCATAATGTAAATATCTGATATGCAGAATATCTGATATTCAACACCCAAAAGGGGTCATGACCTCCAGGTTAAGAACTGCTGGACTAGATCCTGGCTGGGTTTTACTTATTAGCAAAGACACACTGATTAGCACCTAGACAGCTATGGACATTACAGCTGATACGGTTAAAGAAAAACTTCACAAGTAACTATTTCTTTTATAAAAATATAGTTGTTAAAAAAAAACCTCTCAAAACTGTAAGAGAATAATATCCAATTTGTAATACAAAGAGTTTCCTAGCATTAAAGTTGTCCTTTCCATGGAAAGCTGCCACAAGTTCTGGTTAAAGTCACAGCTAAAACTGGAGAGGAGAGGCCACAAGCTAAGGAGAAAAGCCACAGACCTTGTGAGGACAGAAAAGACTCTGAGACACTGAACAAGTGAGTCATGCTCTAGAAAAGTGCACTGTTTGCACTGTGCCCTCTGCAGGAGGACTGAGAATCCACACGTGAGTATCTACTCTGGGCTCCAGACCCACAGGACTGGACTCACGCTCATCTTCTAAGACCCTAAACCAAAACCCAGGGACATTCTGTGCTAATGAAACATGAGTGGCTCTCACATAAAGACATTCCAAACAGTGTTTTGAATAGTGAACCAAGTGTTAGCCTGTTAAGTCGTCCATGAAAAGCTCAAGTTTTCTGATGTGAAACTTTAGGCATCTTATATCAACCTCAGTTACATCTAAATACAGAACAAAATTTGTGAAAAATATAAGAAATTATTCTCCCTCTAGCTTTTCCAATACAGCCCATTTTCAAAAATCATTCTTTCCCCATCTGCATCTGCATTAAGATTTACAGTGTCTGAGGGCTGCTGAGGAGGATGCTTCAGGTACCCTGGAGCGTTCTCAACTGGCATTTATTTGTGTCTTCCAACCTGGCTGAAAGAACTTTCTAAAAATGGGGGAACACAATATACCTAAAATAAAAGATTAAAGTTGTTTCTACAGTACTTATCAAACACTTTGACTCAGCTAAGGTTCACAGCGCACACCTCATTTAGGTTAGGAAAATGCAACATAAAACTTATATTAATAAAATACAAAGTATTTCCACTGTACCCACTGCAAAAAAAAAGATAAGAGAAATTCAGGATAATAAAAGCTAAGAAAAAAAAATACTGGACAATGAACTCTGAGAAAGGTGTGTGTGTGTAACATTAATATGAAACAATCCAACCACTTGTACATAGACATACTGGCTCCTATAAACTTTGCAAGTCTTCACTGTGACATGACAGGGGTTGGGCAAGAGACAAGAGACTACTGACATCATAGCACACAATGGCTGAGGCCCTCTATCACACTAAGGTCTCATTAAAAGTCTTTGTGAATACCATCCTGAAAGACTGCTTTCTTAGAGGCAAGCATAAGTCAAAGAAACCTTCATCTAAGAACTAGAATTAAAGGATGAGAAGCAGGTTTCAATGTTCTACGATTAGGAACCTACTTTGTTGGCTAGAAATGTTTCCATGTTCACAGGGCCTTTCTACAGTAGCAAATGAGCTAGTTGTCTTCATATGCAATCTGATCTACACAGTATACTGTATATTCTTAAAAATTATGACTACTATGTCTATGATCCTCACACTTGGGGTAGAAACACAAGGATCCCAAGTTCAAGAACAGCCTAGGCTATAATAGTTAAGATTGTCTCAAAAACAAACTGAACAAACACAAATCCATACATTTAAAATGTCCAAGATGTTGTGTGTGTTGGCACATGCCTTTAATCCCATCACCTAGAAGGCAGAAGCAGGCAGATCTCTGTGAGTTTGAGCTCAGCCTGGTCTACATAGTGAGTTCCAGGATAGCTAGAGCTACATACATGGTGAGACCAGGATACAGCTGTCAGTAACTCCAGTTCCAGGGGATCTGACACCCTCTTCTGGCTGCCTCAGGAACCAACCACACATATGATATACATACATACACACACACACACACACACACACACACACACACACACACACACACACATATATATGAGAGCTTCTAAACAAGTTGTTTCTAAATAAAAGACTAAAACTGAAGATCCAAGCTTTGTTCACTTTCAACTTGAACAGTTAAATAAATAACAATTACTACAATTTGTTTGCATAATCATTCCAACTTTCTTTGATATCCTCAGGTGTTAGGTACAATAAAAACTTAAAAGTAAAACAACCCAGAGTGGTGCATGTTTTTAATCCACGCGCTCAGGAGGTTAGAGCCAAGCAGACCTGTGTGAGCTAGAGGCTAACCTGGTCCACAGTCCGTTCCCAGGCAGCCAGGGTTAAACAGTTGGGACTGGGTGGATCTGGGAGAAGCGAGGGGTCACAGTAGGAAGTAACTGTCATCAAAATACATGGTATGAAATTCTCAAATAGTAAAAAGATTGCATCTATATTTTTAAGGCTTATTTTTGGTTCTGTGTATGAATATTTTGCATGTATGTATATATGTGCACTGTGTTTGCCTGGTGCTTGAGGAAGACAGAAAAGGGCGCCAGATCTCCTGGATCTGGAGTTACAGATCATTGTGAACCAACAGCATACAGGGATTTTAGCTCAGGTCCTCTACAACAGCAGCAAGTGCTCTTAATCAGTAAGCCATCACTTCAGTCTCAAAATGTTGTCCTTGTCTTTTAAAGACATAAAAAACACTCAAATTTGGGCCTGAAGGATGACTTAGTGGTTAAAGTCACTTGTCACCAAGTTATATAACCTCCTAAAATAAATAAACGTACTTTAAATTTTTTAATTAAAAAATTAAAAAAATCAAATTAAAAAAACACAAACAAATCAATCACAAAACTTAGGTCTAACTGGGTGTCACTTGTTTGGCCTTTAATCCCAGCACTTAGGAGACAGAGGCAGGAAGATGTCTGACACGAGCCTTCTCCTCATAGCATGTTTGAGGCAAGGCAGGCCTACATAGTTTAACTCTAGCACTCAGGAGATACAGACAGAACCATGAGTTCAAAGTCAGGCTGATCTATATAGTGAACTCTAACCAGCCAGGACTATGGTGAGACCTGTCTAAGAACAGAAAACCATTGTGTAACTAAACATACATTAGAGCACACCAGAAGGAGATGGCCACTCTGATGAAAACCCTTGAGTGGCTCTTAAACTTTATATACAGTTCTATGCATGAGTAAAACTGAACACAGCAACTCCAAGTGAGGTTTACAACTGAGAACCACAAACAGAGAGCACAATGCAAAGCTCAATGGTAAGGCATGAATCTCTGAAGGGTAGAGACCAAATTTGTAAGCATCCCCACTTGGGAACTTGAGTCAGCCACTTAACCTTGAAAGCATGCCTTCTATCAAATGACAACCACATACTTCTTAAGGTTCAATGTTATTATCAACTAAGTTCTATTCTAATTTTTTTTTCTCTGTTTGGAAACCGGACCTCTCTACACAGCCCTAGCTGTCCTAGAACAGAAATCTGCCACCTTTGCCTCCTAGCTACTCCACCAGCCCACCCAGCTACTAGTTTTGTTCTATATTTAAATCCCCAAACACAGAATATGAAGCTAAAGTAACTTTTAAGTCTCTGAGTTGTCTTGAATATCACGAATCAGGCCTTCTGATGTTCCTTCTGCATTCCGTATAAAGCAACTTCCAGGAATATGTACACACAAATCACTTTCTATTCCCTTCATAGTCAAGTGCAAGCTCACAATTCTATGTGCTTTGTATTACTGGGGTTGTTTCTGAGTAAACATTTATGTTCACATTTAACTTTTACCCCCTTAGAAATCTTAACTGACAAATCTTTGGGGTTTTTTTGTTTGTTTTTTAAGATTTATTATATATACAATAGTCTTCCTGCAAGTATACCTGCACACCAGAAATGAACACCAGATCTCATTATAGATGGTTGTGAGCCACCATGTAGTTCCTGGGAATTGAACTCAGGACCTCTGGAAGAGCAGCCAGTGCTCTTAACCACTGAGTCATCTCTCCAGACTTAGAGGGTAGGAAAATTAACTTGAGGAGTGTTGGTTACGTTGTTCAATCTAAAGTTGAACAGGTTCCTGGGACAATGGAAATCTCACAGTTATCTAATGACTCTCAACCAAAGAAGTCTTTAGCATGATGTTGAATGATTGAAAAGAACACCATTCTACCTAAGCAAGCAAAGAGAGCTGCAGTCCAGCCTCCCAAAGTGAGTCCTACCCAAGCA